>NC_056735.1:1289101282-1289158782 GCF_019279795.1 Protopterus annectens
TCAATAAATTGCAAAAACATATTTTTCTTCTTGACCCAAGTCTAAATACTAAAACCTCCACATGTACACCAGGAGAGTCAAAACAATTCATGGTACCAGACCAGAGCTCTCAGATCTTCTCAGAAAACAGACCTTCCTATATACTGAGTCTTTTGTGTGAAAAATAAATACAATTCTACTGAACTAACAAAAAAAAAATAAATAAATAAAAATAAAAGAAAAAAACAAAAAATAACAAATTCAATCTTTTAAAAAATTTATCCAGACCCTGTAAATGACTTTTGTTGATACCAATTGTGACAATAGCAGTTTCATATCTTACACTTTCACATATTATGCATTCACTGTTAATAAAGCAAATAAAACAGTTCTCACCTTTTTGAACAAATGAATTAAACATAAAGAAGGCAAGACTGAAAAGACATACTTCATACTGCATGTTGCATCCTGTGTCTGTGTTACAGTTCTTATAACAAGCAATTGAATAGTTTGTCTAGCATGCAGTATATCTGAGGAAGTAAAACAGGAAATAAGTTCCCATGAAATGAACAAGAAAAACTGAAACTGAAACAGAAGAATAAAAGTAAATATCTTATAGGTACTTTCTACGTTATTGATCTGTGAGGATCTTTAGCACCCTAGCCATGCTCTCCCACTGAGATTCCAATTTTACATGTTTAGTACCAAAGCCACTATATATTGGAAAAGTCTTGTATATTCCCCCAGTGAGATAATCCTTTAGTACTGTGCAAGAACTATAACCCTGGAGCAGGTATTTGAATGTTCTCCATGTCCATAAGTGACAAAAGTGCCAAACCAGGAGTGAACTTACTTTTCTTATTCATGAATCCAGCTTGCACTTGAATAAAATAACAAATGTACGTAATTTCACAAGGACAGAAAGATGGTTCCAGAGAAGTGATATTCTCTGTAAGACACGTGTATCCCTCCAGCATATTTTGTTTAGGTTTCAGTAGAGATAGAGGTCTTTGAATAGGTGTTTCTGTGAATACTGGACTTATAGATACTTAAAAGATCTGAAAGGATGGGGTCAGCAGAGGCTCTGTATGTCATATACACATATCTGTTTAGGAGCCTGCAGGACTCTGAGGGTTTTGAGGCAGTCAGGGTAGCTTTTCTGATTTAACCCCACAATTTTCTTGGGTGTATATCACATAATCGAAACCTCAAAATATTGAACACCATAAGCTTGAACTTGGAATGTCAAAATGTGATATAATCGAAATGTCAGAACAGCAAATTTTTTCCCAGGGAAATAATTCGCTGTTCTGAGAAACACACATAACACTAGCACACCAAAAAAAGCAATCCACACATATACACTTATCCTACTTCTAACCCTACACTAAACCATACATACACTACTATCTATCCACTTACCTTAACCCAAACTCTAACCCTAAGGTCCGTAACTATCGCACACTCACCTTACCCGCTCCCTAACCCTAAGGTCCGTAACTATCGCACACTCACCTTACCCGCTCCCTAACCCTAAGGTCCCTAACTATTGCACACTCACCTTACCCTCTCCCTAGCCCTAATGTCCCTAACTATCGCACACTCACCTTACCCGCTCCCTAACCCTAAGGCCCCTATCACACACTCACCTTGCCTGCTCCCTAACCCTAAGGTCCCTAAATATCCCATTCCCACAACTCACCTTAACCCGGTCCATTCGCACACTTACCTTAACCCGGCCCGTAACCTTCACACCACAGTGGAGAAAATAGCAAAGAGGCAGAAACAGCCCACCAAATTTTTTCCCTAGGAAAGAATTTGATGTTCTGCAGCTTTGCTATTTTCAGCGTTCACTGTTTTGGGTTCGATATTATAACATTCAAAGTTTTACTACTTCGATGTTATAATATCAACCGAATTTTCTTGGTGAGAAAACTTTTTGGTAGCTTAAGTCTGCTGGATGTACAGAAACATGTTGAAAGGAACATTATGTCAAATCACTGGCCTAGTGAGTGCAGAGTACACTGGTATAATCATCTCCCTAGCTCATTCAAGCCTATAGCTCGTTTTTGTGTATTTCCAATTAGCACCCATAGCTCCTTTTGGTACCTTGATCTTTTTTGTCTTGTTCACTCTATTGCTACCATTGTTGCAGCAGGTCAGAGTGGCACTTCTTCAGGTCATCACAATGATCACTGATCTCAGGAAAAGGTATTGCCAGTGGAATCACTTACCATCTGCACAGAATGACCAGGAAACTTAAATGATAGGGGTATCATAGCAGACAAGCTGGTCGTCCTTAAAATTACCATGCTTGAAGAAGAGGAAATCCTGTTGTCCCCCATTAGACTATGCAAAAACGCTGTTTGTGCTACATCCAGATGCAGCCAGAGGTTCAACAGAGTTAAAATATAGTATCCACATATGCATGGACGCATGTCTATCATTTGTGTTTCTCATAACTTAGTGCTGCACTGTGGCACTATTCATGTACATATGCTGTATTCACATGCTCACAAGTCCAGTGCTTAGCATTAAACATGGCATGCACTGCTGATGTCAATATGTGTGGCTGGAGCTTTGCAAACTGTTAGTAATAAACATATGCTGGCATGATCCCACCACATTAGCATAACCTCCATACTTCCTGCCTGTGCTTGGTATTCTATAAGGTATCATACATACAAATGTTTCAAGCATGGGCATTAAAAGCCCTTCTAGCTTGCCAATATGCCATAATACTCGTCCCCATAATAAGTGTCCAGGCTGTTCTTAAAAATATCTAAACTAGTGCTTGCTTTAATGTAATTTGGTAGTCTACTCTGTCAGAGTACCAATCAGTGCACTTTTCATTCCTATAGAATCTTCTACACAGGTTGTCTGATGATTCCCTGGTACTTTTTGATAACCCCAAACATTCCCAGAGGTAGTTGTCCCTAAATACCCTATATACTTGAATGAGATCTCCTCTTAGATATCAATAAGAGACACTGTACAAGTTCAGATATTTTAGTTTTTTTATAATAACTTAGATTTTCACATCCATGGATGCCCTTGGTATATTTCCACTGTACTCTTTCCAGTTTACTCGTGCTTGTCTTCTTATAGGGTTTCCATATTGTTATTCCATGCTCAAGTTTGGGTCTATTGTAACTAACAAACAATGACTTCATTATTTTTAATTTCCTAGACTTTATAAATCTTTTTATACAACCTGTAGTTCTAAAAATATCATTAACCAATTGGTTGATATGATTAGAAGAAGTCATAGCTAAATCTACCCATATACCGAGGTCCTTAAACGAGTTAACAGTTTTTAATTGGTGTATGCTGTATTAAATATTCACCTTTCAATTTATGTCTCCGAAATCTCATATGATAAGTTTTTGATGTATTTATCACCATATTATTATCCTGTGCCCAAATGGTCAATTTAGTCAAGTTATTTTGCAGATGTGCCTTATCTGTAACACTTGTAATCAGTTTACCCAATTTCAGGTCATCTGCATATAAACAGTAGAACACCTCAGATGAAAAAGTGCAATCATGCCACCACTGCTTAAAATTGTATGACTAAGATATTGAGGAATTTGATCACAAGGTCTAGTGATGCGGGGCATTAATATAACCAAAAGCATGTCATAGTGCATGTCACCATACATTTATTTAACAGAGTCTTTAGCACTTTTGTATGTACAAAAAATGAAAAGAGACTTCCCTTTTTATGGTGATGTACAGTACAGCGTCTTTATGGGGGTTTTTTTAGTGATTTTAGTTACACGCTGCCGAGGTACAGTTGGTTTGCTATTTTGATGTGGAAAGCTACAGAGTTAAAGGAGTCATGTATGGTAAAGTACCTCAACCACAACTATAAACCCTGTAGTTTCTGTCAAGGAGAATGAAGTACATGTCTACATAGGTTCATAGGTTCATAGGTGTGTACTAGGATAATGGCCCTAGAGCCTAACCCATAAGAGTAACCTGGCATTGTGCCACCCGACCTTAGTTCCCAGTGCCTCTGTCAAGTAGAGCCACTGGAGTGATCCCCATGGTGAATTTCCCATCCACTCATTAAGATTTCTCTTGAAGAGGGCCAGTGAGGTGCTCTGCTTGACATGTATGGGAAGTCTATTCCATAGCATGGGCAGTCGCTGGGTTATGAACCTGTCCCTCCAGCTTGTTTTGTTGATTGTGGTAATGAGGTTGAGGTCTCTGGAGCATGTAGTGTGGAGGGATTGAGATTTCCTTAGACGTAGCATTTCTAATAGAGCTGGGTCAGACATGGCTTTGTAAGTCAAGCAGAGATCGCCTCTAAGTAGGTGATATGAGACAGAGAATAGTTGGAGTTTTTTGAGTCTGTCCATATAGGACAAGTGTTTAAGGCCTAAGATCCTCTTTGTGAGGTATTTTTGCGGCCTCTGCAGTTGTTGTAGGTGTCTAGTAAGGTAAATGCCAAATGGGGCATTATACTTGATGATTGGCCTAATGAGGGAAGAGTAGAGGATGACAATGACCTCTTTCTTCCTGGATGCAAAACCCATAGTAATGAGATGTGCCACATAGAAGGACTTTCTGACCACAGTGGCAATGTGGTGGTCAAAAGAGAGGTTGCTGTCAACCTGTGTTCCCAGATCTCTTATGATGCCTTCTATGTTCAGTGGACTACCATTGATGTGGTAATTCATGGGAACTGGGTTTTTCCCAAAGGGGATGACGACACATTTTTGGCATTGAGCTTAAAGTCATGGTTCTGACACCAGTCATTGGTCTCAGTGAGGCCTTTCTGCAGGATGTCGACATCACTAGGGGAGTTAATTATGGCTCCCAGCTTGCAATCATCTGCGAACTTTGTCAGCCACAGTCCCTTCGTGTTGGCCTGAACTTCAGAGAAGTAGATACCAAACAGGAGAGGACCCAGGACCAAACCCTGTGGGACTCTACTCTTGACTGGTCGACAGTCTGACTTGGAGTCAGCTGCTTTCACACTTTGGGTTCTATCTGTGAGCCAGTTTGCAACCCACCTAGTGATATAGGGGCTGATGCCTAGCTTAGTGAGTTTTTCTATGATTCCTGATTGCGGAATGGTATCAAAGGCCTTGGCCAGATCAATTTAGGCTGTATGAACCACCTTGCCTTCATCCACAGCTCTGGTGACTGACTCAAAGGAGTCAACCAGGTTGAGCAGGCATGAGCTACCCTTCACAAAACCAAATTGTGTGGAATCCAGAGTTTGAAGGTTCCCTATATCTTTATTAGGTCCATGATGATGCGTTCCATAGCATGGCATATCAGACTTGTCAGGCTAATGGGGCGATAGTTCCCAAGGTCTGTAGTCACTCTTCCTTTGTGGAGAGGGATGACTGTAGCAGTGCGCCATTTAGTAGGGACAAAGCCTGAGAGGAGGCTATGATTGAACAGGGCAAACAGGTGAGGTGCCAGTTCACTATGTAGTTCATGTAGAACACAGCCGGGATATTGTCAGGTCCCATAGAAGCTGTATTCATGGCCTTGGACAGTGCTGTTTTAACCTGTGCAGCAGTAATACTGGGTGCCTGGCAATCTACTTGTATTGTGATTGGTCCTTTAGTGGAGGAGAGAGAGGTAAAGTTGGCACTGAATCTGTCGGAGAGTATATTGGCAATATCTGTTGGCTTGGTATAGGAGATGCTATTGTGCAACAGCTCTGAGAAAATCTGGGTATTTCCATGGTGATTCTTTACATAACTACAGAAGGCCTTATGGTTGTCTTTACTATCTGCTGCAATTCTGTTTTCATAGCTAACTTTAGAGGATTTGATGAGGGATATCAACTTTTTGTTGAGGCTGATAAGGGAGTTTTCCAGTCTTGGGACTTCACCTTATTTCTCATCAGTTTCCTCCTTCTGTTGTATAGCTTGTTTATGGCAGGGGACCACCAGATTGGCTTCCTTTTTTTGGAGGAGAGCATCTTGGTTCTACTGGGTATGGCAAGATCCATGCATTTGTGTACGTGTTCATACAGGGCATCAGTGCATGATTCGGCAGTCATGAGCTGTTCTCCAATTGCATGGGTGCTGTGAAGTTAGCTACCTCTGTTTTTAGGAACCCAAAGTTAGCTTTGGAGAAGTTTTTCATGGTGGTTACCTTTGTGGGATGGGGGTGGGGGGATGTGGATTTCCAAGGTGATTAGTTTGTGGTCAGATCTAACCAGGGAGGAGTTTATTATTGGTACAGAGCAGTGGTCATCCATGCTAGTAATGACCATGTCAAGAATGTTGCTACCTCTAGTGAGGGTAAGAATGAGCTGGTCTAGGGCATTGGAATTAATGAATTCCAGGAAACGCTGGGCAAGTGTATTGGCAAATGAGTAGTTTCCCCATTTAATGGAGGGGTAGTTGAAGTCACCCAGTATGAGAGTGTTAGGTTGAACCCTAATATTCTCCAGGGTGCTTAGGAACATGGAGTGTGAGTCTTGGGTCATGGTTGGGGACCTATAGCAGGCTATGACCTGAATCACTCTCTTACCTAATGTTAGCTGCATGTTTGTTGCATGCGAAACTGGAACCTCATTACACTGTTATGTTACTGTAACATCTGGCAATTTGTGTGTGTGTTGGGGGAGGTGCCTCAACTTATGAATTTAGGATTCTTTGGAGATTACATGCCAGATAGGCTGCGATGTTCCTGGGCTGTATGTGAGACATGAGTACAGTACCAGAAGGGGGAAAGGCTGTGCAGAGCACTAATTGGAGCTGATAATCAGGTGCATAGAGGGGATGTGGTTATGCTCACAAGTGTGTCAGTCTTACAGCATGTCATAAAAATACAGTAAATGACATGATTTGCTGAAGGTTGTGCAAATACTGTCATAGCTATTTAGTGGAGGTCACTAACCAGGAAAATGAACTGCTGGTACATGTACATACACATGGCATGTGCTTCCTGAGCAAAAGTGTTCCCTTCAAGCAATATTAAGATCCAGTTTGAAAAGTGCTGGTACAGAATGTGGTTAACTAGAACAGATCTCTACCACAGAAGTAGTATAGGATTACTTATATTATACTCTGCAAAGGAAAAGAGTTTGAACATCACAGCAGACAGATCGAACACAGGAGGTGGACCACCACCATAGACATGGCTGGCAGAGCTCAAGCAGTTTTGGCGTTGCTCCCTGCTTAGGGGGATTGCCCGCCCTCAAATCTAGGGAGGTGGTTTTGATGTAGGACCAGGTCTGCCATCAACTGTATAACTGTAGAGGAAGCACTAGGTTAGTAATGATCTTATATTAGGTTATAGCACTCCTAATACACAGCTAAAGATAAGTGCTAACCAAAGATTCATCTGCATATCTATCTCTCATCCTGCACAATAATGTACACCTTCCATTCAAAGTATTGTATATCACTGTTTCCATGTATACCACTATATATACCACAGGGGGTATAGAGGTCTACATATATATAATATGTGTGCGTGTGTGTGTGTGTGTGGGGGGGGGGGGGTGACCGTGGTGCCATGTGTTCTCATGCTTTCATGGTATGCATTTGTGGTGGGTCAGTTACAACAGGTCACCACAGAGCTAACATCAACAGGGCATTTTGTGGCTGGCAGTGATTGTAACATGTAAGTGTCATGATCTAATTACACAGTGATACGATGCAATACTACAAGAGGAGGGGGTCACCCAAACCTAAAAATGCATTCATTCCAGGTGACTTTAACCTTAATTTTCTTGATATAAATAACAATGACATCAAGAACACCTTGCAGAACTATACCTTATCCCTACATAGCACAACCTCCATCTCACTTAATACTCTCTTTTTGATCTGGCATAACCAATCGGCCATATAAAATTTCAAACATAAAAGTGCTCCAACCCACCTTCGGTGACCCCTGCCCATTACCTTCAGCATATACCACCTCACTATAAAATATGCTGCTGGAATAATCTCATTCAGATCTAAGTCCAGACAGAAAACCATAAAACTAAAAACACAGCCTGTATCCCTAGACTGTTCCAACATTCTGTATATCCAAGACACAGACTGCTGCTGAAAATCTTACTTTTATAGTACAGGTACTTCAAAACAAATTATTTATTTTGATTTCCAGACTCTTTAAGAATACATCTAAAGACTGGCTTACCAAAGCACTTAAATACTTAACAATAATCTTGTGAAGAAGCCTGGCATAAATGGAAGGTAAGCCCCTACTAAATCACTTGGAATCAATTCACCGCTCTTCAGAAACTTTACATCCCTTAAGTCAAACATTTCTTCCTATTTAAATCTCCTAAATGTTTCTGGAATGAGGCTATCCTTCTGACAGATTGCAAAACTCCATATCAAAACTAATAGCAACGAGGAAAAAATACAGTCCGACTGCCAAAATTAAATCATAAACTTTAATACAAATAAAACTTATAAACAAAGATAAATGCTTTGCTTATTAAACTCTTCATTAGATCTACCAAAAACAGTTCAGTTTCACATTTAAAAATATATAATGAACCAGTGAAAATACCAAGAAAGTCCACACCCCTTTTTCATTCTGCAAATGGCGACCAATCAAATCATCAAAAAAATCTATGCACATTTTCATATAGAAAGTTGGATAAATAGCAAATAAACCAATAAAATCATCAGAACATCAAAATATACAACCCTTTCACGTATAGGACCAATATGAAGCTGGTTCTCCAATCAGATCATCAAAAAAGCCTATGCCCCTAAGTGGAACATTCCCATTCAATCCCAGAAATGTATCTGCTTGTAAGGTAGCAATCCATTTAATCTCTGCGACCTCCATTTTATTAGTAAAATCACTGCTTCTCATGGAATGAGAGTATTAAACTATAATTTTAAAACTATTAAACCTTAACCACAACACACTGTAAACAAGACTTTCCATCATTGGGTAAGATGTTGTTGGCAGAAGGAGCAGGCAAGTTTCATGACAAGGGATAACATAGGCTATTGAGAGATATCACTCTGCACAAACACTACTTTAATTTAAACAAGGATAGTACCTGAATGTGACTCACTGGCAATGTAGGCTATTATAATAGACATGAACTGAAAGAAATGATCCAAAATGTCAGCACCCAAGTGAAACAGATATCTGTTGAAGTCAGAAATTAAGTATAGCGGTTCGATTCTTAGCTAGAGTGTCCTCTGCGTGGAGACATGCATGAATGGGCGTACCTTCGTTGAAGGCTGTGCGTCAGGGCTGGTAACTCGGCACATAAAAATCAACTACCAATCATTAGCGGACCGGAGTTCCGCTGTGGCAACCCCTAACCGGAAAAAGCCGAAAGACACAACAACAACAACAACAACATAGTAGAAACTTTATATCCTTAATTTTTGTTAAGTACGCCCTGTTCATAAACCAGAAGGTAAGACCAAAATGTGTGTAGAAGGTCCAGTTTGCCCTCTTGACAGATCACTGCAGTTAACTCCCTAGTTCCCTAACCTGGATATCTGTACTCCCCATCCAAAAAAAGATCAACTTTTCATAAATGTATAGAATTTTCCTGAGCCTGATTATCCTTGGCACAAGCTCATGGAGTCTGTGAGTCCACAAAGATGGATTAGGGTATATTGCCTGTAAATATCTATGAAGTGTTATCCATTTCTCTTCCAAGCAGGTGAGTGTAAAATTCAAACATTTTTACTATGTGTTCACCCTTCTTGATCATATGAATGAGCTTTGGTAATTTCCTGAAAGGAGGGTACTTTAACCTCTGCCTTAAAGGAGATCTCATAAGGTTATACCTTACTGATAAATATTTCCAGTCTTCTTTATTCAATAGCCCCATGTGTGCTGTAAGTACTGCAAGAAAATAAGAAATCTGCTTTTAGTAGCTACTTGCATAATATCACTAGCAAATAAATACCTTTTGAATCCCAGCTGTTTGCCTTCATCGGGCATCTTACAATGAGTAGCATGGGTATCCCCATAAGGCTATCTCCACCCATGCATGAATTAGCCAATGTTGTAGTGTGATGCATTTAACTATGGAATTTATCCCACTTAGATTCACAGATATACAGTCAACTTTTGCTTGATTATCATTACATCAAATATATTTGGTCGATGTAGATGGAATCAAGTGAAAATCAATTGTGTGTCTATGGGTGTGTCTATGAGTATGTTTGTGTGCATGCATGCAGTTGTGTGTGTTTGCATGTGATTGTGCGAGTGTGTGTGTATGTGTGTGTGTGTGTGTGTGTGTGTGTGTGTGTGTGTGTGTGTGTGTGTGTGTGTGTGTGTGTGAGCTTGTGTATGTGGGCTTTGGGTTCCATGTGTGTTTCTGGCTGTTTGTGCAAGATCGCTAACAGTGGGGTATTTTCCACTCTTGTGTGATTTCAGAATTAGTAGATTTAATTATCATGGGTGTGCCCCCCTCCCCCACAAAAATGCATTTTTATTGTTTTTATTGTGTTTTCAACATTTCTTATAGGTTCATAGGTAGGTACTAGGCTATCGGCCTAAGGGCCTACGTAAGCCTAGCCAACAAGGTTCCCTGGCTTACGCCACCCAAGAAAGTTATTTTCCTGTGCCACTGTCGAGCAGAGACACAGAAGTGATCCCCGGGGTGTATTTCCTATTTCCCATCCACTCATCAAGATTTTTCTTGAAACGTGCTAATGAAGAACTTTGCTTGACATAGATGAGTAGCCTGTTCCAGAGTATGGGAAGTCTCTGGGACAGGAATCTATCCCTCCAGCATGTCCTGTTTATTGTGGTGACAAGGTTTAGGTCCCTAGAGCATGTAGCTCGGAGGTATTGGGATTTCTTGAGTTGTGGCATGTCCAACAGCTCTGGGTTTGACATAGCTTTATATGTTAGGCAGAGATAATTTCGGAGTAGGTGATATGCTACGGAGTAAAGCTGGAGTTTATTGAGGTGGTCAGTGTAGGGCATTTGCTTGATGCTAGTAATCCTCTTTGTGAGGTACTTCAGTGGCCTTTCCAGCTGTTGCAGATGTCTTGTGAGGTACATTCCAAAAGGGGCGTTGTACTCTATAATAGGTCTAATGAGTGTTAAGTAGAGGGGAACAATGACCTCTTTTTTCCTGGATGAGAACACTTTTATGATGAGGTATGCCACGTAGAAGGACTTCCTGGCTACTGTGGCGATGTGACTATCAAAGGAGAGACTACTGTCCACCTGGGTCCCAAGGTCTCTTATCACACATTCGGTGTTAAGTAGATTGCTGCCTATGTGGTAGTTCATGGGTACAGTGTTTTTACCAAAGGGGATGACACTGCACTTTTTGGCATTGAGCTTGAGGCCATGGATCTGACACCAGGCATCTGTCACAGTGAGGCCCTTCTGTAGTATGTCCACATCATTTGGGGACTTGACTATGGCTCCTAGTTTGCAGTCATCTGCGACCTTCATTAGCCAGAGGCCTTCTGTGTTAGTCTGTACTTCAGAGAAGTAGATACCCAACAGGAGAGGTCCCAGGACGGAACCCTGTGGTACTCCACTTGTCACTGCCTTGAGGTCAGATTTGGAGTCTGCAACTTTTACAGTGTGGGTTCTGTCAGTGAGACAGTTGGCAACCCATCTTGTGGCGTAGGGATTTATACCTAGTTTAGTGAGTTTAGCTATAATTCCAGAATAGAGGATGGTGTCAAAAGCCTTGGCAAGGTCAAGACAGGCTGTGTGAACCACCTTACCCTCATCTACGGCTTTGGTGTCTGCCTCAAAAAAGTCAATCGGGTTCAGGAGGCATGATCTGCCTTTCACAAACTCGAACTGGGTGGGATCCAGAGTTTGGAGGTTACCAATGTCTTTGTTTATGAGTTCCATGATGATACATTCCATGGCCTTGCAGACCAGGCTCATCAGGCTAATAGGTCGATAGTTCCTGGGATCAGTGGTGGCTCCCCCTTTGTGATGTGGGATAACTGTTGCTGTGAGCCATTCAGTGGGCACAAAGCCTGATACGAGGCTATTATTAAACATGGTGCTTAAGTGCGGAGCCAGTTCATTCTGAAGTTCGTGTAAAACGCTGCCTGGGATGTTGTCCGGTCCCATGGATGCTGTGTTTTTGGCTTTAGAGAGTACAGCTTTTACCTGCATAGTTGTGATTACAGTGACTCTGCATTCTTCATGTATAGATATGGGCCCTTTAGAGGGTGAGGGGGGGGTAAAGTTAGCACTGAACCTATCTGCCAGGATGTTGGCAATATCAGTTGTTTCTGTAATTTTCATGCTGTTGTGCTGTAACTCAGAGCAGATCTAGGTGTTGCCATCGAGATTCTTGACATAGCTATAGAATGCTTTGTGGTTGTCCTAAGAATTAGTGGTGATTTTGTTTTCATAGCTAGCTTTGAAGGATCTTATAAGAGATCTCAGCTTCTTACTGAGGCTGACCAGGGAGCTCCTCCACTCATGGGATTTTACTCTCTTTTGCACCAGTTTTTCTTCTGTTGTACAGTTTGTTTATGGCAGGGGACCACCAGATTGGCTTCCTTTTTTGGAGGATTTTTTTGGTTCTGTTTGGGATAGCATGATCCATGCACTCATGTAAGTGCTTATAGAGGGCATTTGTGTAGGATTCAGCAGTTGTAACTGTATTGTCCATCTGCATGGGTGTCAAGAAGTTCACCACTTCTGTCTTAAGAAGCATGAAGTTGGCTTTGGAGAAATGTTTTACTGTGGTTTCCTTAATGGGGGGTGGGAGCAGGATGTGGATATCAAGAGTAATTAGCTTATGGTCGGATCGGACCAATGAGGAGTTGACTTCAGGTGTGGAACACCGGTTACTCATGTTGGTAATGACTAGGTCTAGGATATTGTTGCCCCTGGTGGGGGTGTGGATAAGTTGATCCAGGGCATTGGAGTTTATGAATTCCAGAAGCATTAAGCTAAGGATTTGGTACATGAGTAGTTTTCACAGTTAATGGTGGGGTAGTTAAAGTCACCCATTATTAGAGTGTTTGGTTGAACCCTAATATTTTCCAGTACATCAAGAAAAGAGGAGTGGGAATCCTGGGGCATGTTGGGGGATCTGTAACAAGCTACAGTTTGGATTGCAGTTTTGCCCAGAGTTAGTTGCAGTTGGATAACCTCGGATGCATTATGCTGAGCAGCTAGCCTGGAGGTGTGGATATCCATAATGAATATGGACACACCTCTGCCTTTGGTGTTTCAGTCCAGGTTACATGGCCGAAAAGTGTGGTATGAGTTATAGCCTGGTAGTGCAGGGGTGCTCTCTGGAGCCTTGAACCAGGTCTCAGTCACTACACAGATATCGATGTTCTCCATTTTAAGGAGTGCCTTGAGTGAGTGCATTTTGAGATTTAGACTTCTAACATTGAGTAGCATTACCCTCAGTTTTTGCTTGCCTGTTTCTGTTACGGTGGTGAATTTGTTATTTCAACCTCACCTAAAAAGGCACTATAGGGGCAGCAAGAGCCTTAGCCAGTATCCAGAATCCCAGGGGCGACAGCTGCAGGCCATCTGTGGCAAAGCATCATGGTCTGTCGACCATGTCATCCAAAGCAGAAAGATACTGGATCCTCTTAGAATGACAGCAGAAGCTTAGCCAATTGTTGAAGTCAATCATTTTGTCCTTGTACTGCGGTATCATTCTGTGTGATGCCAGAATGCTACTCAGGGCTAGGGTCATACCTGCCTGGGCTACAAGATCGGAGAGCTCTTCCATGACTCTTTTCATGTAGTCCGGGGAGGTACGTCTCAGGTCATTCACACCAACATGGACAATGACAGAGTCATATTTGTACTTGTTGTGGAGTGACCCGAGTGCTTGAGTTATGTGGCAGATCCTGGCACCCGACAGGCAGCTGACAGTAACCTTCTCCTTGTTTAGCCTGGTGAATGAGACATCAGTGTGCCTGACTATAGAGTCACCTATGATTAGTTTGTTGGGTACGTTGTTTTGCCTTATTGGCTGTGGTTGAGTGGCACACTGAGTCTGTGGGCTACGTGTCATTTGGGTTGTGTTGGGGAATGGAGGTTGCTTGCGTTTCTGCTTTGGAGATCTCTGTTGCTTAGACAGATTATTACTGAGAGCCTCCGCGAATGCTTTTGTGTTACTATGTGTGGATTTTGGTGGTGTAGATTTAGTGAGACTATGTGATGAGTGTGGTGTGGTGCAAATGTTTACCTTCTCCTCATGACTGTCAAGTTCAGTCTTGGTTGGAGAGAGCTTTACCTCCAGTTTGGTTAGATAAGTGCATCTCTCACAGGTTATAGTGTTAGGTGGTAGGAAGAGAGGGTTGTCTGTGTACGAGGCAATTTCTACATTGCCTCAAGATGCCCAGATTCATCAGATTGACAGGAGAGAACACTGGGAGCTGACCCTTGGACATGCCTGAATAAAAAAACATTTTCCTTTAGATAAGTGAGGAAAATGAGTACAAGAGCTGTTTTTCTCTAGGCAAGTGAGAAATGTAAGTACAAAAATTGTTTTCCTCTATGTAATGAGGAAGATTGAGTGCTATAGTAATTAGTAGTTTATTTAGTGCTTACAATTTCTGAACAAGTGCTGAGCATGAATAAGCAAATTTAAGTGCTAAAACTAAGAATCTGTATCTGCACTAGACGAGTTACAGGACAGAAACAAGTGCAAATGCAGGCTTTCAAATCAGAAAGTTGAGAGAGATGGAAGAGATTGCCCAAACAGCCAATAACTACAATTTCTGGGCCAGAAACACTCATTATGTGGTAGACAGGTTACCTAGTGCTTACCACTCCCACTGATAAGCTAGAAGGCTTCCCTCCAACACAGAAAGGCTTGGGGGGCTCAGAAGCTTACATACAGTCCTGGATATAGCAAATCTGTATCTGGTCTTTCATCCTCTTACCTTGCCCCTTCCCCACTATTTTCCCTGATTTGACTCCATGCCATAAGTAAGACTTGCCTACTTACTAGTCCTTCCTTTCTTTTCCCCTATTTATTACCATACAAATGCATCATTTACATGTTATTTTAAGATTATTAAATGTACCTTTGTAATGATTGTTAAAGACGAATAAGATTCTCATTTTTTTTGTTTTTTTTTATCATTACTGTTCTTTTTAACTAATTGTAATCTTTGTATCTGGAGCTTTGCTCCTCAGGTCTCTGCTGAAAAAGGGTATCTGCCCAGTCAGACTAACCCAGTTAACAAGTGGCAAATAAATAAATAAATAAATTGTGATGTTTGGGTTGTCGGAAACAGCTTGCTGATGGAGGAACTAATTAAAAATAGCCATCATTTTTAATAAAGACTGAAAGACTAGGATACGTATCTGAAAATAAAAAGGCGGCACAATGAAATATGTAACTTTTTGTCAAGAAAGAGAATAATTTTAAGTAAGACACCATAATTTCAATTTGAGACAAGACAGCGTATATCCATAATGAGGTGTTAGAAAGAATGAGTTAGTAATGACCTGAAATTGTTAAAGGTTTTAAAAATCTGATTGAAAAGTAAAATAACTGAAGGTTTTGTTTTTTGTAATTCATTTGAAGTTACTGGATTGTATTTAAATACTTTGGCAAGCTGCACAACATTGTATTGTTAATGAAAGAAAACATGATGAATGAAAATGTTCATGTCAGTTATTGAAGATCTCACAAATAATTTCAATTTAAATTCAGACCATGACATCAAATCATCTTTGATTTGATTGATTGGCTTGTCTAAATTAAGGAGGGAGAGTTGTATCAAGTCTACTTTATATATGACCCCTTAATATTTACATTATTTGACTAATATGTTCATTTTAGGAACTAAAGTTGTATAATCTGATAGGCCAGAATATGTACATGGGAGTTGTATTGATTTATCAGTATGTAACATATAGTTAGAAGCTTTAGCATATCCCAACACATTTTTAAATCCTACAGGCAGTTTGGGGTTATTTATAAATAACTGCATAGTGTCTGTGAAAAGTGGTGATGTTAATTTTTTGAACCAACAATTATGCACATATGGTTTACACAGAATACAATATGACACAACAGTTGTTCAACAGACAGTATAAAGGCAAACTATTTAAAATGTTGGGACTTGTTTTAACATTTCACATAACACAGAGACTGAAGGGCCTGACAAAACAGACATACATATCCTAATTCTACAATGGTCATTTCTCAGATTATTCTATTTTCTCTGAACTATGGTGATCTTGAAATTAGTATGTATAAGTTCATGGGTAGGGGTGCACTGGGACTTGTCCCCCTGCAAAATGAAGTTTAAAGTAGAAGAGGGATGTTCAATATTCACTCTTCTCCTGAACTTTTCTTTTTCTTTCTTTTTTCTTTTTTTTTTTTTTTTTTTTGGCATGCTGGCACTTAACTTTATAAGCACTGATGTTTTAACCGGGAGCCAATATAAACAGATAGGCTAGAAAGGGAAATCCTTTTTTAACCCCAGACAAATATTCAAATTCATTGCTGAACAAGTCCAGGCAGATATGCAGTGGGTATTGGTCAGTAAAGGTGATTTTTTAAATGACTTCATAAAGAACCTTTTCCTTTTATTACAGAGCCTGTTTATATTAAGGTTCTAACATATGGGGTTATTCTTAAACTTAGCATTGTGTTTATTTCAAAGTGGTACAGATGCTTCTATGTAGTTATTTACGTGTTCTTAGAATTTGGCATGAAGGCATTTGTAGTGGGGTCCAGAGTGGAAGGGAAGGTTGAAATTTACTAGGTCATCACTCAGCTTTAATAGATTTGATTTGGCATGATCTCTGAATAACAAGTTAGTGGAGGATGCTTCTGTCTTCAGTGTTATGGTGAAAAGTACTTATTTATGGTCGAATTTGACTAGGGAGGGTGATCAAACATGAGGGGAAATGAGCTGTCTCATATTGGTAAAAACCAAGTCCAGAATTTTCCTTTCCCTCACTGAGATATAGACTAGCTGGTACTGTGAGTTTTTATTGATGAAATCCAGAAATCTCTGGATATACATGTTTGGGGATGTATAAGTTTCCTAGTTAATGGAGCGCTAGTTGAAGTCTCTTAAGAGAACTGTGTTTGGCTGAATGCTTAGGGCTTCCATATTAGATTCGTAGGAGTCATGGGCCAAGAAGGTCAAAGCGAGAGTCATATAGTTGGGTACAATATGATATGAGGTTTTGTTAATGGAAAGATGGACATGGAGAAGTTCTAGGACTTTAACCCTCTTAATCAGTCTGGAGGTTTAATGCTGTTTTATGATTATAGATAGACTGTTTTGTTTAGTTCCTTTATCTAGTGGGTGAGCCGGCATGTGTGGTATGTGTTAAAATCTTGCAATGATGGGGTGCTCTCAATATACTTGAACTAAGTCTCCATGTTGACACATATGTCAATGCATTCTAGGGTAAGGAGTGCCTGTATGGAGTGAAGTTTTTTTCAGGTTCCAAGGATGGAGCAGCAATACCTTTATGTTATGCAGATTTTGTATTGTTAAGTCAAAAGCTTTTGAGGCCTGACATTGCATAAAAAAGCATTATGAGGGTGGACAAAGTTTTAGCCAACATACAAAAGCCTTTTAGATATATGTTTAGACCATCACTGGCAAAGCAATTATGATTATTGACTATCTCAGCCAGACTGATATATAATGGACCCCCTTGAATGACACCAGAAGCTAAGTCAATTGTTTTAGTCCATAATCATTTTGTTTGTATTGCAGAATCTTTCTTGGTTCAGACCTGCCTCGGTCACATATTCCAAGTGGTTCATCATGTCTGACTTAATATTTTCCAAAGAGGTATGTTTCAAGTCATTTAATCTCAAATATTCTGTTACTGTGTCATATGTGTACTTTTGGTGCATGGTCTTGAATGATGCACAATATGGTGAAAACTGGCAACCAATAGAAAGCTAACCATGACCATCTCATTACTCAGCTTGATGAGATGTGCAGTGGATAACAGAAACTGAGGTGACTACAGCCTTTTCTTCTTCTTTTCCATTAATGGACCTGCAGAAAGGATGACACAGTGGGGAAAAGTGATCACACACATATATGTTACAAACACAATTGTAGCTATACAGTGGACTGGCATGGTATAAATCATACTCTTTGGAGATGTAATCTTGCCTTCTGTGATACCCATTCATATTATGGATATGTTCCTCAGCAGCTGAAAAACAAAGCATGTACTATTAAGCATTCTTGTTTAACGCTGTATATAGTACAACCCTCCCCCCAAAAAAGTGTTTACAGTATGTCTTGCACAGTCTCCTGACCTCTAGCTACCACTCTCACAGCAGGTCAGAGTGGGACGTCTTCAGGTCATCACAATGACGACGATAGCACCAATCTCAGAAAAGGGTGTTGCCAGTGGTATCATTCACCATCTGTGCTGGATGACAAGGAAGCTTAAATTATAGGGTTATCATAGAAGCCAAGCTGGTCTTCCTAAAAAGTCTAATGCAGGAAGAACAGGAAATCCTATTGTTTTTGGTATACTGTGCAGAAATCCTGTTTACACTACACCCAGATGCAGCCAGAGGTTCAACAGAGTTAAAATATAGTATTCACGTATGCATGGATGCATGTTTGCCATTTGTGTTTCTCATGACTTAGTGCTGCACTGTGACACAGTGCATGTACACATAATGTATTCACATCCTCACACAAGTCCAATCTTTAACTTTAAATATGGGATGCACAGCTGATGTCAATATGTATGGCTAGAGCTTTGCAAACATTACTAATAAACATATGCTGGTATGATCACATTAGCATAACCAACATGCTTCCTGTCAGCATTTGCTGTTCTATAAGGCATCATTGTTATTATGCCCAGGACTGCTTAAAATGGTATGACTAAGATATTGAGGAATTTGATCACAAGGTCTAGTGATGTGGGTTATTAATATAGCCAAAAACATGTCATAGTGTACTTCACCATAAAATTGTTTAACAGAATCATTAGCACTTTTGTGTCTACAAAAAATTAAAAGTGACTTCCTTTTTTATGATGGTGTGCAGTACTGTGTCTTTTTGGTTTTATTAGTCATTTTAGTTGCACACTGTCAGATCTAAGCTACGTCCAGACAGAAAATCATAAAACTAAAAGTACAGCTTGCATCCCTAGACTGCTCCAATGTTCTCTCTACCTAAAGACACAAACTGCTGCTGAAAATCTTGCTTCCATGGTACAGTATCTTCAAAACAAATTATTTCTTTTTATTTACAGATTCTTTAAGAATACATCTAATGAGTGGATTACTTAAATACTTACAATAACTCTGTGAGGAAGCCTGGCATAAGGGGAGGGAATGCCCCTGCTAAACCATTCAGAATCAACTCGCCACTCTTCAGAACCTTTAATCCCTTACAGTAAAACATTCCTCCCTATTTAAATCTCCTAAATGTTTCTGAAATGAGGCTAACCTTCTGACAGATTGCAAAACTCCATATCAGAACTCTGCACAGAACAATATTCATTGCTCCAAGGCACAGTACCCTGTCTCTGACTTAGTAAATTGAGTAACCTGTTACCCCTCACCCACATCTCACTATTCTAACATTCCAAGTCTGTCTGTAGTGCATGCCTCATTCTATTCTGTGTCATGGCTCATTGCTGTACACTAAATGCTGGCTCTTTACCAGTGCTGCAATGTATCAAGCCAGCCTCTGCTTTGTTTGGAGCTCTGTTGCCATGGGTTCTTTCCCTGAGTCTTTATCCTGCCCTTCTACTCCTGCTGCTGCTGCTGCATCTTCCATGTTAGGTCCTGCCATGAAGTTTAGCTGTGTCCCATTTGCTTCCATGGTAAAACATTGTGGAGCATGCCATTCACAATGACCATCTTGTTGCATATGTCTGGACTATACTGTGGTGTCCTTCCTGAGGAGTTTGAACATTGGAACCATCCCATTACTTTGACTATTTGCTCCTTTGTTTTGCATATTTCTGCATAGTTTGTATTATAGGCCATTTTCTACATGACATGGTTGTATATGAGGCATCATCAGCCAGGGCTCTGCAGTATATCCAGCATTGCTTGCAATGCACAACAAACAGAATATTACTTGCAGCATGAAACTAGCATGGATGGGACATGTGTATATGCATGTCAGTCTGGTGTGTGTGTGTGTGTGTGTGTGTGTGTGTGTGTGTGTGTGTGTGTGTGTGTGTGTGTGTGTGTGTGTGTGTGTCTGTGTCTGAGTGTGCAGTACACATATATCACATGCTCAAACTAGTCCAGTGGTTTCTAGTAGGTAGATACTGTAGGAAATCACTGGAATAGTTTGGGCATGTGACATATTTGTGATACACATACACACACACACACACACACACACACACACACACACACATACACGCACACGCACACTCTATTGCCTCTTCCTGTATGGTATGATGCCCTGTGTTCACCTTATTAAGTGGACATTTTTACAATAATCACGTAATTAGTTATACCATTGTAAATGTTTTCTTAGTACTAGACAACCATTCTATTGTTTTGCCTCTCCTCATTCTCTTCTCTTGTATTTTCCAGGTAATACTGGCTGCCTATTCAAGCCTTGGTTGATGACACCTATACATAACCCTTCTGGAGCTGCCAAGGAAAGGTACAACACCACCCAGTCCCAGACACAGACTGTCATCAAGCAAGAGTTTGGGCTGCTGAAAGCCCTTTTCTGTTGCCTGGACGAGTCTGTAAGGGCCCCTTCAGTATGAACCTTCTACTTCACACAGGAGGTTTATCACATTTTGCATTCTGTACAACAAGATCATGCACCAGTCTGGCAGTGAAATGCCCTATGATGTTGCTGCATCTCCCATTGTAGGTCACTGGCCAGTTGTCAGCAGTAGTAAGAGATTATCTGACAGGCTTGTGCACAGTATATAGCTGCATAGGCAAAGAGATGACATGGATTCCAAAACTATGGACCATGAAATTCAGGTTAGTATTACCTTTATTGTAAAAAAAAAATACACAGAGGGCTATGTGTGGGGTATTCTGTATGGCGCAAGACTCACTGCACATCAAACAACCCATCTTATGTTTTAATCATTTGTTTTTTACTTTTTTAAGTATAGTTACTGTTATCGGTTTTATATCTCTTCTCTTTATTGACACACCACACAGTCAGTCATGCCTGACTGTTTACTGAGATCTGTGTAGTGAATGGCATTGGTAGCATTTAAAATGCGGAATATGTTAGTTTGTACTATATTATTGTATATGTTTCATTTAGAGACTGCAGTGAAATATGCAGGTACTTCTTCTGGCAGAATGCTCATTATTTATTAATTGTTATTGGACTACTTAGCTGAAGAATTTGAAGCAATGCCTGTATTTTATCATGTGCTGTTGCTGCTGTATCCACCTTTCAGTTTACACAAGACTTTCTCTTCCACCAAAAAGGAAAATTGTATAATCTTTCTAATGGTATGTTCTAATATTTCTGCAGTTCTTTTCTGCTAAATAAGAAATAAGAAATACTTTTTTATATTAAGGTACTGCACATCAAATTGATTCATTCTGTCATAAACACTAACATATATGCCAACACAAGTCAAAGCAATTATCATTTGTGTAGTGCAGAGGGTGAAATAGCAAGAGTGTCAGTGCTGCTGGCAGGATTTTTGTTACTTCTATAATCATTTATTTCTCCTGCATGTCAAACAGTTAATAATATTCTGTATTGCAGACTGATGACCTCCCTCCATTTTTAATTTTGTTTGTTATTGCAAGTACGAACATTACTCAAGTGAAACACATGCTACTGAATAGGACTTAAGTACTGTTCTACATTGCAGTGTGCAGATCTCCTCCTTTTTTATCTTTCTTGTTGTTATAAGCATTAGCATTACTCAAGGTCCAAGACATGCTGCTGAACTGTCACATGGAATAGTTTCATTAGTTGCATTGTACGTCTTAGCTTAGAGTAGGTCACATGTGTCGTACACAATGTCCCCTAAGGATTATGTGGATGATAGTGTCTGTGATCATAAGGAACTGCTATAATGTGAGTTTGATGCTGACTTGCTTTGATGGCATTATCTTATGGATTCAGGTAATCCTACATATAATGATCTCAAAGTGCTGTGCGACCGAAACTTCAAATGAGAGGTTCTGCTATGCATAGCTGATCAGTGACAAAGGCTGCCTGACTAACTTGTGTAGTGTTCCCCCACTTTATCCAGTGCTTTCTTACCATTTCTTTGCAGAATATTAAACATCTTAACTCACTAAATACCTTAAAATTATTTTTATATGGGGACTTTTCATCTTGTACCCCTTGTTGTGACAAACTGTACCTCCCACACACCTGCTACTTGTATATATATATATATATATATATATATATATATATATATATATATATATATATATATTAATTCTGACATTGCTCTACCTTGCAATAAGAGGAATCCTCTGAATTCCTGCAGTTTTGATTTTTTTTACAACTAGTTTCTCAGCTGTGGCTTAATAATCACATAAACATGCAACATCATTTCAGTAATTGCTTTGATCTTTCTCTAAGTGTTACATGTACTCTTTTTGGTGAATGCATTGATGGTACTACCGCTAGATAATCAAATTGATATTCACCTGAGAAACTGCATAATCCAATACATGTACTGGAGGATCTCATAAGGTAGCATATTTCTGTAAAATGCCATCAGAATATTCAGTGAATTGACAAGATAGTTTAATTTCTTATCTTTTCTTTTTACTTTTTAACCTTCACTGGATGATTATTTGGAACTGCATTGTGGAGACATTTAAATTGTCTTCCCTAGTGCCATTCATGAACACCAGAAAAAATTGCAAAGTATTTCATATTGTTATGTCTATAAACATTCATACTGTCTGATTTGCAAACTGTCATGACATTTACTTTACAATCAGCCATACTGCTTTCCATCAAATCAACTTTTGTTGCATGTCTTATAAATATTCATGAGGTATTTTATGCTGACATCTCCATAGCCTCTCACAGTGTCTGTTTTTAAAATGTGAGAGTTACTTTATTTCTATATCTTGTGAATTCTTTTAACCATACTAAGCTCCTCACAGCACACATGAGCTAAACTTTTGGGTGGTTTATTGTGTTCTCCAAAAACACGACTTGGAGCATTATTTTGTTATTCACAAGTAATCAAACTCTGACAGGCAAGCTTCAGTTTATGACTCAATTAACTCAGTAGATTTTCATTGCTGCATCTGATATTTTTAACTTGTAAAATGTAGATTCAGATACAACAGTGCATTCTGTACCTGTATCTAGCATAAAAGTAATAATTATACTATTCATTGTAATTTTTTCTCCTAAAATGTGCTTTTGTCATTTGCTTTCTTCTGATTTTGCATTCCTATTATCACCATTAATATTCTTATTTTCTTTCCTTTAGAATCAATGCACTGTAAATAATGAAAGCCAACTTTATTTAGTCACTCATATACCTTTGCAATATGGTTCTAATTCTGACAAAGAATTCAGGCACATCTAAAAATAATACCACACTGATGCACTGCCAATGCATAATGACAGATTGATGTAAATATGCCAATAACAGCCCCCCAAAACTATTAAACTTTAACCACAATACTCTGTAAACAAGTCTTTCAATCAACGAGTAAGATGCTGTTGGCAGAAGAAGCAGGCAAGTTTCTTGACAAGGGTTAACACAGGCTATAGAGAGATATCACTCTGCACAGACAGTGCTTTAGCTTAAGCAAGGATAGTACCAGAGGGTGACTCCATTCACTGGCAATGTAGGCCAATATGATAGACATGAGCTGAAAGAACCAATCCAAAATGTCAATACCCAAGGTTCATAGGTTCATAGGTAGGTACTAGGCTATCGGTCCTGAGGCCTATACAAGCACAGCCAAAAAGGTACCCTGGCTTTTGCCACCCAAGAAAATTATTTTCCTGTGCCACTGTCGAGCAGAGCCACAGAGGTGATCCCCGGGGTGAATTTCCTATTTCCCATCCAATCATCAATATTTTTATTGAAGAGTGCTAATGAGGAGCTTTGTTTGATATAGATAGGTAGTTTATTCCAGAGTATGGAAAGTCTCTGGAACAGGAATCTATCCCTCCGGCATGTTCTGTTTATTGTGGTGACAAGGTTTAGGTCCCTAGAGCATGTAGCTTGGAGGGATTGGGACTTCTTTAAGTGGAGCATGTCCAACAGCTCTGGGTTTGACATAGCTTTGTATGTTAGGCAGAGATCACCTCTGAGTAGGCGATATGCGACGGAGTAAAGCTGGAGTTTTTTGAGACGGTCTCATGAGGGCATCTGTTTGAGGCTGGTAATCCTCTTTGTGAGGTATTTCTGCAGCCTTTCCAGTTGTTGTAGATGTCTTGGAGGTACATACTAAAAAGGACGTTGTACTCTATAACAGGTCTAATGAGTGATGAGTAGAGGGGAACAATGACCTCTTTTTTTCTGGATGAGTAACCTTTTGTGATGAGGTGTGCCACGTAGAAGGATTTCCTGACTACTGTGGTGATGTGATTATCAATGGAGAGACTAAGGAGACAGATATCTGTGGAAGTCAAACATTTAGTGCAGTAAAGTGGAAACTTTATATCCTTAATTTTTGTTGAGTAGGCCCTCAACAGTTCTCCATAGTTCATAAGCCAGAGGGCAGGACAAAAATTTATGTAGAAGGTCTGTTTGCCCTATTGACAGATCACTGTAGTTGACTCCCTAGTTCCCTGACCTGGATGTCTGTACCCCCCATCCAAAATAAGATAAACTTTTCATAAATATATAAAATTTTCCTGAGCCTGATTATCCTCGGCACAAACTCATGGTGTCTGTAGGTCCACAAAGAAGGATTAGGTTACTTACATTGCTTATAAACATCTTTGAAGCTTTGACCATTTCTCTTCCAAGTGGGTGAGTATAAAATTCAATCATTTTTACTTTGTGTTCACCCCTCTTGATCATATGAGTGAGCTTTGCTAATTTCCTGAAAGGAAGGTACTTTAACCTGTGCCATAAGGGAGATCTCATAACAGTATTCCTTAATGATAAATATTTCCAGTTGTCTTTATTTCATAGCCTCATGTGTGCTGTATGCACTGAAAGGAAATAAAAAACCCTGTTTCCAGTAACTACTTGCATAATATCACTAGTTAATAAATACCTTTTGAATCCCAGCCATTTACCTTGATTGGGCATCTTACAATGTGAAGCATGAGGTATCCTCATAAGGCTACATCCACCAGTGTATGAATTAGCCAGTGTTATAGTATGTTGCATTTAACTATAGAATTTATCTTGCTTACATTTATATATATATATATATATATATATATATATATATATATATATATACTGTATATATATATATATATATATATATATATATATATATATATATATACACACACACACACATATATATATATATATATATATATATATATATATATATATATATATATATATATATATATATATATAGATATATAGATATATATATATATATATATATATATATATATATATATATATATATATATGCATGCTTTTGTTTTTTTCTAAGCTAAGATGGTCAGCTTTTGGTTGATTATCGTTACATTGAACATATTTGGCTGATGTACATGAAATCAAGTGAAAATCAATCATACGCACGTGTGTGTGTGTATGTGTGTGTGTGTGTGTGTGTGTGTGTGTGTGTGTGTGTGTGTGTGTGTGTGTATGTGTGTGTGTGTGTGTGTGTGTGTGTGTGTGTGTGTATGTGTGTGTGTGTGTGTGTGTGTGTCTATGTGTGAGTGTGTGCATGTGTTTGAATATGTATGTGTATGTTGGATTGTATGCATGAGGTTGTGTAGGTGTATGCGTGTGAATGTCCATATGTGTGTGTGTATATTTGTGTGTCTGGACTTTGGGGCCAGGTGTGTTGCTGGCTGTTTGTGCAAGATCGCTAACAGTGAGATAAGGAGTTGTTCCTTATTTTACACAGCTGTGTGATCTCAGAATTAGTAGATTTAATTATCATGTGTGTGCCCACCCTTGCAAAAACACTTTTTTTATTGCTTTTATTGTGTTTTTGACATTTCTGTGAAATTTATGTCGTATGTTTAATGTATTGAAATGGCAAATTAGCAATATTCAATGTTTCAACACAGACCCTATATAAAACCATTAGAACTTAAAGAGTATTTAAAACCAGAACACAGATTAACAAGCAGCCTATTTGCATAATTACGCTGATAACCAAGCCATAGTTGTGGAATTGCAACTGGGATGAGGTGTTGTGCCCAGACAAACAGCAAAAGACTAGGGTATATCAGAAATGACCACATGATTCAGTAGCATTCTGCATATACACACTGACCAGTCAAGATGATCTGTCTATAGCTTTGCCTGTTACATTACTGGGTTTGATGTGCTTTATACTTTTTTTCTTGCATGTTTTTATTAATGTTTTTAAAGTTTTACAAAAAATTCATAAAACAAGTCTAATAACTATATACAATATTTACAAAGCATGCCAGATGATTCAACACATGAGTGAAATTAAAACTGCATATTTTTCCTAAATACTCAACATGTTACAAATGATTACACATTTTTACAATTTGCAATGGGGTCAATATTTAAATATTTCTCAATCAGCAAGAGAACTTTAGTACACTGAGATTTTGTTAGGGTTTTGGGAAATATCATTTATTTCTTGATAGCTATCTCTGTCTGAGCTACAGCTTGTGGAAAATATAGGAATTATTTATACTTTGGTGCTGAAGATTTCTTCTGTCTCCTTATTATATTTTCCTGCCACAGCCACAATAGTCCATAAAATACAACAATTTAAAATATTTATCTGGAAGTTCTCGTGCATGTTGAATAATAATAATACTGAGTTGGTTAATACAGACTTGTCAGACCAGACAGCCTGTAGAAAATGTGTTGTCTTCTTCCAAGAAACAGATAAAAGTGAACAGTGTTAAAACATGTGTGACCAATCAGATTTACAAAATTGTTTACATCTTCAGCACTGGTTATTCTTATCAATATTGAATTTATATAATTTAGATTGTATTATAAAGACCATGTGTAAAAAAAATTGAAGTATAAATATACCAAAACAGTACCAATGAATTATTTCCCATGGAGTTTAGCAGATATATTTTGTTCTTTTCAGACAATAATATGATTTCTCCTAAAGTAATGAGATTTCAGAACTTGTTATTCATGTTATTATTATATAACTCTGGTATTCTACGTAAATTAGAAATTACAATGGTGGGTTGTTATTGTTGGATGAAATTTCATATAGTATATGATTAATTTAGGGAGTTCTTTATAATAGGATTGGGATAAAGAGAAACATCTGTTTTGTGCATGAGATCTGATGGTCTGTAAAATTAACCAGTCTTGATCTTGTAAGTTATAGTATGAAATTAAAGATTGTACTGATTTAATTTCTTCCCCACTGAGGCAGTTGTACCGAAGTAAAAAATTATTATTATTTTCTGTTGAAGACATTTCTTACGTTGAATTCCTTGCACAAATCCTTTTGTTATAGCAAAGGGAATCATTGTATGAAACTATAATTTAAAATCTGGTTTATCTTTAATTATGGATTTGAATTGTTTTAAGATTAAATGAATGTAATTTGATTGTGTGGGAGAATAGATATTAAACTGGCTATAGTTGCATACATATAACCACAACAAATAATAAAGTTGGAAAAGGACTGTTAATTTTCATTTTTGTGAAGATTAGAAAGGCAAGTGTGCAAATATTTCCAATTTGATGTATAGTTAGGCTCCAACCATTTTATTACAACTCAAAGCACTGGCTCTTTAGCATGCTATTCTAAGTTATGAAAAGTGATACTTTCTAAGTTCCATGGTCTAGTATGATGAAGTTTAACAATTCTGGGCCTTTTTGGAAACCATAGACAATGTAACAATAACTTATTAATTTTTATATCATCTTTTTTGGGGGAAAAGATAGAGCTTTGATTATGTATAAGATCTTTAAAAATAAAATAATATTAATTAACTGAAGTCTATCTTCAAATAAAATCAGTTATTTCCATTTACGTATCAAATTGGATATGTCCTTCAATATTTTCTCAAAGTGCCTGTCTCTAGTTTCTTCAAAAGGTTTATCTATGATAATACTCTGATATGACAAAGTTTAGGATTTGATACCTAGAAAGTCACCATTAGAGTTCATTATATTATTTTTTTTAATTTAAAATAAGATATTTGGACTTAAGGGAATTAAAATAGAGATCTGACAAATTTGACTTTTTTAAATAACTGATTTAAGTTCATTTAATTATTCTACTGAATTTTTTAGTGATAGTAAATCTGTAAAATTATAATATTTATTTAGTTCTAGTCCTTTTATTTTTTGATTGCATCTAATTGCTATTGCTAATATTTCAGTGGTTAATGCAAAGAGGATAGAAGTACTGGTTTTGAAGAGAATGGACCCAGCTTTGCATAGGCATTGTTGTCTTTGTATATATTAAGTGGGACTGATATAAACTGAGGAGGAAAAGCAAATAGATTTAAAGATTTAAACAAATAATTCAATTTAAAGATTACTAAATATAATTTCTTGATCTTTGATGTTTAAAGGATCAATAAGTTTTACTATTTTATGTTATCTTGTGTTTGCCTCTTGCAAATTAAGCTAGATTGATTTGTGTTAATTAGTTCAACGGAGACATTTTAAGTTTATCATTCAAAATATTAAAAAAATGATAATATTTAGTAGAGAAATCTGCCTACATACAGAGCATAAAATAGGATTTTTCCTTCCTTTGTAATAGGAACTATTAAGGAATATCTCCAGGAGGGTAGAATTATTCCAGATGACTGTATGAATGAAAGAACATAATGGAACAGGTGTATTACTTGCTTAGGAAGTATTTTGAAAATTTGGGGTATTAATACATAAATCCATGGTGATTTAGCATTTTTTTTTAAACCCTCCCGGGGTGGGAGGTCGGCATAATGGTTAAGGTGTTTACCTTGCAAACACAAGGTGCAGGGTTGGATTCTCACATGGGGTAATTGGCTAGGCTTAAAATGGCCCGCAAGGGCAATTAGCCTAGTACTAATCTATGAACCTATGAATTATTTTTGGTTGTCAGATATTTTTAAAGGCAATTTGATCAGTTGGTTTCTCTTTTAATTTGAGAGATTTTTTTCAGAAGTGATAAACTGAGAAGATTATTTAATTTTTATTGAAATGGTCCAATTGCACAGAACCATGTTGTAAGGAAATGAAATATTATCTAAATGTATCCCAAAAAACCTATATCTGTGCAAGTTTTATTATGTTTTTTTTTCTCTATTCTATTTATCGAATTAAATGTCGACTCTAATTCCATTCTTTTAGCAAGATTTTTCAAATGTTCAGGAGTAATAGCACTGAGGCTAGTTTTAGGTTTTTCTAAAACTAAGGTGGTTTTATGAAATGAAAGTTCATTGTATTTTTGCTTACATTTTCAAATTCAACTTTATTAGTTTTATCTTCTTTATTTATAATTTTAAATTTGGCATCCTGTATTTTGGCTTGAATGTCTATAAACTCATTGCCCAAATCTTTTATTTTTTTCTTAAATCAGATTA
Organism: Protopterus annectens; assembly: GCF_019279795.1. Lineage (NCBI taxonomy): Eukaryota > Metazoa > Chordata > Ceratodontiformes > Protopteridae > Protopterus > Protopterus annectens. The sequence continues at coordinate 1,289,130,796 of NC_056735.1, forward strand.
ATGTTTTACCTTCTATTTAAGCTTTAAAGGAGTTCTGTATCATAACTTTGTTTACTTCTTCAGTATTATTTAATTGCATAAAGAAATCAATTTCTGAAAGTAACCATGGTTTGAAGTAATTTAAATTGACTATAAAGGAAGAACTTATTATATCAGTTAGTTTATTGAAATCTATAGAAATTTTTAAGAGAAGTGCATTAAAAAAAAATACAGTATTTAAATTGATTTTGACTGTGTGGAAGGAATATTAGCTGAACTGGAAGTTTTCACTCTGCTCTTCTGTGTGGAAGGAATACTAGCTGAACTGGAAGTTAGTCAGTGTTTGCTGAATTTTGTTATTTGCTAGTAATTACAGGTGTGGGGGTAGTCACATTCTTTGATTTCCTGTCCTTGCCTATTTAAGTGGTACAGTGTGAAATATTTTCTGCTTAAAAACCTCAGCTTTGGCCGGCTAAGAACTTGCTATATTCAACTGGACGTATAAGAGAATTTAAGTACCTTTATCTGTTCTTTTTTTTCAAAAAAATACAGTATTTAAATTGATTTTGACTGTGTGGAAGGAATATTAGCTGAACTGGAAGTTTTCACTCTGCTCTTCAGTGTGGAAGGAATATTAGCTGAACTGGAAGTTAGTCAGTGTTTGCTGAATTTTGTTATTTGCTAGTAATTACAGGTGTGGGTGTAGTCACATTCTTTGATTTCCTGTCCTTGCCTATTTAAGTGGTACAGCGTGAAATATTTTCTGCTTAAAAGCCTCAGCTTTGGCCTGCTAAGAACTTGCTATATTCAACTGGACGTATAAGAGAATTTAAGTACCTTTATCTGTTCTTTTTTTTCAAAAAAATACAGTATTTAAATTGATTTTGACTGTGTGGAAGGACTATTAGCTGAACTGGAAGTTTTCACTCTGCTCTTCAGTGTGGAAGGAATATTAGCTGAACTGGAAGTTCGTCAGTGTTTGCTGAATTTTGTTATTTGCTAGTAATTACAGGTGTGGGGGTAGTCACATTCTTTGATTTCCTGTCCTTGCCTATTTAAGTGGTACAGTGTGAAATATTTTCTGCTTAAAAACCTCAGCTTTGGCCGGCTAAGAACTTGCTATATTCAACTGGACGTATAAGAGAATTTAAGTACCTTTATCTGTTCTTTTTTTCAAAAAATACAGTATTTAAATTGATTTTGACTGTGTGGAAGGACTATTAGCTGAACTGGAAGTTTTCACTCTGCTCTTCAGTGTGGAAGGAATATTAGCTGAACTGGAAGTTAGTCAGTGTTTGCTGAATTTTGTTATTTGCTAGTAATTACAGGTGTGGGGGTAGTCACATTCTTTGATTTCCTGTCCTTGCCTATTTAAGTGGTACAGTGTGAAATATTTTCTGCTTAAAAACCTCAGCTTTGGCCAGCTAAGAACTTGCTATATTCAACTGGACGTATAAGAGAATTTAAGTACCTTTATCTGTTCTTTTATTTCAAAAAAATACAGTATTTAAATTGATTTTGACTGTGTGGAAGGACTATTAGCTGAACTGGAAGTTTTCACTCTGTTCTTCAGTTAGTCCCACCCACCCTCCCTGTTTTTGTTTTGGTGTTAATCTTAGTGGCCTTGCAGCTGCCCGCCCCTCTTGTAAATTTGTGTTTGGATACTCCTTCTGGGCCCATTTCATTTGCTCACTCAACTTAGTGCAGTGAGATCATATTCTGATTTCAGGCACTCCTACTGTGTACAAAGAGAGCATCTGCGTAACAGAAAAAAAAAAAAAAAAAAAAAAATTTAAGCTTGTTTCCTGTTAAGTGGTATAGACTATTTGTAGGCTTCTGAGCCCCCAAGCCCTTCTGTGTTGGAGGGAAGCCTTCTAGCTTAGTTTTTTTTTCTATAACTAGCCAGTTTTCTAGTTTCAGCACTCAAATCTGTTTCTTTGATCTCCAGCACTTGTTCAGAAAAAAAAAAAATGTTCATCTGCTTTTACTGTACTTGTGTTTCTACCTACTTTTTTTTACTTTTGCATCATCTTAAAAGTACTCAATTGTATTTATTACTGCTTGGTGTAACTCATTTTAAGCCTTCTGGTTTAAACACTTGGGCTTCGGACCAGTTGTTTTGCACTGAGAGGGTTTGTGGTCTGCACTGTAGTGGCAGAACAGGTAGCTTACATCCTTCTAGGTTGGGAACTGCTGATTGAGGGCTCAGTGTCTGTTATTCTAAAAGTGTATTAATTCTGGTTTAAGCACTTGGGCTTTCAGGCCAGTTATTTTACATTAAGAGGGTTTGTGGTCTGCACTCTTGTGGGAGGAGAGGCTGGACTCTGCCCTTCTGAGCTGGGAATTTCTGATTGAAGGCTTATAGTGCATGCATATCTGAACTGCTTCTTACTGAAGTTGTTGCGCCTTGTTTGCTGTGGCATAGACTGGATTCGGGCCTGCTGGATCTAGCTTTGTTTGTGTAACTTGAGCACTAATCCAGGCATTCTCTAAAGTATTCAATTGTATTTATTACTGCTTGGTAGTAACTTGATTAAAGTTTAGCTGTCATTCTAAGTCTCTTGGATTAAGCACTTAGGCTTCAGACCAGTTGTTTTACATTAGGAAGGTTTGTGGCATGCACTGTGGTGGCAGGACAGGTAGCTTTCATCCTTCTAAGTTGGGAACTGCTGATTGAGAGCCCAGTGTCTGTTATTCTTAAAGTGTATTAGTTCTGGTTTAAGCACTTTGGCTTCAGGCCAGTTATTTTACATTAAGAAGGTTTGTGGTCTGCACTCTTGTGGGAGAAGAGGCTGGACTCTGCCCTTCTGAGCTGGGAATTTCTGGTTAAAGGTTTATAGTGCCTGAATATTTGAACTGTATCTTACTGAAATTGGTACACCTTGTTTGCTGTAGCATAGACTGGATCCAGGCCTGCTGAATCTAGCTTTGTTTATATGTTTGTTGTTTGTTTGCTTGTTATTTCCCTGGAACGCTAATTCCACCTAATACGCGGCTTCTCAGTGCTTCTGTGGATCACTAGTGATATCTGCATTGCTTACTGTACTTATTTCCTTGTTTCACTTGAAAGAAAGTTACTGTTTGTCGTTTTTGCATTTAAGTTACCTGTAACACATTGCACTTAAGTTACCTGGCACTTGCTCACTAAAGCAATTATATGTCAGCACTAAAAATTAAAAGCACTACACCCTCACTCCCCACTGGCCCTGGTTTTCAATTATTAAGGAATTCCCAATATTATTCTAGCATGTCCAAAAGTCAGTTGTCAATCTCCTCTCCGGTCCAGCTGGTGAATCTGGGAATCTTGAGGCAATGTTACAACTGCCTCATGTACACAGACAACCCTCTCCTCCACCCAACAAATTCCAACACATGTGAGAGATGCAACCATATAGCCAAACTGGAGGCTAAGCTCTCTCAACTCAGTACTGGCATAACCAGTCAGGAGGAGAAGGAAACCACACTCACTACAATTCCAGTCTCACATACACCTATCGCGACAGCAAACCAAACACATAATCACACAAAAACATACTCGGAGGCTCTAAATAAAGATCTGCCAAAGCAGCAGAGACCTCCAAAGCAGACACCCAAGCAGCCGCTACCCCAAAACAAAACACGTGCAACACATATCTCACAAAGCCAGTGTGCCAAACAGTCACAGCCCTTAAGACTAAACAACACACCTGATACACTTGTAATAGGTGACTCTATCGTCAGGCACACTGACGTCCCGCTCACCAGGCTGAACAAGGAGAGGGTCACGGTGAGCAGCCTTTCGGGCGCTAGGATCCGCCATATAACACAAGCACTCAGGTCACTCCAAGGCAAGTACAAATATGACTCAGTCATTGTCCATGCTGGTGTGAATTACCTGAGACGTACCTCCCTGGACTACATGAAAAGAGACATAAAGGAGCTCTCTGAGCATGAAGCCCAGGCTGGTATGACCCTGACCTTGAGTAGCATCTTACCCTCACCAAGAATGATGCCACAATATGAAGACAAGATGATCAATTTCAACAATTGGCTTAAGTACTGGTGTCATTCAAAGGGGATCCAATGCCTGTCAGCTTGGGATGATATGCTCGACAAGCCACGATGCTTCGCTAGGGACGGCTTGCACCTGTCACCCCTGGGCTTTCGGATAGTGGCAAAGGCTCTTGCTACCCCCATAGTGCCTTTTTTAGGCAAGGCTCAAAAGACAAACCCACCTCCATAGGTATCACAAGGGATAAGAAACTAAGAGTAATGCTACTCAACGCCAGAAGTCTAAACCTCAAGATGCACGCACTCAAAACTCTCCTTAGCATGGAGAACATCGATATCTGTGCAGTAACAGAAACCTGGTTCAGGGCTCACGAGAGCACCCCAGCACTACCAGGTTATACCTCATACCATGCTTTTCAACCCCAAAACTTGGACCGAACCACAAAAGGAGGGGGATTATCGATATTCATCAAAGATACCCACACCTCCAGGTTGGTGGCAAAGCACGAAGCATCAGAGACTATCCATGTGCAACTAACAGTGGGTAAAACTGCCTTCCAGTTTATAGCCTGCTACAGACCACCCTCCCAAACCCAGGAACCCCACTCGGCCTTCCTGAGAACACTGGAAAATATGAAGGTCTCTCCAAACACCATTATATTGGGCGACTTCAACTACCCAAACATAGACTGGGAGCATTACTCTAGCTCCAACACCCTAGCCCAAAGGTTCCTAGAATTTATAAACTCAAATGCTATGGAACAACTTGTTACCACTCCCACAAGAGGGGAAAACATACTGGACCTGATCATCACCAACATGGGACTCTATGCTCCAGACCAGAAGTGTATCCCTCACTGGTAAGATCAGACCATAAACTAATCTCACTGGATATTCACATCCCGACCCCACTCCTGCCCAGAAAACCACAGTGAAAAACTTCTCTAAAGCAAATTTTACACTCCTCAAAACTGAGGTGGAATCCTTCAAAGCCCCGGCCTGTGGAAAATACGCCCAGACCGCAGAATCCTTTATAAACGCATTCTATGAACACCTTCAGGAATGCATGGATCATGCGATCCCAAATAAAACCAAGACCCAATCCTCCAAAGGCAGACGTCCTGTCTGGTGGACCCCAGCCATAAACAAACTATACAATAGAAGGAGGAAGCTACTAAATGATAAAGCAAAATCCCGAAAAGGGAAGGCATCACTGATCAGTATTAGCAAAAATCTACGGGCACACATAAAATTGTCTAAGGCCAGCTTCGAGAGAAAAATTGCACAGGACACTAAGGATAATCACAAGGCTTTCTTTAGTTATGTTAGGAACCTGGGTGGTAATTCCCATATATGCTCAGAATTAGTCCAAAATGACAAAAAATACACCGAACCCACAGACATTGCCAACATCCTAGCTGACAGGTTCAGCGCAAACTTCTCCCCCCCCTCCTGACCAAAAGGGCAAATATCTATCCCAGCAGAGTGCTGCCCCCCTGACATCTCAGATGCTCAGGTAAGAGCCGCCCTCTCCAAAGCAAAAAACACAGCATCAATGGGACCAGGTGGTGTCCCAGGCTGCGCCCTACATGAACTCCAAGAAGAGCTAAACCCAAACATAAAACTACTGTTCAATCTCAGCCTTACTACAGGATATGTGCCCAAAGAGTGGCGTACAGCAACAGTGGTCCCTCTCCATAAAGGTGGTGCCTCAACGGATCCTGGAAACTATCACCCCATAAGCCTGACTAGCTTGGTCTGCAAAGCTATGGAAAGGATCATCATGGACCTCATAAATAAAGATATTGGGGACCTACAAACACTGGATCCTACCCAGTTCGGCTTTGTTAAAGGCAGATCCTGCCTCTTAAACCTGGTTGATTTCTTTGAAACAGTCACCAAGGCCATTGACGAGGGGAAGGTGGTCCACACAGCCTACCTGGACCTCGCAAAATCCTTCGATATAATACCCCACTCGGGCATTATAGATAAGCTCACCAGCTTAAATATAAACCCCTATGTCACTAGATGGATTGCAAACTGGCTCAAGGACAGAACCCACATGGTTAGAATTGCTGGAGCCATGTCAGACTCCAAACCAGTTACAAGTGGTGTCCCACAAGGCTCAGTCCTGGGACCTCTCTTGTTCGGTATATATTTCTCGGAGGTACAGGCCAACACAGAAGGACTGTGGCTGACCAAGTTCGCAGATGACTGCAAACTGGGCGCCATAATCGACTCTCCAGCCGACACAAGCATCCTCCAAAAGGGCCTCATAGAAACAGACAACTGGTGCCAGAGCCATGGCCTCAAGCTAAATGCCAAAAAGTGTATAGTCATCCCCTTTGGCAAAAACAAAGCGCCCACAAATTACCACATAGGTGGAAATCCATTAAGTACAGAAGAAGTAATTAGGCACCTGGGGACCCAAGTTGATAGCAATCTCTCATTTGACAACCACGTGGCCAAAGTGGTTAGAAAAACATTTTATATAGCCCACCTAATCATGAAGGGATTCACATCTAGATCAGGGGAGGTCATCTTGCCTCTTTACTCATCCCTCATCAGGCCCATAATTGAGTACAATGCCCCTTTTGTGATGTACCTTACCAGACACCTGCAGCAACTGGAAAGACCCCAAAAGTACCTCACCAAGAGGATCAAAGGGCTCAAACAGATGCCATATGCTGCCCGGTTAAAGAAACTCCAGCTCTACTCAGTGGCATACCGCCTGTTCAGAGGCGATCTGTGCCTGACGTATAAAGCCATGTCCAACCCAGAATTAATGGACATGCTGCACCTCAGAAAATCTAAATCCCATCAAGCTACGCACTTGTGAGACTTGAACCTCAGCACTGAAATAAATAGGACATGCTGGAGGGACAGATTCATAACCCAGAGGCTCCCTTCACTCTGGAATAAAATCCCAGTCCAGGTTAGGCAGAGTCCCTCATTGACTCTCTTCAAGAGGAATCTTGATGAGTGGATGAGAGATCGTAGGTTTACCCCGGGTATCACTTCTGTGTCACTGTTAGACAGAGGCACAGTATACTAACCTCGAAAAAGGGCATAGCAAAATAAATTTAAAATGGGTGGCGAAAGCCAAACACATTCTGGCTAGGCTTATAAATGCCCTAGGGCAGATAGCCTAGTATGAACCTATGAACCTATGAACCTAAGAACTGCAAAACATCAAGATATTATATTAAAGTTAACTATTTCAGAGAAGAATACATGTAATGCTACTATCTTGTCAATTATGTTTTTGTGAAACAATTTAAGAATAACAAGTAAATTCTAGAGATGTATCCATTCTTGTGGAAAAGGAATATTTTAAATTAAGTTTGATCACCCCAGGTATTTAGGGCCTTGGCTTGCACAGACAATCTTAATTTTCTAGTCACTGTAGATACAGAACTCTTTAATATATATTTGAAATCACATCCTATGATTAGACTACCTTTTGCATTACTCAGGATAATATACAAATGTTTTCCAGTGATCCCTGGAAACCAATATAAGTTAATCAGAGGCTAGATTCTCCTGTTATATTTTATAACCACAAGAAACAATAAACCCTCATGATCTTCAAATTTATAAATGATCTGGGGCATTATATTATTTTTTTCATTGAGTCATGACACCTCTCCTTTTAGTTTTAAATTTTGATTTGGCCAGTACTGAATATTTGCTTGATTTCCAAGTGAATTTTTCTAAATGTTTAAAGTGAGTTTATTGAAATTTGTTGATATCTAAGTATTTTAACAGGCATCCTCTTTTATTGGAATTATTTAAACCATTACAATTTTAAGAGGTTAAAACTAAATGCATACAAGGCATTAAGAGAATTAACCACTGCTGTTTTATGTTTATAAGAAAGCATTTTATTGAATCAGATTTTTACAATGGAAATAAAAAGCATGCTATAGAGTTCATAATAAACATAATCAATCAGGTAATTTACTTACAACTATATACATGGAATTTATAAAAAAAAATCCTAGCCTAGAAGAATGGACTCCCCCTAACCTAAGCCAGTAAAGTTCAACCTCTTTAAAAGCTACTTCAATATGCAATACAGAAAAAAAATGAAACAGATTTCCACAGGACAAGCATTTATTTCATCTGGAGAACATAATGAATTTTTATTGAAATGCTATGTACATATAATATAAAGAAATAAGCAGTTAATAGGCTGCTTAATTTATTTGCTTATTTTTTTTTCTTTCCCTTTCTTACCATTTTTCTTTTCTATTTTCCCCTTTTTCTATCTTCTTTCTTCCCCTTCTTTTTTTCTATTTTGTTCCTTCACCCATAAAATTCCTTTCTCTGTTTTCTTCACTTTCCCACTGATGCCTCTTTTCCAGTTTCTTCTTTCATCTTTCTCCTTCTTCTTCCTTGTCTCATTTCCCATCTTAATCTAATTATGGCCAGAGTTCTAGTACATTATAAACAATATATTATTACATACAACCCCTTTTATATACTAGTATTTTAGTAATGAAGGGTCAACATTTTCACACATCAAATATGCATAGTTTATAAGATGTTATACTAGAAATATGTCAATTAGAGCTAAATTTATATGTGTGCCTAATCAGCATTAGTCGTTGCACAAGAATAAAATTCATATCTTAATCTGTATAAAAATAATATTTAAAACTCACTACATGTATTTTTTCTTATATTAGTAGCAAAGAAGTTTAAAATTAACATTTAACCTGTAAGCCAGATCAATAAGTTCAAACAAATGTTGATCTGATAGTACCTCTTTTATAAATATAGATCATCAGCAATCAGGAAGATCATTTTTATTTATAATATATGCTTCTTTTTTTCTTTTTTCTTTCCTCACCTCCCTCCTTTTGCCGTCTTCTCATCTTTTCCTTCCTCTCAGAAAATAATGATAATCTCTCTGAGTGTCAAATTCTGATAAAAATCTTTTCTGTAGGAATAATGCAGAAGCAGTAAACTGGGCAGATTTAATTTTTTTAAGCTAATTGTATCTTAGATGAGTAATACAATAAAATGATTCCTTTGCAACAGTGCACTGACTGCCTTGTAGGAAATTGTCAAATGTCTATTTCCTGGATCTAACATAAGGATATAACGTTATTTAGGAGAAATTATAATGCTATGTGACCATGAAATAAAAAGATATTCATTGATTTACTCCTTAAATAAATATTGTTTGTGAAAGTTAAATTTATGTTGAAGTAGCATATGCAGACAAGTAGATACTGAGCCACTGTTAGTACATCCGTAGTTATTTCTATTGTGCTAAGTATGGGAGTGCAGAGTCAACTACTCATGCAGTTGTTTGCCTAATTCCTTTGTGAAAATTAAGTTTGCAAGAGTATGCAGGCAAGTAAATATTGTATCAGAATTAGAATGCATAAAGTTTCTTCTCTTGCACTAGACGGGAGGGCATTGTCAATGTTTAATATGATTGCTTGCCAATTTTGTAAAAGATGTCCTAGCATGGGGAAAAAAAAGAACAGGCAAAGAATTTTCAAACAATGCTGAAAGTTTCAAAGAAAGAAACAAAGACAAGACATGTAAAATCCAATGAACATCCAACAGCTGGAAAGACCACAAAAGCACCTCACCAAGAGGATTACTGGCCTCAAACATAAGTCTTATGCAGCCCGACTAAAAAAATTCCGGCTGTACTCAGTGGCATATCGCTTACTCAGCGATGATCTCTGCCTGACTTACAAAGCCATGTCCAACTCAGAATTAATGGACATGCTCCACCTAAAGAAATCCAAGTCACTGCAAGACACATGCTCAAGTGAGCTAAACCTTGCTACAATGATAAATAGAACATGCTGGAGGGATAGATTCCTGTCTCAGAGACTCCCCATGCTTTGAAACAAAATTCCTAACTATATTAGGCAGAGCCAGTCACTAAGACTCTTCAAGAGAAACCTTGACGAGTGGATGGGAAACAGAAAATTTGCCCTGGGGATCACTTCATTGGCTCTCCCTGACAGAGGCTCAGTTAACTAATCAATGGGGAGGCGAAAGCTGACGCACTCTGGCTAGGCTTATAAATGCTCTTGGGCAGATTGCCTAGTACCTACCTATGAACCTATGAACCTATATCCAAACAACAGCCACCAAAAGGTATCCCCAAAATTAAAACAAAGCAGCTGTCACAAGCAAAACATTCACATTTGCACTTCACATTCAATGCACTTTACATAATCTTCACCAACATACCAAAAAAAAAAAAGAAAAGAAAAGAAAAGAAAGCAATTCATGAAGAAAGCCGTAAAACCTTAACACTAGATGTAAATAACAAGATGACAGCCATTATCTCACACCATAAAAACAGTTTGCATAGCTTACGTGAAACATGAATGATATTAATGTGTCACTTGCTCTTCTAATTTCTAAGGAGTAAGTATTTAAGTTTAGACTATATTAGCTTGTTAATAAAGCTTCAGTTTCACTGTATATTTAAGCTACAGGAGACTTATGGTAAAAGGATAAATAATGCAACCATAATGTTAAATTACCTATTATATGTTGGGTTGAAGATTCTGCAGGCAGTGAAGAAGAGAATTATGTTTGTTTTATGTTTCCATAGTAAGCACATTAGATCAAAGTAGATTTATATAGAGCAACTAATTAGTCATTTGGTATGTGAGTTCCTTGGTACTTTTGACAGAGATTCCTTTATTTGGGTTGTTTTCTGTTTTTTTTCTTTTTTATCATTTAACTATTAAGATTTGTCAAGGGATGTCTCCAGGGTGGTAGATGCCTAATCCATGTTTTTGGAAAGAAAAGCTCTATACATACACACACACACACGCATATATATATATATATATATATATATATATATATATATATATATATATATATATATATATATATATATATAAAATATGGTTTACTTTTACATGTTTGAAAGTCAAATGCTCGTACATGCACATCTGCAAACAAGATATGCAAATTCCGTAATGCCAAATTCCCGAAATGTCATAAAATAATCAAATTTCGACATGTCCAAATGCACCACCACTGAAACAAGTGCTACAATGGGTCAAAAAGGGGGGGGGGTGACATTTCGTAAATTGGTGCTTTGGTTTTCGTGATTTTGGGATTTCGCAGTTTACAGTTTGCGACAGCTGGTTCAAAGATTTGACCTGCGAACATGTGAAGGCAAACCATATATATAGATTTTTATTCTTGGTGAGAAAATGATTTGAGCTTTGAAGTTATTGTGTTTTAATGGGATAAGTAAAGGCCAACATTATTTTCTTTTATGAATTCTTTTAACAGAATAGTCATCATCAAATTTAATGATATATTGTTCATATTTTAAGGGTGACTTTGGCTAAGCTGTTTTTAAAAACATTTCTTTGTTAAAATATGAAAGGAAGATGAAGAAGCTTGCTTACCTATTGAACAAGGTTCCCTTTCTATGCCATACAAAAACCCTTCTTGCAGAATATAAAGTTTTGGAATCCAGGAAGACAAAAAAGAAATTATATATTTTCCTTCAACTTTTTCAGGCAGACTAAATATTCTAATATTGGATCTTTTCTCTCTATTCTGTAAGTCTTCCAGTTTATTTTGTCACCAGATAATTGGTTTGACGAGAAATTATGTTTGTGTTGCGTCTTCTTTTAATCTTCCATCCACATCCGAAAGTACTGTTTCTACATCAGATATTTTTGTTTGTTTTTGATGAATCATGTCCTCTAATACAACAGTTTGTTTGTTACTATTTTCTCTTAAATTGTCTAGATTTTTCTGGATACCAACCATTTTCAAATTATTTTTTCAAAGAGGAGTGTATATATGAGTACTTGGCAGCAGTCATTTGTTTTCCCAAAAGTTCTCCAGAATAGTTTTACAGGAAAATGTTGGTAAATCTTCAAGAAATCTGATATATCTGTAGACCAGATAATGCAAAGAACTATTTATATTTTCAGTATGGTAGGTTAAATACTGTTCAGCACTGGAAAGGTGCTGTTCTCAGCCATCTTAGCTATGCCCCTTTCTACTTTTTTTTTTACTGATAGGAAACTTATCTTGTTGTGTCTTTTGGCTTTTCCCGGTTAGGGGTCACCACAGCAGAACTCCGGTCCGCTAAAGATTTGAAGTTGATTTTTACATGCTGAGTTACCAGCCCTGACGCACAACCTTCAATGAAGGTACACCCATTCACGCATGTCTCCATGCAGAAGACGCTCTAGCTGAGAATTGAACCGGACAGCGTCTGAATGTGAGGCGACAATGCTACCACAGCACCACACTTAAAAATAAAATAAGTTCTTGTGTTGTAAAGTTGTCTGGTAATAGGTAAAATATATTTCTGGTGTAGTATATTCAGTAATGACCTATAATTAAAACACAGCAATGTGAGGTGCATTTACAGTAAAAGAATTACTGAAAAAGAGTATGAGGACTGCAGTTACATCATATGATTATTGCTTGATTGTGGTAATATTGTGCTACTAATAATGTTTGTAAATGCACTGTACTAAACAAGTAATAATGCTGAATTTCATTAATGTATAATCCCTTGTACAATGCATATCAACTCTGATTTAAGAAAAAAATTTTCTAACTTTGTATTATCTCTAACTAATTAACTTATTTCTCTATTTATCTATCTATGCATATAATGCACAAATATATGCATAGGTCATTCATGTTGTAAAAATGTCAGGTGATCAAAAACCATCAAAAGAGATTAAATGTAGTTATCAAAAAATACTGGCCTTCGCATGTGTGAAATTGCAGTACATCAGGGATTTGAAGTTTACCTTTCTCCATTGTAGCGCAAGCTCAGAGCTGATACATGTGTAAGTAACCTAGGGGTAGCAGGTGCTGTGAGGTTTGCAGGGGGGGTTCCTCCTGCAAATACTTTATACATGTCTTTCAGCTTTTCTAAGTGGTGGTTGAATTTCAGTTATTTTGTATCAATTATTTGATATTATACAATTTGATATACACTCATACATATATCTATATCTATCTATCTATCTATCTATCTATCTATCTATCTATCTATCTATCTACGTGTGTGTGTGTGTGTGTGTGTGTGTGTGTGTGTGTGTGTGTGTGTGTGTGTGTGCGTGTGTGTGTGCGTGTGTGCGTGTGTGCGTGTGTGTATGTGTGTGCGCGTGTGTCTGTGTATGGGTCTATGAAGTTTTATTAACATTCTAGTATGGCAATCTTCATATGACAAAACTCATTCTATAGATGTTATGGAATGTCAAAAAAAATACACAAAACTGTGTTTTTGCTGCATCCTGCACTCCCTGCAATTATATATACCAACTCAGAGATCACACTACAGTGAGGAAAAGGACAAATTCCCAGATTCCCACTGTACAGCATTGTCAGTACAAGCAGTTTAATGTTTCAGAATGATAATCATATGGTCTCGACCACATGCAGTTCCATATTCTAAAACATCGATATTCAGAAGGGGGACCCACACATATTTTGAAACTTCAAAATGTAAAATAAAAAAAAAAAACTTTGCGTTTTTTTTTTTTTTACATTTTTGTCCCCCTGCCACCCCACACCCCCTGCTAATTAAATACACCTACTCCAAGATGGCACTATAATGAATAAGATGGTAAATATACCATTCTGCCCTGTACAGTGATCTCCATTTAAAGGGTTCAAAGTTTCAAAACTTCGATCTTATGGTCTTGACCATAAGAAATTCTAGGTTTTGAAACTCTGAAATTTAGATGTGGACCCATGTATGAGTGTGTGTGTGTGTGTGTGTGTGTGTGTGTGTGTGTGTGTGTGTGTGTGTGTGTGTGTGTGTGTGTCTGTGTGTGTATACACACACACACACACACACACACACACACACACACACACACACATCTATATATTTATAAGTATGTATGTATCTATATATATATATATATATATATATATATATATATATATATATATATATATATATATATATATATATATATATATATATATATATATGGGTCTATATTAAATCAGTGAATGCTTAGAAAAGTGAATGCTGATTTATCAACCCCATGTAAGCAAAAGCTTACAATCCCGAACATTCAGAACACAATTTTGTTTCCCAGGGAAAACAATCGCTGTTTCAAAAAAGAAAAAAAAAATCTTTTAAAACATTACATAAAGTGGGGGAGCTGTGCCCCCCACCCCCCCTAATTAAATACACCAACTCTGAGATCACACTACAGTGACGAAAATGGCAAAATACCGAAGGCTGCCAAGCAATTTCTTTCACGCTTTCAAGTTCAATCAAGACGCATTCAAAACAATGCATCTTCGATCATCTAATAGGGAACCTATATATGTCTGGGCAGACCACCAGGCTGGAGATGTTGTGGGGCTGTTTTTTCTTTGTTTTTTTGTGACCTAAAATGCAACTAATTTAATATTTACATTTTTAATCACTTTATAGGTTCATAGATTATTACTAAGCTAACTGCCCTAGCGTGCCATTTTAAGCCTAGCCAATTATTCCTTGTGAGACTCAAGCCCTGCACCTCGTGTTTGTAAGGCAAACATCAGATTATTTGAGGTAGGGATAAATGTAATCACAGATAAGGATGTTTAATAATTTTTAAACAATCTGCTTGGCAATTATTCATAGTATACTGAACCCATGTTAGTGCTCATTTCTGAGTTTCAAACAAATGACAATGATATTGTTCATTGAATGGCTGTGTTCTGGTACAGTGAATATATGCAATACATGCATTGTTTTCATAGGTATTTTCAATTCAACATTGTAAAGCTTAAGCACATCTCGCCGCCACCCCCCATTAAGGAAACCACAGTAAAAAATTTCTCCAAAGCCAACTTCATGCTTCTTAAGACAGAAGTGGTGAACTTCATGACACCCATGCAGATGGACAATACAGTTACAACTGCTGAATCCTACACAAATGCACTCTATAAGCACTTACACTAGTTCATGGATCGTGCTATCTCAAACAGAACCAAGATGCTATCCTCCAAAAAAGGAAGCCAATCTGGTGGTCCCCTGCCATAAACAAACTGTACAACAGAATGAAGAAACTGTTGCAAAAGAAAGTAAAATCCCATGAGTGGAGGAGCTCCCTGGTCAGCCTCACTAAGAAGCTGAGATCCCTTATAAGATCCTCCAAAGCTAGCTATGAAAACAAAATCACCACTAAATCCAAGGACAACCACAAAGCATTCTATAGCTATATCAAGAATCTAGATGGCAACACCCAGATCTGCTCTGAGTTACAGCACAAAGGCATGAAAATTACAGAACCAACTGATATTGCCAACATCCTGGCAGATAGGTTCAGTGCTAACTTTACCCCCCTCTCACCCCCTAAAGGGCCCATATCTATACAGGAAGAATGCAGAGTCCCTGTAATCACAACTGTGCAGGTAAAAGCTGCACTCTCTAAAGCCAAAAACACAGCATCCATGGGACCGGACAACATCCCAGGCTGCATTTTACATGAACTTCAGAATGAACTAGCTCCCTACTTAAGCACCATGTTCAATAATAGCCTCGCATCAGGCTTTATGCCCACTGAATGGCACACAGCAACAGTTAACCCACTCCACAAAGGGGGAGCCACCACTGATCCCACAAACTATCGACCTCTTAGCCTGACGAGCCTGGTCTGCAAGGCCATGGAACGTCATTATGTAACTCATAAACAAAGACATTGGTAACCACCAAACTCTGGATCCCACCCAGTTCGGGTTTTTGAAAGGCAGATCATGCCTCCTGAATCTGATCGACTTCTTTGAGGCAGTCACCAAAGCTGTGGATGAGGGTAATGTAGTTCACACAGCCTATCTTGACCTAGCCAAGGCTTTCGACACCATCCCCCATTCTGGAATTATAGCTAAACTCACTAAACTAGGTATAAATCCCTACGTCACAAGATGGGTTGCCAACTGGCTCACTGACAGAACCCACACTGTAAAAGTTGCAGACTCTAAATCTGATCTCAAAGCAGTGACAAGTGGAGTAACACAGGGTTCCATCCTGGGACCTCTCCTGTTTCGTATCTACTTTTCTGAAGTACAGGCTAACACAGAAGGCCTCTGTCTAATGAAGTTCGCAGATGACTGCAAACTAGGAGCCATAGTCAAGTCCCCAAATGATGTGGACATCCTACAGAAGAGCCTCACTGAGACAGATGCCTGGTGTCAGAGCCATGGCCTCAAGCTCATTGCCAAAAAGTGCAGTGTCATCTCCTTTGGTAAAAACTCTATACCCATGAACTACCAGATAGGCAGCAATCTACTTAACACTGAATGCGTGAAAAGAGACCTTGGGACCCAGGTGGACAGTAGTCTCTCCTTTGATAGTCACATCACCACAGTAGTCATGAAGTCCTTCTATGTGGCACACCTCATCATAAAAGGGTTCTCATCTAGGAAAAAAGAGGTCATTTTTCCCCTCTACTCGTCACTCATTAGACCCATTATAGAGTACAACGCCCCTTTTGCAATGTACCTCACAAGACATCTGCAGCAGCTGGAAAGGCCACAGAAGTACCTCGCAAAGAGGATTACTGGCCTCAAACAAATGCCCTACACTGACCACCTCAAACAGCTTTACGCATATTGCCTACTTGAGGTGATCTCTGCCTAACATATAAAGTTATGTCAAACCCAGAGCTGTTGGACATGCTACACCTAAAGAAATCCCAATCCCTCCAAGCTACATGCTCTAGGGACCTAAACCTTGTCACCACAAGAAACAGGACATGCTGGAGGGATAGATTCCTGTCCCAGAGGCTTCCTATACTCTGGAACAAGCTACCCATCTATGTCAAGCAAAGTTCTTCATTAGCACTCTTCAAGAAAAATCTTGATGAGTGGATGGGAAATAGGAAATACACCCCAGGGATCACTTCTGTGTCTCTGCTGGACAGTGGTACAGGAAAATAACTTTCTTGGGTGGCATAAGCTATAGAACCTTGCTGGCTAGGCTTATGTAGGCCCTTGGGCCAATAGCCTAGTACCTACCTATGAACCTATGTCTACTCAATAAGTAGTCTCATACTCACACACATACATATCATACCTCTCAACCTCTTAGCCCAAGTAATCTGGACAAAGCATGCCATAAACGGGGAACAAATGCCCCAAAACAGGGATAGATTTTAAGAATTGCTCTTATAATCTTATAAAGTTGCAAGAATTACAGGTTATATATTAAAATGTTTTTTTCTAAAGGATATGAGGTCTGTAACTCAAATGTACAACATCTTTACTAATTTTGTTCCTCAGATTATCGTAGTGATAGCTAGTGTAAATATTAGATATATGGATGTATTGCTCTGTTATAGTGCAGTATGTGGTTGTGTTTGCAGTACTTGCCCCTCAAATTTTCACAGGTCCATCAGGGATTGGAGAAGGCCATTCTCCTGCTCCAGGTAAGCACAAACTGTTTTGTTACAGATGTACATTTACTGCAAACGTTTCTCTAAAGTGTCATCCCATGCCTGCTGGCTGGAATGATGTACTGTCAGCATGATTGCCAATTGCACATATATTGTCTCTGTACACACTTTAGAGTCAGACATGTGCTCTGTAGGTGTGAGCACAGTGAAACATGAGACATTATTGTCAGGACATTATAGGTTGCCATATGTGTCGACTGTGCACAGTTAGGACAAATGTCAACAGTGTACCTCATTGTTGCTGTAGAGATTCTTGTTTACTGACCTTTTATTTGCAAATAAATACAGATGTTTTTTAGAAAATGATGTGCTTATTTGCTACTATATAAGGCTGGGGGTTAGGTCTGTAATAATAACAACAGTGCTTACAGCATAACATATATTGCAACATAGTATTGCAGAGCATCATAGTGCAGGTATTAATGTACTGCTTTTCCCTTCTTTATCACAGGTGCCTGGGGGGTTGGACCCTCTCCCCTTCACAACCTGATGTCAGTGTCTCTCCAGACTCTGATGATGATGGTGGTCAAAGTGAGACACTGGTGGGGATTAAAGGGGGTGAATCTGTCCCAGAGATTGACATTCCTTTATCTCCATATACAGTCAGTATGCCCACACATACTCAGTCCTCAGAGGCCACAGATATTGAGCAGTCAGAGAGTGGGGACATTGAGCAGGAAAGTGTGGCAATTGTGGCTACAGTGACTGTCGATATTGGTGAGATTCCACACAGATGGATTAATAGGGGTCCTTATAGCAGGCCTGCTGTCCATCCAAGACCTGTTGCAGGTATCCCATCATGCCATATGTTTTAGTCCATCATAGAGGAACAGGCATGTTCCAAAAGACCACCAGACAAATGCTCAGGGTTATGGATGCAGCACAGTCTGTCATCTGTGACTGCCTCCACTGCATTGCTGATACCCTGGATTGGTCCAGGGATGCAGAAGAAAGATGCTGGTCTGTGACAGAATGCACACTATCTGTCTTGAAACGCACACTGTTTATGATGGAACATCTGGCTGGAGTTGAGCGTTGGCCTCATGGACTTAGATCAGCAACTACATCTGCTAAGAGTTTATGTGGCCATGCACAATCATGCTCCTGTAGTGGCAGTGCATCCAGCAGTCTAGAGGGGAGTGTGCTGTTTTAACCAAGGCATGCCAGGCCATAGGCTTGTGGTCCTGGGTGGTCCCTTAGAGGAGATGGTCCCACCATACAGCAGTCACCGTCAGGTGCTAGCACAGCTTCTGACCTTGGGCATGGTGGTGCCAGTGTGACTCCTGGCAGAGCCAGTTCCCATATTCGAGGGTAGAGACAGTGAACTGTCAAGCTCTGCCATGAAGTGTTCAAGGCTGTCCACCATACACACATGTAGGGCTAGTACTGTGCTTGACTGTGTATATGCACACACCACTTGCACAATCAGGTCACCTACAGACACACACACCACATTTCCATGGCCCGTACTGCCTGCTTCCCTTCCTAACTCACATACATGCCTTCAACCTATTGGGTTAGCTTAGGCCTCTTGCTAACCCCTCACAACACCCTGTGCAAGTGATGATACCTGTGCCATATCCCTGTCACCCATGTCATCGATGTAGGGAATCAAAGTTATGTGTCTGATGCACAGTGTGACTATATTAATTAACATATATTTGTGTAATATATTGATGCCTTTGATATGCCAGATGTACTACTCACTGACAAATATTGTGTGCTGAGATATATATTGAGTAAACCAAATAATTCTGTGCATCTTATGTTGTATGATGTCATAATGCCTGTATACAAACACAATGAAAGGTGTCTCATGGACCTGTTTATGTTTCATTTTCAGGAATCTGTGGCAGACACGTATGGATACCCAATGGTAATAAACCCATAAACAGCACAACACAGGATGGAATCTTAGCACAGAAGAATACTGCCATCACAAAGATACAGCAGTAGAGGTACATAGCTCCATAGGTTCATATGTGTATAACAGCCTAACTAGGCCATTGCTGTCATACAGTCAACACGTGCATTCCTAATATGTGTAGAAGACTGATCTCATTGATAAGTGTGTAGGCATGGTATCGGGATCTAAGACGTATACAAGGTGTGGTGCTGGAGAAGAGCCATCTACAATTTCCCTGTGTCCACTACAGACATTTTCCCTACAGCAGTTATGATTGTCTTGTTCTACCTCCCATTGTTTAACTTGCACATGATGTGTGTTGCAGTGGAGGTGTGCTTCACATGCATGGGAAGCCTGTTACATAATGAGTGTAGTGTCTGGGTGGCATACATGTGTCTCCAGCATGTACTATTTATACCACAGTGATGGTGTAGGTGTGTAGAACAGGTAATACATGTATAACTCATGTCTTGGATAAGCAGGAGGTACACAGTGAGATCTCACACCTCTCTGTATGGCAGCCATACACCTCCTCTACAAGGCATGTAGGAGACAGACTACACATTCATAGCTTGGACACGGTCTGCATAGGACATGTTGGTTACACTATGTATTGTTTTACCATGGAAGCTCTGTGGAGCTTACAGTTGTCAGATATGCCTGTGTAGAGACATAGCAAAGGTGCCATTGTACTCATTGATTGGTGTGTTGTGTCAAATACAGTATAACAATTACAGACTGGGATATACATGCTATTACTTTCTCTATAGGCTGCACAGCAGTGAATGAATCCCCACAGCTTAATGACCAGTGGCAGTCAATGGCTAGATCACTGTCTGTGTCTATATGTCCCTGAGTAATGTGTCAACTATGTGTGGTGTGCAGACAATACTATATGTACCAGGGGTGGATGACTTCTGAAAGGGTAGTATTGAGCATTCCTTGGCATTTACTACTTGTCAATGCATAAAATGGAGGACCACCATCCCCAGCTTAAACACGTACATAGTGTTATTGTGATGTCATGCACAAACAGTATGTGGTGACATTAACCTCCTACACAAAGCACAACTGCAACGCTCAGTGTGGTTACATGTGTAACCTCAGAGGGAAGGCCCAGATTGCCGGTGCTCTCGTACATAAAGCTAACCATATAATGACTCTGTACTCATAGCTAACTTGCTGTCCCACTGGTCCTGAGTCAAATTCACCACCCTGTCCACACAACATGTGCCACATAACATCCATACAACCTGTTCCATACCTTCTACATCTTCAGAACAGGTCATAACTGGCATCTGTTGGGAGGATACACAGGATCTGTTGGAGATGCTAACATCCCAGGCTGCATGCTACATGGAATCCAACAAGGAATACTAATACCACTGGGAACACCTTGCAATCATATTGTACCCACTGTCAGCCTCACAGCTGACTAGACAACTGCACCTATTATCCACCTGGCACAGAGGTTGTGCATCCAATGACCCACGGAACTATAGATATATTTCAGTGTGTAGAAGTTTATTTAAGCCCATGGGCCACATCATCATGGAGCTGATTAACAAACATATCTGTAATCTACAATCAGTTGACCATATGCAGTTTGGTTTTCTCAAAGGAGGATCATGGCTTTTAAACCTCATGGACATATCTGAGCCAGTCACCAAGGACCTGGATGATGGGACATCAGGGCATACAACCCCCTTGAGTTAACTCAATACCACACTCAGCCATCATTGTCAGTCTCACCCATTTAGCCATCCAGAGCAATATCATTATAGTAGTCACTAAGTGTCTCAGGGATGGAACACATATGCAAAGTAGGTGAATCCACCTCCAATAGCTGATCTGTAACCAGCAGTGTTCAACAGGGGTAGGTCTGGGGTCCTCTACTTCTTGGAATGCATGTAACCAAGGTACAAGTGACAAATGTATACTGTCTGTGGCTGACAATATCAGCTGATGCCTACAGATTGTCAGTGGTTATAGAATATGCAAGTTATGTAACCTACAAGAGGGTATTGATGAACAAATGCCTGCTGACATAGTCATGGCCGTAAACTCCATGCAAACATGTATGTAGTATCATTTCCATTGGTAACACCTATGTTCCTGGTAGGTAGCACAACAGAAACAACACCTGATTACATACTCAGGGGTACCACACCTGGCTACACAGGTTTACAATGAATGTGCCTTACATTATTATGTCTCCCCAGTGGTAAGACATGAATCATATGTCATAACTCAGGGAACTGCCACCTGACATTGATGTACTCATACCTTCCATGTACTCTTCCCCCTGCATGGCAGTATTATGGTGCAATGTCTATTGTGACATATACCTTTCAAATTACTACTGGCAATGGCACACAATACAATTGTAGTTCACAAGGGAACTTCATACTTTCAGTGTCTGTCCAATGGATGCCACCTGACATCACTATCATAGTAACCTCTGCCATATACAGTGCACACAGGTGATCTCTGCCTTGATATGGGGCAATGCACAACCCTGCTTGATTGGAAATGCTGCATATCTGTAGGTGGCATGGTACAAGGATAACTCACTGTAAGGTCATTAACCTGGTATGTGACATTAGTAATATATGCTGTGGGGGAGATCTGTGTAGCAGACTTTAGCACCTTTCATAGGTTCATAGGTTCATACTAGGCTATCTAAATGAATTTTAACAGTGACACATAAGTGATAACCTGGACTGGGATTTTATTCCAGAGTGAAGGAAGCCTCTGGGTTATGAATCTGTCCCTCCAGCATGTCCTATTTATTTCAGTGCTGAAGTTCATGTCCATTAATTCTGGGTTGGACCTTTGGGTACATATCCTGTAGTAAGGCTGATATTGAACAGTAGTTTATCTGGTCCCATTGATGCTGTGTTTTTGTTTGCTGGGATAAATATTTGCCGCTAATACTGATCAGAGATGCCTTCGGTCTTGGTTTTATTTGGGATTGCATGATCCATGCATTCCTGAAGGTGTTCATAGAATCGGTTTGGGCTGTATTTTCCACAGGCCGGGTTCTACCTTAGTTTTTAGGAGTGTGAAATTTGCTTTAGAAAAGTTTTGCACTGTGGTTTTCTGGCCAGGGGCTGGGGTCGGGATGTGAATATCTAGTGAGATTAGTTTATGGTCTGATCTTACCAGGTTGTTCCATAGCATTTGAGTTTATAATGTTGGAGCTGGAGTAATGCTCCCAGTCTATGTTATGGTGTTTGGAGAGACCTAGTGTTCTCAGGAAGGCTGAGTGCTGTGCCACCAACCTGGAGGTGTGGGTATCTTTGATGAATATTGATATATAACCTGGTAGTGCGTGCATCTTGAGGTTTAGACTTCTGGAATTGAGTAGCATTAATCTTAGTTTCTTATCCCTTGTGATACCTATGGAGATGGGTTTGTTTTGAGCCTTGCCTAAAACGAGCATGTTATCCCAGGCTGACAGGCACTGGATCCCGCCAATTGTTGAAATTAATCATCTTGTCTTCATATTGTGGCATCGTGACCTGAGTGCTGGCAGCTCACCGTGACCTTCTCCTTGTTCAGTCCGGTGAGCAGGACATCAGTGTGCCTGATGATAGAGTCACCTGGCACACTGGCTTTGTTTGCTATGTGTTGCATGTGTTTTGTTTTAGGGTTGTCTGCTTTGGAGGTCTCTGCTGCTTAGGCAGATTTTTATTTAAAGCCTCAGTATGTTTTGCGTGTTTATGTGTTTGGTTAGACTGGAATTGTAGTGAGTGTGGTTTCCTTCTCCTCCTGACTGGTTATGCCAGTACTGAGTTGAGAGAGCTTAGCCTCCAGTTTGGCTATATGTTTGCATCTCGAGGCAGTTGTAACATTGCCTCAAGATATTCACCAGCTGGACTGGAGAGGAGATTGACAACAATTTTTTAGTGCTGACTTATATAATTGCTTTGTAGGAATAGGGTGTTGAGAACTAGATCAGTTCTAAGGAAAAATGAAGAGCAGACTTCCAATAGACTACCAGATTCTTGTGCTGGGAACACTCCTCCAGGGATAGATAGGCTGCTCTAAGCTCCCCACTGCCACTGGTGAACAAAGAAGCCTCCCTTTATCTAGGAAAGGAAATGGGCAACACAGGAACTTTCGCCTGTATTTGAAACAAGGATAATTTTTTCTTTTGCAACAAACAGAAGGAAAAATGCAACAAACAGGGCAAACTTTAAAAGTGCAGGTGCAAAAACAACTTTAAACAGTTTAAAACAGTTCAAGAAGCAGAAATCAGGCACCCAGGTAGTAGCAGCAAAAAAATACTTTTATCAGGTTAGCAGTGAAACAGATTCCTGCCTACTGGCAAACAGAGCACCTCATTGGCCCTTGCCAGCTGCCATTTGTATGATTGTCTGGGTGGCTGCCATTTCACCACAGGGCATGTGCCTGTGTCCCTCATGGACAGGGACAATATGTGCTGATAATGTAAGTAAGGGTAAGATCTTGGCTAGTATTGCAAGGGCTGTAGGCCCATTAGGCTACTGCAGTTCACTGATTGAATGATTGTATATGCTGATGTAATATGCTCTAACATCTACACACACAAACCTGGCTACATTAAGGATAGCAGCATGTCCGATTAATGTTTAAAGCAGCCTGCACAGCACACAAACACCTCAAGCTGGCTGCGCATAGATTAGAAAACCTACTTATCTAATGGCACACATTATACAACACAGTCTGTAACACACACACCACACATGAAGTCTGCTATTACTACCTCTTTAGGACATCTTATGTTTGATGACATAACCAGACCTTGATGTGGTCATCCATTTGGAGGCTCACATCACCTGCTAAACAAAAATATTAAAAATCATTCCTTCTTTCTAAGTCAGTGATGTGGTTATGTTTATGTTGTAGGGACATATGCATGCACACAGAATGGGTTGAAGTGAGATTAGAAGCCCTACCTACCTAGTGTCACACACTACAGATCACAGTACTTATCACAAGCACCATTGCATAAGTTCAACAATAGTACAGCAGTTGCTAGTCTTAAGGTACTCTACATGACCTAAGCAGGCCTTGTAGAAGAAGGCAGTTTGGAGGCCGACATCAACTTACAGGGCCAGAAACCCTGTACTCTGGCCCCTGAAGTAAATAGCTACTCAATGAAATAGATCTACACTTCCTGCAGCTAGCTGCAAACGCTATAGTTTATCCCTTCAGCATACTCATTAATGGATTGATTAAAGAATCCCTAATCCCAGACATCTCTAAAAAAGCATACATTCTCCCCTTACACAAAGGCAGCACCAACACAGAAACCACAAGCATTCAGCCCATAGCAATTCTCTTATCCTGCTGTAAAATACTGGAAAAATGCATCCATTCCCAGCTCCTTGACCACCTGCTTGAGAACCAAATTCTATCACCCACTCAGCATGGTTTCAGACCAGGACCCAGCACCACTACTGCCCTCCTCTCCTTCCTTGATACAGTTAACTGAGCATGGGATTCTGTCAAAATAATCTCTTCTCTTTTTCTAGATCTCTCCAAAGCTTTTGATACCATTTCTCACACCATCCTCCTCTCCAAACTATCCACCTCCACATTTCCCCATCTACCCTACAGTGGTTCAGTAACTATCTCTCCAATAGGCAGCAATCCACCAAATGGCAACAATCTTACTCTCCCTTCCTCAATACTTCTACAGGGGTGCCCCAAAGCTCCATACTTGGTCCTCTCTTATTTAGCATCGTTATTAACAACTGTCACTACACTATCCCACAATGTTCAGTAATCCAGTATGCTGATGACTCTAAAATAATATGCACTGCAAATTCCAGCTCTGAACTCCAGCAAATCACCCAGAATGCCCTCATTTCTGCTGAAGCTTGGATGCTTAACAATCATCTTGCCCTAAATCTGAAAAAAAAACTAAACTAGTACTGTTTACCCTTAAGAAAACCACTCCCTTGATATAAAAACTCTTCACTATTCAAGCCCAAGACAATACCATTATAGAAGTTGTCCCACACACTAAACTACTAGGAATTATTATAGATGAAAACCTTAACTTTGACCTACACATAAAAATAACATCAAAATAAACACACCAAAAGCTTGGTATGCTTCACAAGCAGTAACACTTTCTTAGCCTCTCTACTAGACAAACCCTTGCAACCACCTTTTTATTACCCTCTCTCCTTTATGGCACCCCTCTCCTCACCAATATCTAAAATTCTGCAAGATCCAAACTTGAAATGTGTTACAACAGAATAGCCAAATTTGCCACCAAGGCTAAATTCTCATCTCACCACTGTAACTCATTGAAACAATTAGGTTGGCTGGAACTCCCCCAACATCTCTCATTCACCCAGCTAACTACAGCATACAAAATAATCTACAGACCCACTGACCCTTCTGCTCTCCTGACACTACTTGCCCAATACCAACCCAGCAGGGAAATTCTTCTACTTCTTCTACTGGCTTTTTCCCAGTTAGGGGTTGCCACAGTGGATTAACTGTCTGCTCATGATTGGCAGTGGAGTTTTACTGTGTTGAGTTGCCAGCCCAGCGCCCAACCTTCCATAGAAGGCACACACATGCACACATTCACACCTAACCCAATTTAGAGTGTCCAATTCACCTACAGCATGTCTTTCATATGTGGGAGGAAACCAGACCACCTGGAGGAAATTCACGTGACCACAGGGAGGACATGCAGACTCTGCACGGAAGGCACCCCAGCCAAGGATCGAACCAGAGAACCTCTTGCTGTGAGGCACCAACCCAGCAGGGAACCAAGATCTGAAAATCATCTACATCTAAAAGTAGAAAAGCCCACCTTACCAGCTGGTCAACTCTTCTAGGCCTTCACCATTGCCAAACTATGGAACTCACTTCCACCTTCTATAAGAAACACAGGCAGCACCACCAGTTTCAAACAAATACTGAAAAATCATCTCAACTCTTCCTATTTTTGTACCTGCTCGATAATTGAACCTCTTCCTTCTCCTTATATGGTAACTAAATTCCTTTGATTTTACTACTGCTGACTGATGATATTTTTTCCATAATTATTATTTTTTATCACTTATTGTTACTGGTACAATAATGCTGAGTAATATATCTCTGTTTATACCTCTTTGATTAAATTCATCTGGCAACCAAATACATTCCTGCTTTTATGTATATATTCTGTATGTATTACTCTAATCACCATGTGTAACACTGTATCTACTTTTGTACCAATTAATGTTTAATATTTTCTGCATCCATATTCTTGTTGGAGCTTTTCTTCCTGGGCCTACACTGAAAATGGGCTCTTTAAGGCCCAATGCACTTTCCCTGGTAAACAAATGCAATAATTAAAATAAATATTCAGCTGCTTGACAGGGAGATACACACAGTACACACACACATACACACACACACACACACACACACACACACACACACACACACACACACACACACACAAACTGGACTGAAGTGAGATAAACCCCCCTACTGATCTAATATTACAAACCACAGATCACAGTACTTATCACATGCACTACAGTGTAGTACACCAGTTGCTACTCTTAAGGTACATGACATGAGCAGGCCTTGTAGAAGGGGGCAGTTTGGAGGCCGTCATCAACTTACATAACCAAAAACTGCAGCTGCCTTGCAGCTTGGTACTAACTGAGGGATATTCAAATGTTTGGCAGGGAGATCACACACACACACAGAGTAACTTATAGTGAGATTAGAACCCCTATCTATTTAGTCTTACCCACTATAGATGATAGAACTCATCACATGCACCACAGCTGACATTTGTTATAAAGTACTACACACAAAGTACCTGTGGATTACATAAGGTAGGCATGCGTTGAACAGCATATGTGGCCTTCAGAGTGATATTGTTTCTTACTGTTGTATGTATCTAGTAGTATAATAGTCAGATAAGTGGTATTTATCCTAAATATGTGGCTACAGTTGCCATTTTGGGCAGATGTGGCTGTTTGCATGTGAATGGACATTCCTGTGTGCCAGAGCAATGTGCCCTACTGATGCATGTATAGACAAAATTATACATGAAGGCACTTGTGCACTTGTTGGTGTATGTGTGTTGACATTCAGCAGGCACAGGGGTCTGTAAGTAGGTGCATTATCTACTGCTGAGGACTTACTTTGGATCCTTTGTGCAACATTATATATGTGCCAAATGTCTGCTTTACTCAGCATTATCAGGGTATCTGGGACATTACAGATATCCATAAAGATATATATGTATATAACAGGGATGTATATATAAATGTAGCAGTGTGTGTATTTTATACACGCACACACACACACACACACACACACACACACACACACACACACACACACACACACACACACACACACACACACACACAAATTGGACTGAAGTGAGATAAAAACCCCTACTGATCTAATGTTACAAACTACAGATCACAGTACTTATCACATGCACTGCGATGTAGTACACCAGTTGCTACTCTTAAGGTACATGACATGAGCAGGCCTTGAAGAAGGGGGCAGTTTGGAGGTCGGCATCAACTTACATGACCAAAAACTGCAGCTGCCTTGCAGCTTGGTACTAACTGAGGGATATTCAAATGTCTGGCAGGGAGATCACACACACACAGAGTAACTTAGAGTGAGATTAGAACCCCTACCTAT
>NC_056735.1:1289163782-1289193782 GCF_019279795.1 Protopterus annectens
CCTTGTAGGTTGTGAGGAATATTTTTTATCATTTTATAGGATGTATCCTTCAGATTGAAGTCAGTTTTTGGTATCAAAGGCTAACAACTGCATGTTGCACTGCTGACAAGTAATTACTTCATTTTGTAGGAAAGCATGAAAGCGGTGGGCAGTCTTCTAATATTACTAGAATATAATGCAATATTATAACCCAATAGTTGGAAGAGATTCTAACTCAGCAGTTAAGGGAGTACACTAGAGCAATAAAACTACAGCAAAATGAAGTGGGGGAATAATGCAGCCTATTACTTGATTTCAGCATTAAGGCTCTGGACAAGAATGTTAAAAGTCTATCTACGTTGTTGCAGTGTACAGATAGCTCTATACTCATGAGGAAGCAGCCTGCCTTTGGAAAGATTCATCATCATCATCATCGTCATCATCAGCCCCCTTTTTCCCATTTTTCTACATAGGGTCAGGGTATCATGTTAACTCTCGCCACCTCTCTCGATTCAGTGCCACTCTAC
Organism: Protopterus annectens; assembly: GCF_019279795.1. Lineage (NCBI taxonomy): Eukaryota > Metazoa > Chordata > Ceratodontiformes > Protopteridae > Protopterus > Protopterus annectens. The sequence continues at coordinate 1,289,164,289 of NC_056735.1, forward strand.
TGCCTTCTTCAACACTCATGCCTGACTGTCACAGAGCTTCTTTCACATGATGCATCCACCTCTTTACTGGATGCCCTTGATTCCTCTTGCCTTCTTCCTGTCTGTCCCAAATCTTCCTCAGCAGATTGTCTTCTACTTTTCTACACGTGCCCAAACCACTGTAATCTGTTTGCTTTCATCTTTTCTGCAGTTGGAGCTACTTTGGCTTCTGCTCTTATGTCCTCATTTCTTCATCTGTCCCACATTGTGCATCCCGCCACCTTTCTCAGGCACTTCATTTCCATTACCTCTAGCTTCTTCAACTGTTCTGCCTTTAAGCACAAGTTTCTGTACCATACAGTAGTACTGGTCACACAACTGTCTTGTACACCTTACTTTTCAGCCTCTTTGGCATTCTTCTATCATAGACTACACCTGATACTCTATGCCAGTTGCCTGCAGCCCCTCTGATTCTAGCTTTGACCTTTTCATTCAGACTACCCTTCTCCTCAACTACCCCTCCCAGATAATTGAAGCTGTTTACCTGTTCCACTATCTTCCCTTCTATCTCTATTCTCGGCTTCTTCTGATTTTCCCAATTTGCTGCCATTACCAGCATCTTATCTGTGCTTAGTTGAATCCCATGTGCCTTCAGATTTGCATTCCATTCTCCTGTCCTTTGCTGAAGTTCTACCTCAGAGTCTGCCTGTACTGCCACATCATCTGCATACAGCAGCTTTCTTGATCCGTCTCCTCCAACCTGTTTGCTAATTTAGTCCATCACCAGTATGAACAGCAGTGGGCTCAGAGCTGAACCATGATGTATACCCACTCCTACTGGGAACCTCTCTGTGAGGCCAAATACTATTTGTACTTGAGTCATTGGGTCCTTGTACATAGCCTGCACTAATTCTACTAATGTTTCTGGGACTCCACAAACTGAAATGAAGAATAAAAACTCCAAGCCACAAGAATAGGTGTAAGACTTACACCTATTCTTGTGGCTTGGAGTTTTTATTCTTCATTTCGGTTCATGGAGTTTACTAGTTTGGATGTTTTTAATGTTTCTGGGACTTCAAACCACCGCAGTACTGCCCAGATCAGCTTTCTTGGGACCTTGTCATATGCTTTCTCCAAGTCTAGGAATGCCCAATTGGACTCTCTCCTTATCTCTAGCTTCTTCTCAAGTATCTGTCTCAATGTAAACATTAGGTCAGTTGTGCTACATCCTGATCCGAATCTAAACTGCTCTTCTCCCATATTACATTTTACTACTCTGCATATCTGTTTATCAGTCACCCTCTCCAGAACTTTAATGCAATGTGGTAGGAGTTTGATACCTCTGTACTGCCCACAGTTGTGGATGTCCCAGTTGTTCTTGTACACTGGCATGAGTATGCTTATTCTCCAGTCATTTGGGATATGCCTTTCTCTCCACACAGCTATTAGTACCCTCAAGAGCCATTTCTCCCCCGTCTCACCCAGCATCATTACCATATCTGCTGTGATCTCATCTAAGCCTGCTGCTTTCCCTGACTTCATCATCCTTAGTGCTGTTCTTAGTTCTTCTAGGGTGGGCTCCTCTTCTCCTGTCATTGTAGGCTATTTCTGGGACAGTACAGCTTCTGTGGGGTTTTCTTCATTCAGAAGCTGCTGGAAATACTCCTTCCATCTGCCTTTGATGTCCTCTGGACTGGTGAGCAGGTTGTTGCTGGCATTCCTTATGAAAGGTGTCTGACTACCTTCTTTATCTTTCTGTCTTTGGCTTGCAACCTGATATAGTTTCTTTGTGCCCCTTACTGAGTCACTTTCCAGAAGATGGTACAGTGCCTCCGATGACCTATTCGTTGTTACTGCAACTTCTTTCTTAGCTTGGATTCCAAGATGGCCACCAGCTAGGAAGTACACTTCTCAGACAGCTCCTAATAAAAAGCTATAATCTAACCAAATCAGGGCTTCGGCACCTCTACTAACTCATCAAAAATCAAGAAATACTGTACTATAGTGGATACCAAAGCATCTTTTCAGAAGATTTTGTAAAATAGACAGAATTTTTATACATATCTGCAAAACCACATGTGCTGATAGGGGAATATCTGCAAGCAGTTCAGGCCTCACTGATAAACTGCAGGAATCTACAGAGAAAATAAAAAACTTTGATAAATACAGTAACATGGACTCAATGGATGCTCAAACAACAAAAACAAGACTTTCACAATTAACTTCACCAGAGAAAGAAGTCTGTTCAAAGAGACAAAAAACTGCAAAACAGCAAACAGATCTACAGAAGAAGACTGCTGGAATAAAGACTGAACAATCCTTTTTAATGGAAGAACTCAAAGCAGCTCTAACACCTTTGCAGGAAGAAATACATTCCTTTTCTACAAAACTAAATGCTTTTGGAAGTACTTTAGATCAAATATTATCTAGGCTACAAAAAACTGAAGAGAAAACTGTAGAAAATGAAACCAAGAGAGAAGAAATCAGAAGAAGTACTAATGCCACAGAAAAAAACAGTGTCTGAACTACAACAAAAAATAATAGATCTAGAAACAAGATCTAGAAGAAATAATGTGCTCATCTGGGACATCCCTGAATCATACGAACAAGCTTCTTTGCATACTGCAATAACAGAAATCTTTGAAATACTCTTGGACAAAAATGCTGCAGTACAAAACTATGAAACAGAGAGATTTCATAGAGCATTAAGAAAATCTCAAACTCTTAATGCCCCAAGGCTAGTATATGTGAGGATGCTGAATGCAGCTCATGCTAACATGGTTTTACAAGCTGGCAAAACTAAACACCAAATCATTTGGAAAGGTAATAAAATAGCAGTTGCACAGGACTTACCCTTAGCTATCAAGCAGCAGAAACAAATTCGATCACCTTTCTGTGCATACTTAATAAAAAACAAAATAAAGCTCCAAATGAAGTATCCTGCCTCTCTACAATTCCAATACAAGGGATCTGTATACCAAGTAAAAAGTAAAGAAGAGGCAGACTCAGCTTTCTTAAAAGCATTTAATGAAATCCCTCCAAAATAACCAGGGAAATGTAAGTTACATTTATAATGTTCTTATCAGCATTTAAAATGCATTTCAACTGTAAAAGACCTTAATTCCAAAGAAATACGAATGTTGCTGGTATTTCTAAGCATTATTTTGAAGTTTTTGAATAGTCTTTAGCTTTATATTCTAAGAAGAAGTCTCCATGGGTTTTATTTTCCATTGCAACATTCTAAAGATGTTTTTCCAGGAAGCTGAGTCACATCAGACGTCCTGTGACCTTTTACCTCATGTCACACATGTTAATTATCTCATTCAGTGATGTCAGAGCCAATTCCAGTCTATGGCAGCCAAGAAGTCCCAAAAAGAAGCAAGAACCATGTGAATGTATTAAGACATCCAAGAGCTCAACCAGATTGCCATCCAGGAAGTAAACTGCAGTATTACAAGGCTCTAGAGGTATCTAGAGGCATCTATTCTTCTTGAAAAAGAACAATACATGGCTCAAAAATCACACAGGTACCGCAAACATCCTTAATTCACTAACCGTAAATGAAATTTAAGAGAATGTGCCACAGAAAGATGATACAGAACTTTCTGTAGAATGCCCGCAGAAAATGGAAAACAAAAAATGTGTTCTTGATTTAGAAGAAAATAAGTTAAGAGAAGAGCTGCTTCATTTAATTGAGATAGATAGACATATTAAGATCAATAAAATAAATACTCTGCAGAAGGTCAATAAAATTCAAAAAGTCAGAAATTTGATAAAACAAATGGACACTGTAATTAGGACTGTCCATAGAGATCCATGTGATATAAAAGAAGTAAACAGGATATATTACCAGGCAGATAAATTAGTAACTGATAAAGTTCTACGAAAAGAACACAGGGTAGTGAGGGAAAGGAAGGGGAGAAATCGAATACCATCATAGAAGTATCAAACAGATAAAACCATAAAGCAATTAAGATGAGAAGTGTCACTGTTAGAACAGTATAGAAGAGGGAACAGATCAACAAAAATACTTAGAAAGATAGACATGATAAAAGTAATGCACAGTATTAGAACAGATCAAGATCTATCATGTACTATCGCAAATAAACTAAAAATCTCAGCTCAGGCAGAATAACTGAGAAGATGCACACATAAATATAAAAAAGTACAAAATAAGAAATTTATTGATGACCCAAATGTTTTATACAGGATTGGGAAATAAGGTAAAAGGAATTGAAAGACCACCAAAAAAAGAAGAAATAGATACATTTTGGAGAAGTATTTATGAACATCCTGTGGAACATAACAAAGCTACTAAATGGATAGAAAAAAGTAAAAGAAAGAATAAGAAGTTTAAAAGTACAGGATATGATATGGGATGAAGTAACGGTCAAAGAGATTGAAACAAAGTTAAGAAAGGCCCCTTAATTGGAAAACTCTAGGTCCAAATGTAGTACCTATCTTCTGGTTAAAAGTATTAACATCTTTGCACACAGATTTAGCCATGAGTAGGAACTATTTACATGCGCACTCTGAACTGACACCAACCTGGCTAACAACAGGAAAACCAGTGCTCCTACTTAAGAGTGAACTTGCAAACTACTCTAAAAATTATACTCCAATATCTTTCCTTATAACGACATGTAAACTGTACACTGGAACTGATGCCGACAGAGTTTATAGCCATTTAGAGGAAAACTCAATTACGGCAATAGAACAAAAGGGCAATAAAAGAAAGTCATAGGGAACAAAGGATCATTTGTTGTTAAATAAAGTCATAATGAAGAACTGTAAAAAGGGGAGGAATCTAAGTATGGCATGGACTGACTACAAAAAAGCATTCGATAGTATCCCACATTCATGGATAAAAGAGTGCTTAAAAATGCATAAGATACACCCTACACTGATCAGCTACATTGCAGTGACCATGAAACAGTGGCAGACTACTTTACAATTAAGCCATGATAAATGACAAATTATTCCAGGGATAAAAATTCAATGGAGGATAGTCCAGGGTGACACTCTGTCACCACTGCTATTCCACCTTGCCCTTAACCCATTAAGCTGTCTATTAAACAGCTTAGGCCATGGCTATAATTTAGCTCCTAGAAAAGAACAAAGTGTAAAGACTTCTCATCTTTTCTTTGTTGTTGATATAAGAATGTCATTTGATCTTGATAAAAGTGCAAAAGCAACCTTTAAAGCAGGAATACTGCAGCACCAAGAAAATATCAGTTTGGGACAAGACTGTGATATAAAAGAACTTGAGCAAGAGGAAGTGTATAAATATTTGGGAACTGATGAAGAATCAACAATAAAACATGAACAAATGTGAATAAAACTTAGTAAGGAATACTTTAGAAGATTTAAATTAACCCTGAAAACAGCGTTGAAATCTAGGAACAAAATTCAAGCTGTGAACCAATTTGCTCGTCCTGTCCTAACTTACAGTTTTGGAGTGATTGGCCCTAAAACGTGTCGGATAGATTAGACAGGAAAACAAGAAGGATGCTTCATGTTCACCAAATGATTTATAAAAATTAGTGCATACCAAGATTATATATTCCCTTACCGAAGGAGGGATGGGCCCCATTAAAACTGATTACATGTATAGATCTGCAATTGTGGGACTTCACACATATCAGCTGACCTCACAAGACCCAAATGTAGTGAAAGTTTTGAAACACGAGGAAAATGAATCCAAGATGACTTCTCTGCTTAGTCTAGCAGAAGCATATCGGTGTTAAGCGGGAATGGAAATCAAACCAGAACTAGGTAAAAAAAATCAGGCAGAAAATGAATGTGCCAAAAAACAAAAGGAAGAATATAAGGTGTAGGACCAGATGAGAAGGCAAGAGATGTGGAAAATAGTTGCAAGCATAGAAAACTTCTGGAAGAACCTCGTGTTGATCAGGATCGATGCAGGAATGGTTAAGGAGAGGCGAATTCAAACCAAGAGATAAAAGGTTAATATTGATTGCCCAAGACAGTGGACTACGTACATGTTGGTTTAAAAAGTCTATTGAATATGTGGGAGAAACAGACAAATGTAGGTTTTGTAAAACAGAATTGGAAACAGTTGCACACCTCATTGCTGGTTGTGACATACTAATGGCAGAAGGAATGTATTCTGAAAGGCATAATAATGTGGAAAGACTGTAGCACTGGGGATTGTGCAAACATTATGGTATTGAAGTGGCTGAAAAACACTGGAAACATGAGCCACAAAGCATCATAGAAAATGATTAAGTCTACAACACATGGGATCACCCATTACCAGCAGTTCAAAAGATAGATGCTAGAAAACCGGATATAGTGGTCCATGAAAAGAAGACAAAAGTAGCATTGATCATTGAAATTACCACACCCAGTGACTACAGTGTCTGGCGTACAGAGAATAACAAAGTCATAGAATATCAGGATTTGTAGGCAGAAATGAGAGCAATGTGGAAGAAAGATACCCAGACAGTTCCAATAGTAGTAAGAGTGACAGAACTTATAAAAAATAATCTACAATCATATTTACATATGTTACCATTACATGTAACTCCATATGAGTTGCACAAGGAGTCATTACTGGGCACATTGCGGGTGCTGCAAAGAGCACTTTTGGCTGATATCAAAGATTGAAGCAATACTAATTTCATGAACTTTAATTGTACTTTGATTTAGGAATGGGGTCCATTCCTGTCATGGTATTAGAAACCCAAAGACTTCGAGAAATTAAAAAAAGGGAGAAACCAGAAGCCATTGCCAACCTTTTCGCTGATAGGTTCAGCTCAAATTTCTCCCCCCACTCAACAGTGCAAAGGTAATACTGCATACCACAGTTGTCTCAACCATTACTAGGGAACAAATCAGCAATGCAATTTTCAAGGCCAAAAACATTGCATTGATGGGCCCCCAATATCATCCTGGGATGTTTAATAACTAGCATGAAACATGATGACTCTGATCCACGTGAATCACTTATCACCTGGAACCTTAGGTCAGGTTTTGTGCCCAAGGAATGGAAGATGGTTACAGTCATTCCCCTGCACACAGTAGATCTATCCATGTAAGACCATGGAAAAAATCATCATGGACACGATAAATGATGATATAGACAACCTGAAAACACTAGACCCATCACATTTCAGCTTTGTTAAAGGAAGGTCATGCCTAATAAATCTGGTAGATTTTTTGCGAGGGTTACCAAAGCACTGGATGAAGGTAAGACTGTGCATAAAACTTACCTCAAACTGGCCAAGGCTTTGATACAGTACCCCACTCTGGAATTATAGACAAGGTCACTAATTTAGATATAAACCCTTTTATCACCCAGTGGCTAGCTAACTGGCTCACTGATAGGACCCGGGAGGTCAAAATAGATGAGGCCACCTCTACCAAGAGGCCAGTCACTAGCAGAGTCCCCCGGGGATCAGTACTGGGCCCGCTCCCTTTTGGCATCTATTTTTCTGAAATGGAAGCAAATGTTGAAGGTTTATGGCTGGCTAAGTTTGCAGATGATTGCAAGCTGTGGGTTTTCATTGACTCCCCTGCAGACACTAGCATTCTTCAAGAAGGTCTATCTATGACTAACAAAAGGTGCCAAAACCATGGTCTTAAACTCAATGCTAAGAAATTCATAATTGTACCCTTTAGGAAGTCAACCATGCCAGCTAATTAACATATTGATAATATGGCCCTAAGAGTCAATCCACTGATTTAAACAGAACATGCTAGAGAGACAGAAATGAGTCACAGAGATTGCCTCTCCCATGGCTTCCCATCCATGTGAAGCGAAGTTTGTCTGTTACCTATCACCTAATTTAAGCACTACCTAGACTAGTGGATGGGGAATAGGAAATTTACACTGGGTCTGGCACCCATGTCCCTTATGGACAGATGTAGCTTATAAATGCCTGACCTTCAATGTCATCTTTAGATACAAGAGATCATTATTCTTTTGGGGAAATTTAGCTGGGCTTAGAAAGGTCCCTCTGGTTCATTAGCCTAGTAACAATCTATGAATCTATCTATCTAGATATCTATCTATTTATTTATATATAAAACTCAGTCACACATACACACAGTATCCCAATGGTCTTTTTAACCACTATATCTATGTATCAGATAATAAAACTATGAAAATGTGATATGGGCTATATGACTGTAATAATCTTGTCCAACAGAGGTCTTGCCACTGGCTGGCACCCATTGTTGTTGTTGCTGTTGTTAAGTCCGGCTTTTCATGACCACAAGGACTTTAGTACACCAGGTCACTCCATCACCAATTGCTTCTTCAAGTTCTTGTAAATTTGCATTAATTTCTTCAGTAGTAATGTTGATCCATCTTTCTCTCTGTTACCCCATTCTTCTTTTGTCTTCACTGTTTTACTGTATTCAGTGTCATCTAAAGAAGGTGATCATTGTTTCTCCATCTGTGACGAGATTCTGCTATCCATCACTCATCTGGTTAGGGCTTTAGCATATTTTGCCATATACTTACCCCCACCATAGTAGTCTCTTTCTCTATCTCTCTGTATCTGACTAGAACCTCATAAAAACTCATTTGCTTTCAACTTTTTAAAATTCATCTAAAACATAATGATCCCCCATTTTTTTCTTCTGGTCTACCTTTTCTATTTTGAGGACCTGTATCTTACAGTTAACTTTCCTGAGGCATTTTTTTTTTTTTTACCAGACCATCTACTGATCATTCTGTCATAATCTCATAATCCTTTTTTTGTTTTTTGAGTAGCTATGTTTGCAAGATCTTTGCTATCTGTTTTGAGGGTACATTAGGCTGATTAGACACAGTGACAATCTCCATCTTCTTAACCTTCTTCCTCTTTACCTTTCCTCACACTATCTTGCTGTACAACACATTGATTTACAGAGAGATGGCTTCCAATAATGGTTTGCAGTAAGATACCTTATACTGTCATATAACTCAAAGTTTAGCTATATATAGTGGCTTTTCTGTTGTTCCTTCGTCATTTTTGAAATTATGGGAGGACGTTTAACTTTGGCTTTTTGGCCAGTAATAATCATGGTCTTTCCTGCTGCAGCCATTCTCACTATCCTTTCCTTTCCTTCAGTCTATATTTATACTGTTTATTATACTGTGGCAGAGGCAGGATGACCGCTATGTAAAAGCTTAGCCTTCTTCAACAGCTTACAAAGTTTTTAGGCAGTTATCAAAGAAAAAAAAAACATTAACTTCATTATCTCCTCAAAGTAAAATGGCACTGAAGTTATTTCTAGGAATGATTTTTCCTGATTGTGTCCATCCTGATCCAGTAAATAAATGCAACATTTTCCACTCATCCTTCCTATTGATTTATTATGCTCTCTGTAGCAATTATACACTGATTTACTCCAGCTGTTTTCTAACTTGCATTATTGCACTAAAGACATTCCCTATGTTTTTTCTTAAGCTACTTCTGTATGTTGTGAGCTACTCATGTCTGCATGGTATTTTGTTGATATTGACCTGCATTTCAACAAATGAATAGCCAAACAATATGTAATATTTTTCAGTAAAATATCATCTCTGTCCAAAATCCTGAACTTTTCTTTTCACTGTTTTCAAATTCTAAAAGGTAAATGCCTTATACAGAACTGCAGATATGTGTTCTGAGATGGTCCTCAAGCTTAATCACTATAACTCTCAACCTCTTAAAGCAAGAAATCTGGACAAAGCCATATATAAGAAGAGGACAAATGCATAAAACAGGGACACTTTTAAATCATTACTCTTACAAATTTAGAAAATTGATAGAATAACAGATTTTGCATTAGCATGAATTTTTGGAAGGGTATGAAGTCTGAAACTCAAATGTCTGTCATTACTTTCTGACTTCAAACCTCAGTGATTTGCCAATGATTTTCCAGAAAACCACAGTCTTTATGAGAAACAGGCTAAAAAATATGAGCAAAAATATGGATATTCTGAGAAAATCTGTACAGTTGAGAGGTATGAACAATTTTAAATTTATTTTCAGTTTCAAACACAAACCAGACAACAATAATGTTTCATGTAACATAAACAGATTTACCCTTATCCAGTTACTGCATCATATAATGCCTGTTTCACACTGTCTTCTCACCCAAGAAATAGGTACATTTCATGGAAGTAGAGCTTCAACATTCCATAATATTCAAGGTCTAGAGTACAACACAGCAACACCTTCATTGGAAATATCAAAATTCATATTTGTTTTCCACACAAATATGTTAGATTGTGAAATTTTGGAATATATTGAAATCATTGATTCATTTAGAGGTCAAACTAAATGTCTGCTTCTATATTCTACAAAATTCCATCAGCAAAACTAGCACACTGTGGGCAGAGACACAAATTACACATTGAAATTTTACCACATTTGTCTCTTCATGCTGCTCAGACTTTTTCATTTCTGAATCACTGTTGCCCTTTAATTTTGCTTCTACTCAGTGCATGGAAATAACCTGAAGATGGTCTAGTTGTGCATCTTAACATTTTAGGCCAGCATTTTACAAAACATGTGTAATATGTAGAGTGTGTGACCTGCAACAACTGGTGTTTACAGTAACATTTCCATACATATTCTTTATAGTTTTGAGGTGTAGTAGTTGTACACACGTGATATTTTCCTACCTGATCATCAAAACAACTTAAGGAAGTCACAGATAACATATCCAGACTAATCACAGATAGTCTTCTGGCCAGCATCAAGAATCGCTGTTTAAAATTTTTATAGGACCTCAGTTACCTGTACCTTTGCTTTGTCTCCATCAAGAAGAACATAAAGTTGTATATACCTCTGACTAGCCCTCCTGTTCACCACATATGGGTTCTGGTTCTGGATCTTATTGCAGACTTAAAAACATTCTGGAAAGCATTTTGCAATATCATACATACATAAAACTCTTAATCCCTGACATTAAAAAAGGCTTAGTGTTCTGAAAAACTTCTCTACGTAGGTTTTTAAGTTACACTAAACCTTTGAAATTCATTTCCAACACTACTGCTGAGGTTTTCCTCTTACAGGGGACTCAGCATGGAAAATGATCATGGGTGAACCTGCCCATTAATATGGCTGTCTGGAGGAGTAGCTAATGCTAATTAGCTATGTACCTTCACCCAAAAAATCTCCACAGCTCCTGAGTAAAACTGTACTCTGAGGAAAAATGACTGCCATATAAACACCCACAAAAACTCAGCAGTCATCCATCCATTCCTATAGCAGTATTCACAGTACAGATAAATTCAGGAAAAATGTAGGGTAGGGGGTCGTTAGTGTATCTGTGTGTGTTTGTTTGTGTATATGGGCACGAATGAGGTTACATGAGTGTGTGTGTGTGTGTGTGTGTGTGTGTGTGTGTGTGTGTGTGTGTGTGTGTGTGTGTGTGTGTGTGTGTGTGTGTGTGTGTGTGTGTGTGTTTGAGTGTTCCTTATCTTGATGGACTCAGTACAGTGATGGGTCTATACTAGGACACCGAACGTTCAAAATTTCTAGTGTTCTAATATCGACCCATTTTCAGAGAATGCTAAAAATATTGAAGAAACAGAAAACCGAATTTTTTTCCTAGGCAAAGAATTTTGTTGTCCGTTTCTGTTGCTTTGGTATTTTCAGTGCTGTGGTGGAAAGTTACGGGTTGGGTTCAGGTAAGTGTGCGATTGTGTGGATGTCAGGGTTAGGGCGGGTTAGGTGAGTTAGGGTTAGGGCGCGGGTCAGACAAGTGTGCGATTGTGTGGACGTGAGGGTTATGGCAGGGTAGATGAGTTAGGGTTAGGGCGGGGCTGAGGTGACTGGGCAATAGTAACGGACCTTAGAGTTAGGGTTTGGGTTAAGGTAAGTGGATAGTTAGTGGTGTATGTATAGTTTAGTGTAGGGTTAGGTGTAAGGGTTTAGGTGTAGGTGTGTGGATTGCTGTTTGTTTGGTGTGCTTGTGTTGTGTGTATCTGTTTCGGAACAGCAAATTCTTTCCCTAGGAAAAAATTAGCTGTTCTGTATGTTTGTTGTTTTAAATTTTTGATTCATATAATTCGATATTAGAGCACTCGAAATTTTCAATGTTCGGTGTTCTAATATAGACCCACAGTGATTAGGTAGAGAAATGAGAGTCTATATGTGTGTGTGTGTGTGTGTGTGTGTGTGTGTGTGTGTGTGTGTGTGTGTGTGGCCATACATTGTGCTGTCTAGTCAGTATATGTTTGCAGTATTTCAGTTTATTGTATTAGGGATTATTTCTGGTTGTCATTCATTGCCTTGAATTTACTATTATGTTACTTTCAAATTTTCTAACAGTGAATTTAGTCCACTTAAATGGATAAAGGTCTAAGATAAGAATCCTGTGTGCTTATGCACGCATGTCTGAATGTGTGTGTGTGTGAGTGTGTGTGTGTGTGTGTGTGTGTGTGTGTGTGTGTGTGTGTGTGTGTGTGTGTGTGTGTGTGTGTGGCCATACATTGTGCTGTCTAGTCAGTATATGTTTGCAGTATTTCAGTTTATTGTATTAGGGATTATTTCTGGTTGTCATTCATTGCCTTGAATTTACTATTATGTTACTTTCAAATTTTCTAACAGTGAATTTAGTCCACTTAAATGGATAAAGGTCTAAGATAAGAATCCTGTGTGCTTATGCACGCATGTCTGAATGTTTATGTGTGTGTGTGTGCGTGTGTGTGTGTGTGTGTGTGTGTGTGTGTGTGTGTGTGTGTGTGTGTGTGTGTGTGTGTGTGTGTGTGTGTGTGTGTGTGTCTCCTAATGTTATGTATGGACCACTATGGACAACACTTATGCGGATGGGTCTGATAGCATTTGTATTTGATTCAGAGACATGGTAATAAGTGATAATGCGCTCTCTCATTGTGACTATATTTGTCTGTGGATCACATTCTCCCATTGTACTGTTAATTGACAAATAACTGTTGGGCAATTACTGTACATGGTGAGCATTATACTGAATCTAAGAGAACATCTTATTTAATTATGTATATTATTTTATTTGAATTTGCATACGGACCCTTTTCAGTCATGTCACAGGTCACAGGCAAATATACAACATTACAACACAGTACAGTAAATACATGAGAAATCCATTTATAGTATGGTTAATTAAATAACAAACTAGACTCCCTTTCAGGAGATTTGAATCTAACATAACAGTAAATTCAAGACAAGAGTATGATAAACAGAAAGTATCTCTCATGCAACAAGTTGAAATACATAAGACACATATGTAGGCAACACAATATATAGTATTGAAAGCAAGAAGGTTTTGTGGCACACAATCATTATGTTCAAGTTTAGAACTCATAAGAAACATGTTAGTTCATACCAGTCAGACCTTGCTAATAGAAGCAAGCATTTTATTGTCAAGAAAGTTATTTATGCAAAGAATGTGAATACTGAGGGATAAGAAACAAAAGAAGAGAGGGGAACAGTTAAGGCAGGGAGCAGACACACATATAGAAGCTAAGAAAAACTAAGAAAAAGAAAGGATACATGTGGTGATAAGAGCAAGCGGAATGGTCTGTTATGGTATACAGCAAAATTAACAATTATTATACAATGCCTCCTCTAAAACGTGCACGCTGATTGGCCAGCCCAACCAGTGTGCCCGTTGTAAATCCCTCAATATACTAACGGAAAAAGGTCCGGTCACCCGGACTTTTTCTGTTAGTATAAAACACTGTCTCGCTATGTTAAAAGAGTTTAACATAGCGACACAGGTTTAAAAAAAGCAACGCAGATCTCTATTGCTTTTTTTAAAGCTGTCTTGCTATGTTAAACTCCTTTAACATAGCGACACAGTGTGTAAAAAGCAACGGAGATCTTGCGATCTCCGTTGCTTTTTTTTAAACCTGCCTCGCTATGTTAAATGAGTTTAACATAGCGAGACAGCTTTAAAATAAGCAACAGAGATCTCCGTTGCTTATTTTAAAGCTGTCTCGCTATGTTAAACCCATTTAACATAGTGAGACAGTAAAAGCAATGGAGATCTTGCGTTCTCCGTTGCTTTTGCCCACAACTCTGATGTACTGCGAGGCATGCGCAGTACATCAGAACTACCATGAACACCAGACAGCTGCGGAAGGGCAGCAAGAGGCATTATACAATGCCATTATTTAAGAAAAGTAAATATTTCTTTTCTTAAATAATGTCATTAGATAATAATAACCACTTCTGGGTGTGGGTAATGCTGGATTTACCCACGGTTGTCTTTGTTTGGTCCTCGGCTTGCCTCAGGACCAAACCACGCCAACCGTGGGTAAATCCAGCATTACCCACACCCAGGCGTGGGTTATTGCTATATTATTTCTTAACTCCTCCTCTTCCTCTCCAATCACTATCAGACAAAGTCAGTTAATACATAAGTCAGTACTTCCATAATGACTGATGGGGAGTCAGAGTGCTCTGTTGTTAATCTCAACTCGGCCAACTCTTTGGCATTAACCAAGCACCACATTGATGTGATTTATTTAATAATACAGACTAGTATTTCATGTGTGTGTGGGTCAGCTTTTTGATCTTTCTGAAAGTATAGCCTTGCTAGAAGTTCAATTATAAGTGGTCTGGAATAATCTTGAAAGCAAATATGGTATCCATGCAAAAATAAATCAGGCAAAGAAAAAATAAGAACATTTTGCCAGTTACTGATGTACTCACAAGAATATAAAAAGGTTTATGATTAATGCTTAATTTCCCTAATGCTGATTGGTAACATATGATAACTGGTTGTAAAATAGTTCTTCCATTTTGGACTGACTTCAGAAACTTTTTTAGGGCATTGTGGTCATGTAAGTGTTACATCTCAGATTCTCTTATATTATTTAATGTACCTGTACTTGAAATGATTCCAGTATCACAAATACCTCGTCTGTGGAGTATTTTAGAAATAGCTAGAAAAAACATTACAAAAAAAAATGGAAAACAAAGACTACTATCTCACTCAATAATGAATTTATCTGTTTAGTAAAATTCGTATGTAAACATAAAACACTCTAAGAATGAAAACTAAAAATGTGACATCAATTATTAGCTTGGGAAAAATTACAAAGCTTACTAGAAACATATTAATTATGTTAGAAATGTTTTGAATTTTGTCATGGACTCAGTACATAGTATGTACAAAGCTTCATAAGATTGTTAATTAATTATTGTGTAAATGATTATTGTTTTGTTTTAAAATCATATAAAAAGTTTAAAAAGGTGACAAAAACATGTAAAGATGATTCAGTTCCTCTTGCCTACTATAAGGACTGCATGTGTGATACTCATATAAAGATCTCCCTGACTATTCATGAAAATGCATATCAAATATAATGCAGCAAAATATATCTGAAGAAGAAACCAAAAAGTCTGACACTGTGAGCTGACTCGCCTATTTTGATGAAATAATTTTTAGTGCTCCCTAGAAAGGAGATGGTGCCTAGAAACAAGAGTTTTATTAAAAATAAAGTCTACTGCTTCTGAAATTGAGGACAGTGTGGATTGTTTATCTACATAAATTCATAAGGCTAAATCAAGAATTTTGGCAGTAGTGGAGGAATACTGCAGTCTGGGCACATGAGTTAGGGATTATACCTGCGCCATGCAAGGTGTAAAAATGGCAAGATCAAAAAATAGTGTTATTCGAGGAGGCATACCTGAGGATATTGAGGCCTTTTCTCTGCAATGTGTGTTGCAGCCCTTATTTTCTTTTGTCACAGGCCATTTTGATAGTCTCAAAGGCTACACTATGGCATATGATCACTTATTGTTATAGCCTTCTATTATTCTCAAGAAAACAAAACATTTCCCTTTTTTGAATTTGGTCAAAACTGAGAGAAGATGAAAGCAGCAAAAGTGAGAAAGCTATGTAAGTAGAAAGACTGCGACAGTTTGATCACAGCAGACCTACCAAAGGATATCAGACAAGCAAGACATAACGTGGGTCCAATAATTTTGATGGATGTTTCCCCTATATTCTACCCTTCTGTTGAAATAGTATTAAATATGAGGTTAACAATATGCAGGAAGACGAGTACATAGATTCTAGACTATTTAAAATGGATGATTATTGCATGTTAATTAAGAGTCTTACTCCTTTTCACACTAGCTTTAGTGGTGATGCTGCTTTTTTCAGACTATGAATGACTTTATTGGGGAGGGAGCGATTCTACTGACATATCTAAGTAGAATGATGTATGTTTGTATAAATACTTAGAGAAAATAATTATTATGTATTTATCTGCTGTATTATCTTGACTGTCTATTTTTACTATTTTAACTTGAATCTTAATAGTTGTCTGTTAGGGTTATAGTGAACACAACCTTTCATTTCTTTTTCCACTTTAATGGAATTTTCAAGCTTTTGATATTTACAACTGATCTTCATTGAAGGGATCTGTTCTGACTATTAATTATACTGTTATGTCTCTTCTAGGCTGACTGAGATCAACAAGTCCTATCTCTTCTTAAAGGATGTTATTGAACCATGTAATGTTTGAGTTTAGTTTATACCTGGCACTGGCATTAGGTTGCTCTGATGGTCACATGGTATTACTTAAATGTAATTATACAGCTGACATTATCTGACAATCAAATTATGTAATATGCCTTCCAGTTTCCGTGTCAGTTTTTTTTTTTTTTTTTTTGATAACAACAGTGATAAATTGAAGTTCTGGAGAGGAACAGGATTTTGACAACTTGAAAAAAGAAAAAAGTTCAATACCCAGTTTGTGGTTCCTGCTGACCCCCAGAAAATAATCAGGTGGACATTTGTAGAAGTCACATCTCAACTCTGAATGTTGTTGCAAAGTTGTTGATCTGTAATTATTTGTGTTTTGTTTGATAGGTGGAAAAATTATATCTGCAAAAGCCTTTATCTAAGGGTTAGTCATCTATGTAACCGCAGTATTGTTAATTTGTTTTTGGTTCTTATAGGTCTTGTTATGTTGTTAGAGCAGTTATGACCTAACTGTCATTAGTCATGCTTTGTTTATAAGGCTGTTTAAAAAAAATGCAAGTTGTTCAACTTTAAAATCTTTGGATTGGTACTGAGCAGAGCTGAGTCAGTATATCTGCCCTATGACTGATCCTCAAAACTAGTAGATATTCTATGTACTGAGGTTTATCTAAGTGTTTTTAGATTAGATTTCTTAATTTTATTTTTTCTCCTCATCCTGCCCAGCTACTGCCTTCAGCATACATCACTGCCAGCCCCTCTATACTCTCATTCTCTCCAATTCCCACACCAGAGCAGGTTACCCAATGTGAGATGGGAGATGTTAAACTCTCCCGTCACTGTTATTCATAGGAAATCATCATTGGTATTTTTTTTTTTATCTTCAGACTTATGAGATAGATAGATAGATAGATAGATAGATAGATAGATAGATAGATAGATAGATAGATAGATAGATTAACAAATCGATAGATTCCCAGATACCACCAGATGGAAGGTAAGGATATGGGGTAAGTGAAAGGCCCATATGAAAGTTATGATTTTAACTTTGAATCCAGTATAAGAATGGTGTATGCTGAGTAGGGATAAATTCCCCTAAAATTGTTTGTCGGCATTTTAAAATTGATAAGACTAACAACAATATTTAAAAAAATAATACAAACAATGCTTATATTGATGTCCCAGCAGAAATACACCAAAAATAAATCTGCTAGTCAGGACGAACAGGATCCAAACACCGTAAAAGCACCTTTTATTATCGCTTTCATCCCAACAGGAACTTCTTCAGAACACAATTAAAACAAAACTGAACACATCTCTTAAAAAGAAGCACAAGCCACCCCCTCCAATTAATACAACCTGCAAACAATTACTTAATAAATTAATAAATACTAATATGCTAATATACAGTTGAAGTAAAGAAACAAACACACTACCCTATTAAGAAGATATAAAATTCACAGCAAACTTTTATAAAATTTTAACCTCCTATTCTTTAAAAAACACTTCATATTAATAGTGTCATTTAAACCAGGTTTTTTGTCTGCCCCCAGTCTCAGTTGCCAAGCAGCTTCCTTTTGTTCAACCTGATCTTTGTAACACCCACCTCTCAGGTTTTTGGGCACATGTTCTAAGATGGAAAATAAAAATTTCCTAAACTTTGGACAAATAACAGAATGTCTAAACAAAGCGCTGTTCCTATTTTGACTCTAATAGCGTATGAATGCTCCTTAACCATTTGATATAAGCACCTGGTAGTCATACCAATATAAAATTATTTACATATAGAACATACTGCTATATAAACAATTCCTTGTGCTTACAACTATACCTGCCCAACACGGGCAACGTCCTATCTAAATGGGGTGCATATATTATTGAAGAAGGATTCAAGTTTCTTTCTTTCTTTGAGTATTGTTTAACTGTGTTAGGATAGGAAAGGTGTATAAGAGAGTTGATAATAAGAACATGCTAGCTAGAGTTTTTCTTGCTCTATCTGTAAAGAATCTATTTATCTTATGAAGGGAGCCTAGTTTCTGGAATAATAATAAAAAAGCAGGATTGTGAGGTTTCCTAGATCTGTGTTTGTGTCACAACCTGATCATATGCTCAGAAAATATGCATTAACGTGTTTAGACAGCACACTGTCTGGAAATGAACCCTCAAGTCAGTGCAATAACAACACAAGCTCTGTTGGCGTTTCTTATCTCTCATGCCACCAACACAGTACCAGAAAATATTCCTTTCTCATTTGCTTGAACATGTATAGATCAATGCAATACTGAATGTAATATAGTCTAAATCATTGTAATACCATTTATCTTTATCTGAACATATGATATTTTACCGAAAGATACTGAGTGCTATGTTTATGTTTGTATTGTTACATATGTCTATATTTGAAACTTTTCTCCCAGGGCCAAGCTAGAGAATGGGTCCTGTTGACCCAGTTGGACTATTCCAGTAAACAAATGTCGAATAAATAAATAGATAATAAATAAATGTGATATCGATAATTGTGACTTTGACAGATACCCTATGCTAATAATAGTTCATGCCATATTTATGTCAGGTTGTCAGCACTGTCACTTATTTCTTCTCTTTATTTTCTGAGCTTCTTCCCCTCCTCTCAGCTTAACTATATTAATGCAATGTCATAGCCATTTACTTGCATCTGTTTTTCATTGTGTTAAATAGCTAATCAGCATTTCAGACAGATTTTAAGCAGAAGATGGACAGTGTGTTCTTAGTACAAGGATATCAATTTTGTTAAGGTTGTTCACTCATAGCTCTCAAGGTGGTTACACTTTTTAATTTTAAAACTACTTTGCAAGATACATACACTTCAGAGAGGAGTCACTTCAGTATTTTTTGTTGATGTATTTAGAGCAATCAGTAACACATGAAAGCCATTAGTAGCTAACAAATGTCATTGCTCCTAGGGTGTGTGCATGCAACAATATAACTAACACCATGCTTTCATTTATTTGATTTGATTTGATTTTAAATTTGTTGACCGGGATAGTCCGACTGGATTCATGTCCATTTTCAGTGGAGGCCCGGGGAGAAAAGCTCCAAGATAAGCAGTTAAGATTAAAGATACAATATATACAGTGGTGACATACTTAACAAGTTATACAAATTTCAAAGTTAGAGATAATCCTGGGTTTAAATCCGGATTAAGTAACACAACTAAGCTAAATTATAGTTATTAACTCATAGTAGAGGAGAGTTAGTCTGGTTTGATACATTGACATAGCCAATTTAGTGTCAAATATTGTTTGAATCTTATCTTAAATTGACTCAGGATGGTAAGTAAGGTAATATTAGCTGGGAGTGAGTTCCAGGATCTACCTGCAGAGTTGGCAAAGAGAGAGTCACCAGCTGAGTTATTATTTTTTATAGTATGAACTAGAAAGTCTGTTAGAAGATCGAAGAGGTCTGGGATTGTTATAGGAGGTGATAATGTTTTTTAGTGCAGGAGTATTGTCCGGATTGTAAAGGATTTTATATGTCATAATCAGTTGGTTATACTGGATCAAGCTGGGCAGTTCTAGACACCCAAGCTGATTTAGATTGATACAGTGGTGTGTCCTATAAGGCAGACCAGTGGCAAATCGAGCAGTGTGGTTGTAGCAGATAGAGAGTTTGTTGAGGACAGACTTGTTTAAAGTAGAGATTAAAGGAGATGCGTACAGAATATTTGAAAGTAGGTGAGAGCAAGCTATGGCAATTCCAGTAGGTGGGGTTAAGAAGGCTTTTGTCATGTAAAGTGACCCTAGTTTTTTATTGATGGCTTTATAGGTTCATCGGTTCATAGGTAGGTACTAGGCTATCTGCCCGAAGGCATTTATAAGCCTAGCCAGAATGTGTTGGCTTTCTCCGCCCCCTTAGATTAGTTCCTTGGACCTCTGTCTAGCAGAGCCACTAAAGTGATCCCCAGGGTAAACTTTCTGTTTCTCATCCACTTGTCAAGGTTTCTTTTGAAGAGTGTTAGTGAGGAGCTCTGCCTAATGTATATTGGAATCTTGTTTCGAAGCATGGGAAGTCTCTGGGACAGGAATCTATCCCTTCAGCACATCCTATTTATTGTTGTGGTGAGGTTTAGATCCCTAGAGCATGTGGCTCGAGGGGATAAGATTTTCTTTAGGTGGAGCATGTCCATCAATTCTGGGTTGGACATAGCCTTGTATGTCAGGCAGAGATCACCTCTGAGTAGGCGGTATGTAACCGAGTACAGCTGGAGTTTCTTCATTCGAGCTGCATAGAGCATCTATTTGAGGCCAGTGATCCTCTTGGTGAGGTACTTCTGTAGTCTTTCCAACTGTTGCAGGTGTCTTGTAAGGTACATCCCAAATGGGGCATTGTACTCTATGATGGGTCTGATGAGTGATGAGTAGAGGGGCACAATGACCTCTTTTGATCTGGATGCAAACCCTTTTGTGATTAGGTAGGCCACATAGAAGGATTTTCTAACCACTCTGGCAATGTGATTATCAAAGGTGAGATTACTATCTACTTGGGTCCCCAGATCCCTTATTACGTCTTCCATATTTAGGGGACTACCATCTATGTGATAGTTTGTTGCTACTTTGTTTTTTCCAAAGGGGATGACTATGCACTTTTTGGCATTTAGCTTGAGGCCATGATTTTGACACCAGGTATCCATCTCAGTGAGACCCTTTTGGAGGATATCTGTGTCAGCTGGAGAGTCAATTATAGCCCCTGGTTTGCAGTCGTCTGTGAACTTGGTCAGCCATAGCCCTCCTGTGCTTGCCTGTACCTCTGAGTAGAGCTCTGTCGGACTGAGGTGGGGGCTTTAGAGAGTCAGCCCTAGCTCCCTTAACTCTCACCTCTTGGGTTTTAGGCTTGTGCCAGTTGGCTGCCCTTCTTGTCTTGTGAGGTTTGGGTTTAGGTCTTGAGGTTGTCTATGTTACCAGGTACCAACTGGTGTCTTGTCTTTGTCTGAGAAATGGGACTCAAAGAGGCCTCAACTCTCCCTTGTATATAGCTGCCCGCTTTAGGTCAGCAGAGCCTGCCAACTTGTTTCTAGAAGCCTGCCTCCACAAAGCCAGATTGGGTAGGGTCCAGTGTTTGGAAATTTAAGACCTGGCTATGACCTCCATGATGAACACGTCCATCAGCTTAGCTCTGTAACTGTCTTGGGCCCTGGCCCAGATAGTTCCCCACCTCTGTTGTGGCTGTGGATTGCTGTGTGGCCTGTGTTTGCTGTGTGCCACTCTGGATGACAGTAGATTGTGTGAGCTTGTCTAGTGTGCTGTGTAGGACTATGGTCAGCTCACTATGTGTTCCTCTGATAGGAAGGATTGTTTTTGTCTGGTGAGGACTGTTTGCTGTGTTTTTGGCTGGATTTCTGGTCTTTTAATTTGGGTGTCTGTGGTTTCGGGACTCTACAGTCTTCTGGTATGGTTATCTGCCTTTATTGGAGTGAGAATTAAGTTGCACTTATCAGGTTGTTCAGGATGTTTTAATATCGGGACAGATCTCGAGCAGTCCTGAGCATTGCTATCTCCGAGCAGAAAGATAGCTCTTTTCACTTTGATCTTATCTTTAGAGAATTTGGTTTGTTAACATGTTTAATTTTGTTGGGATTGATTGACGTTGTATTAACAATTTTAGTTTTGTTGGAGATGATAATAACACCTAGTTATTTTATTTTGGGTGAGGAGGAGATTATATTGCTATTATTGGATTGAGTGGGTGAGAGTAAGTGCGTAGACCTATGAGTTGGTGAAGTAAAGAACAGTTTTTTTATTTTATATTTAAGCATTATGTTGAAAAGCCCCAGTTTTCTATCCATGATTCTGTCTGAGATATGATAGCTGAGCTCTGTCTGTGATGTGGATACAGCTGACTTTTGGGATAACATCAGTAAAGGTCATTGATAAGACTTTTGAGATAACAGGATAAGGTCATTGATGAAATGGAGAACAGAAAGGGGTAAAGGGTAAACCTGGGTTAGACATCATCAGGGGAGGTGGGAGGGAGGTTTGTTTTGCCAAAAGACGTAGCTCAGCCACTCCTATCCTTTTAGAACTATTGAAGGGTTTCTTATCTACACAGAAGATTTGAGAATTTCAGATTCGAAGTAGGTGATCATGATCATCAAAGAGAGCCGGAGATGATGATAGAAATTCCCATTTATGGTTATGTTGTTGCGATTATGGTTTATGGTGTTGGGTGTAGCTAGGAGGCTGAAATAGTAAGTCATGCTGGTCGGTGCCTCAGCTGGGAGTTCTGCATTAAGGTTATGCAGTTATTTATGTGCAGCAGTTGTCCTGTAGACCATTTTTAATAATCTTGCAAAATTGAGCTATTATTAGATATTTCCTATTAGCTACCTCCCTTGTAGAGCTACACTGTTTAGTGAGTGGGATAGAATTGAATATTTTTCCAGATGGATGGATCTATTATTGATTATTATGGTTTGATTGATTAGTATGGAGATAGAATGGCATCATGCATCAGCTACTTTTAGTAGATGAGAGTAGAGAGAGAGAGAGGTTAGTTTTTTTTTTTTTTCAAAAATTTTTTATAAGTGAAGTGGTGATTGTGAAGAATCTGAATGTGAGTTGGTTTGTGTGAGTTGGTTACTGGTGTGGTCGGGATTTGGAGAGAGTTTGAGTAGCTAGCTAGGGATGGATTGTCTATAATCTAATCCAACTAAACTGTCGAGACTTCTCAGGTAGTTTATCAATGGTAGCTTCAAGGGTCGGGGGGAAGTTTGTCCCGGATGTAATAGTTTACTTTAAACCTGCCCAAAACTTCTCAGGGTTGTTTTGATTTATTTGCTGTAGATTATAGTAGTAGTTTATTTTGTCTTGTAAAATTGATTTTTTAGTATCATTCCTTGATTGTCTATATTTAATGTGATCTTAGGGGTCTTTTGTAGTACACCGTAATGCCCATGCTTTGTTTTTCAAAAGGTGATTTTTAGTTTGGACTCTTTGGAAAGCCATGGCACAGTTATTGCCTTTATTCTTATTGAGTGAACAGGTGCATGAGAGTCAAGGATCTCAAGGAATTTGTTGTTGAAGTATACAACTGCTTCCTCTAAGGGGAGGTATTTTAGAATGGACCATTTACATGAGTTTATTTCCAGTTGGAAACTGGCAAGGTTAAAGGTCTTTTTGTTTCTTACCATTCTGAGTATGGGTTGGTGGGGGATGATGGCTTTATGCTTAATTATATAGGTAAGAAGGTGATCACATATGTCATCAGGGAAGGTCTCAGAGGTGTACAGTTGGGGGTGATTATTGATAAGTATCCAAACAAGTATGCTTTCTTTATGGTTAGGTTTTCCTGTCCTGGTAGGATTGATTATAATTTGTGTAAATGCATGCAGGTTAACATGGGTGGTTGGGGATTCTGAGGAATAGGTGTTCCAGTCTATGTTAAAATCTCCAAGTAGTATGATTTCTTGGGGGTAGTTACATGATAGCCAGTGAAGGGTATCTTAGAGTGCAGATATATTATTTCCTGGGGGAATGTACATACAGATGTTATTAATACATTTATTTTTATTAAGTTGCAATTTGGTGGTAAGAATCTCTGAGTTATAAATTTGAGGTGGTTGTATAGCTTCAACTGTGACGTTTCACACAGGTTTATAGAGAACAGCTACCCCACCCCCTTCCTGGAAGCACGATCCAGCCTGTGTATGTTATACCTGGGTGGTAACACTTCATTATCTGTGGTGTTAGGTTTTAACCAGGTTTTGGATAAACAGAGCACCTCAGGGGAGTGGACAGCCAGGAGTGCATGTAGTTCACGTACATTTTTGTTTATACTTCTAATGCTGAGGTGACAGGCCAGGAGAGAGTTAGGTGGCCTATTAATTGTAGGTTTATAACTTGGATTGCAAGTAGAGGGGGTAAATTTATCCGGAGTAGATGGGCCAGGGTTTGGGTGGATATCACCACCAAGTGTGAGGTTAGGTTTAAACCTAGTAATACATTTCAGGAATGTATTTATAAGTTTATGGTAGTATTTAGATTTGGAGCTAATGTATCTGGGATTGGTTTGTTGATAGAGTGAACAGGTTGTGGGGCTGGTCACAGTACTGTATAATTGGTAAGTGGTGCAAGGACTTACAGCTAGGGTGATAGTGTGGCATTTTGGGTACTAAAATCCAGTGAGAAACTGGATTTCATACAAGGTACGGAGGTATGGGGCAAGCAAAAGGGTTAGCAAAGAGGAGTATATCATTATGTGTGATGGAGCGTGTGAGTTGAAGGAACTGTATTACTTGGGTGGTACAACACCAGAAGATGAAGTGGTAGAAACTGAGGTAATGGAGTAGGGGTGGGAGAAATTATGACAGATGTAAGCTGATAGGTTCTAGTAACAGAGGGTGTAGCTTTGTGACTATAAATCTAGTAGTACTGGGGGTCGGTGGGAATTGGGGGCAGGGTGGAGCGTGGAGCAAGCACTAGTGCAGCGAGGGTGAGTGGAGCAGGGCTTATCCAGAGTACAAGGTTTCTTAAGGTTTCCTAGAGCTGTAAGGTAAGTAAATACAGAGTCAAAGCTCTTTACATCTACTACAGCAAGTGATTTGTTTTTGGTATTCAGGAAATCTAATGATTTCACCTCATTTGCATCCTCCCAGTGCTCAGAGGGCTATATCTACACTATACAAAGGTAATGGTGTAGCTGTGAAAGTGGAAGGGGGCAAAACTGTTTGGTTACAGACAGACCACTACTGCTAGTTACTTGGAGGAGATTATTCTACAAATTACTGCGTTATTTCATAAGTTATGCGTGCCCTCTTCACAAACTGCTTACATGTTCATATTTTGAATATATTTTAATATGCAATAGAAAAAAGAATTTTGATATGAATGTAATTTTAAAAATTCACTGCTAGTATGCTACACATATGTCAGTTATCATTGCGCTTTTCAAGTTAGTTTGAAATGGGGGAGCTGTGAATGAAGCTTAGATTAGCTGATGCCTGCAACTGCCTTTCCATGGGTGTAGTACATATAGTAGTGTGTGACCCCTTTATGTTGGAAAGATTGATAGATCACTTACTGAAAGCATTTATGAACATAACTATGATATATGAAAAATTAATTTGAATAATGCACTTTATAAACACAAAGCAGTGTGCACAGATTATAAATTGTTTAGATTTGTCGTATTAGAGAAGGCCATACCAAATCCAATGGGGGATCATGAGAAATTGTTTTGAAGTCAAGGGAATTATTGTAGCAGCTCAAGTTAAATTCACAGGATCCTCCAGGTCTGAAAGAGAATGTCTCTATAACAAGCTTTCTTAAACTCAGAGCTATGAACCTATAGAAGTTAGCTTTCACATCTGATACTTTAGATCCATGGCAGGTCAATTTAAACTTACAAAATCATTTTGGTTTGTATGAGTACATTCCCACAAGTATTTTTTAATTTAGAGCTACAAATTTGTAGATGGTAGATTTAATGTTTTGGTATTTTAGATTGGAAGGGAGTTAATGAAATATGATGTTGAGTTTTTATTTGTATGTACATCTTTATATGTTATCTAATTAATTCATATTGATATGTAGTTTGATTTTACATTTTAATGGTATTTAATAGCATTCAGCAGTATGTTATCATTTGAGTTTCTTGGCAATTAATAGGTTGTACACCTTTAAGATAATTAATGTATGACATGATTTATCTGAGAGTTTAAAACCAGGGTGATAATTGCATTTTATTTGGCTCTGAAGAAGTCCATGTAACATTTGGTAGACAAAAGCACTCAACCTAATTTTTAATAAAATGTTGGATTTAATTCTGGTGGAGTCTAGATGTTCTTGTGGCAGTTCACACAGTGGTTGTAGTTTGAATATATCATAGTATTGTATTATCATTTGTTATTATGTGACTGCCTTAACTGCGCAGGTATCTCATTTGATAGGAAGAATGACACTCTGGATTTGGCAGTGTCTATGACAGAGAGCCAGAATCCATGTGTCCATAGACCCAAAGCATCTTCTCATGCTAGCTGATGTGGCAGTGTCAGATTCCATTCCCATACTGGCACTACTTCCACTGCTCCTTAAGTAATTGAGGTGTCCACACCTACATGTGGTAAGCCACTGGGCCAGGGTTCTGGACATAGTCATGAAGAGAGCTTGTTCAGCAGATATATTTCATATTCAGGTAGCACCCCCACTTTGAACTGGGGATGTGGAATTGTCAGTGTAACTCCTGTTGAAGCAGTTCATGTGGTTGGGTGCAGTGACACTGAACTGGCAACTCTACCATGCACGGTTTAAACCTGTCCAACATGGCAGGACATAGTGCTAACACACAGCTTGATTACATTCAGGCAGACACACACGTTTCACAAAAACTACCCCTACTGAACCACACACATGCAAGGTAAGAAGACCATAATGTTGTCTGGGATAAAGCTCTTATTAGTGGTCCTAAGATAGTTCATCCTTTAATGAATGTTCTGTGTTTCTTACTCACACACTCACTACTTTGATGTCAGCCTTGGCCTACTGCTCCCCCCAAACCTGTGCAAATAAAGATGACTGTGAATGGGTTTTGTTTATTTAGGTTTAGCTTAGGGTTGCATATATGACTGATGCACAAAGTGGGTAGGTATGAGACTGACAGTATGCAGATAGTTTATCTTCTTACACATTTGTTCACATAATACAGGTTCCACACTTTCCATGATATTACTGCAGTTATGAATCATGTGCTTTGAGACTGTCTCTGTCTGATGCTATCTGTACACAGACATTATATTGAAAAGTCTGTGGACATCAGATGGCATCACGTTTATTATTTGTATGTGCTTCGGTTGTTATGTGTATTCCTTCTCGGGTGAGTGTATGTGCTATCATTTGTTTCTTAGTTGCTGACTGTGTTGCTAATCTTTCTACCTTAGATGGTGAGTGCATGTACTATCATTTTGCCTATGAACCAGGACAAGAGCATATTGTGTACACAAGTGCCTGGGGACCTACAGACACTGGATCCTACCCAGTTCGGCTTTGTTAAGGGCAGATCCTGCCTCTTAAACCTGGTCAATTTCTTTGAAACAGTCACCAAGGCCATTGACGAGGGGAAGGTGGTCCACACAGCCTACCTGGACCTCGCAAAAGCCTTGATACAATACCCCACTCGGGCATTATAGATAAGCTCACCAGCTTAAATATAAATCCCTATGTCACTAGATGGGTTGCAAACTGGCTCAAGGACAGAACCCACATGGTTAGAATTGCTGGAGCCATGACAGACTCCAAGCCAGTTACAAGTGGCTTCCCACAAGGCTCAGTCCTGGGACCTCTCCTGTTCAGTAAATATTTCTCGGAGGTACAGGCAAACACAGAAGGACTGTGGCTGACCAAGTTCGCAGATGACTGCAAACTGGGTGCTATAATCGACTCTCCAGCCGACACAAGCATCCTCCAAAAGGGCCTCATAGAAACAGACAACTGGTGTCAGAGCCATGGCCTCAAGCTAAATGCCAAAAAGTGTATAGTCATCCCCTTTGGCAAAACTCACAAATTACCACATAGGTGGTAATCCATTAAGTACAGAAGAAGTAATTAGGGACCTGGGGACCCAAGTTGATAGCAATCTCTCATTTGACAACCACGTGGCCAAAGTGGTTAGACAAACATTTTATATAGCCCACCTAATCATGAAGGAATTCACATCTAGATCAGGGGAGGTCATCGTGCCTCTTTACTCATCCCTCATCAGGCCCATAATTGAGTACAATGCCCCTTTCGGGATGTACCTTACCAGACACCTGCAGCAACTGGAAAGACCCCAAATGTACCTCACCAAGAGGATCAAAGGGCTCAAACAGATGCCATATTCTGCCCGGTTAAAGAAACTCCAGCTCTACTCAGTGGCATACCGCCTGCTCAGAGGCGATCTGTGCCTGATGTATAAAGCCATGTCCAACCTGGAATTAATGGACATGCTGCACCTCAGAAAATCCAAATCCCATCCGAGAGACTTGAACCTCAGCACTGATATAAATAGGACATGCTGGAGGGACAGATTCATAACCCAGAGGCTCCCTTCACTCTGGAATAAAATCCCAGTCCAGGTTAGGCAGAGTCCCTCATTGACTCTCTTCAAGAGGAATCTTGATGAGTGGATGGTGGATCGTAGGTTTGGTATCACTTCTGTGTCACTGTTAGACAGAGGCACAGTATACTAACCTCGAAAAAGGGCATAGCAAAATTAATTTTAAAATGGGTGGCTAAAGCCAAACACACTCTGGCTAGGCTTATAAATGCCCTAGGGCAGATAGCCTAGTATGAACCTATGAACCTATGAACCTATGAACCTATGTCTGCTGGCTACCTCTGCAGCTGGAGATTCTCCCTCAAAATCCTCAGCTATATGTGCTGGAGGTGCTGCTCCTCCCTGTGGTCCAGGAATGTGTGGTCCTAGTCCATGCTGTCCCTGTTTCAGTTGTTTTCTCAAAATGATTTTGTGCAACATGGCACAGACAGTGAGAATTTTTGCACAAGTGCCTGGGTTGTACTACAGAGTAGCCCCTGATGTGTCTAGACAGAGGAATCATGACTTCAACATGCCAAACACACGCTCAATGATGTTTCTAATTTGAGAGTGGGCATTGTTGTATCCTTCCATTGTGGGCATGTTTGTATTTCTCATTGGTATCATTAGATGGCCTTGTGGAACATCACCCCTATCAAACCATGTGTAAAGCTGTGAGCTGTGTCATATGTGAAAGTCATGGTAACTGCCTGGGTTACCTGTATAGACATTGAGGATGATCCCTCAGGTATTACAAACAACCTGACAGTTGACTTACTACAACCACTTCCTGATGATGTATGCCCTTCCCTGTTGACCAGGTGGGCCTTTTATTTCTATGTGAGTGCAGTCTATGACCCCCAAAATTTCAGGGAAGGTGCTACAGCATAAAATTCCTACATTGTTCTTGTTCTTTCCTCTCATGTACATGGAAAATAGATCCACTCTCTTGCATATTGTAGCATAGCTTTAAGATGTTGGTGCAATATTCTGAAGGCTAAGGGTGTGACATCCCTTGTATGTACCCTGTGGGTCTCTGGAATGTACC
>NC_056735.1:1289198782-1289443782 GCF_019279795.1 Protopterus annectens
AATTATGTAACCAATATTGCTTGAGCTTTTCTCCCCGGGTCTCTGTTGAAAAAGGGCTTCTGCCCAGTCAGACTAAGTCAGTCAGCAAATGTCAAAATAAATAAATAATAACCTGACTAATATATTTATTTGGGATAACAAATTACTAGTGATTTCTTTTGAAAGATTTGCTGACCAAAAATCTTTTGGGGGTTGAAAACTTCAAATTTACAGCATAGTATGTCCAGAAAGTTTGTTAAACTAATTAGTGTTTTCAATTAGTTAGAAACATTGTAGCCATGGACTTCTACATGTTTTAAGTCATTCATTATATTAGCTAATAGTTAAGCATAAACTGTAGGTCTCTACCCTTTCTAAATCTTACTGTGTAAATCAGATTGGTTATCTAGTGTCCTAACAGACTTAATGTGACACACTAAAAGGTCTTTTACTCTAATTAGACTATCCTTATTAATGTAATAATAACAGCAATTTCAAAATACATCTGATAATTTTTGTAAACCTCAAACATGGCACACTGAAATCATAGTACTTTTAAATGCTTCTTAAACATTATAGAAAGGCTGACAGTGTTTTACATAATTAGGTATATACTACTAAATCTAGGAGCCTTGGAATCTTTGTCTTAACTGCCTATATAAATACTTGCATATGCCATCCTGAAATCAGCATTTATTTCTGCAAGCATCTGAAATTTTCTGGAGTTGGACTGTAATCAGAAAGGTACCTGAAAACTTCACCTCCCCTGGCTGGTGATGTTTTTTATGTTTTTCATCCATCTGAAAGCTTATATTCTGGGTTTACTTTGTTATTAAAGGTTTAAAATTTCAGAAAGTGATAGCTGACATCTTTTATAACCTGTAGAATTCAAAAGTGTGTTTTTTTTCTGTTGTGACAGAATGTTTCCATAGATCCAAGCTTTCATGAATGGAATACATTATTTTTTTTGATGACAGTCATTATGAAGGCTATTACTAGAAAAAAGAAAAAAAAAAAACAACAATCCCACAGATTTCCAATATGTTATTGGGATAATGGCTGCCATGGTAAATAAGAAGGGTAAAGTGAAATCAGCAAAGGTATAGCACAAATATTTAGCCAAAAAGCTATCCTGATTTAGATTTCTGGAGACAAGTTCATGAGTGGACAGTTATTTCTTGGAGGCTGATCTGTGAATAGTTCAGATTCAGATAACTTCCATTAGAGGATTAAGAGTAATTTATTGAAAGTCAGACTGACTAAAACACCTTTCTGAGGTTTTAGCTCTAAGGAATCCATTTTTACATGCAGTGTATGCATCAGGGTTTGTAAAGATTATATGTTGTTTACACTTTAGGTTTTTTTTATATATTTATAATGAATGCGTGCTGTTTGTTGAAGTCTGATAAAACTGATCAACTAAAAAGAAAAGACTTGGAGTATACAGTTAAGCTTCATGCATCCAATTATTTGGGCATTGATCTGAAGAATGAAAACATACTGGCTTCATATGTCAATATGTAATAATGCACATAACTGTGTCTCTTGTTAAATACTACATACAGCTAACGCTTCTTCATTATGCTTATATGACCCCTTTTAAGTTGACGGCATATGACTGACATATTTTTCTGTTCTATGAAGCTTCTAAAGTGTATCAGGCTGGTCCTAAGAATATATACTGGAAATATAGTTCTGCAAGGAATACCTGGATGAAGATTGTTTATTTATTTATTGACATTTGATTACCAGGAAAGTCCAACTGGGTAAGAGCCATTTTCAGTGGAGACCCAGGGAGAAAAGCTCTAAAGTATTACAAAACATTTTAAGAACAATAGTTCTACCATCTTTAAAAAATAATACAAAAAAGCAAATTATACCAAAATTAGACATAATATGAAAACATTGGTTAATAACAGATACAAATTATATGACAATGATGTAATAGTTAGAGACATTTTAGCCAGTTTATAGAGAAAATTAAAGCTAAGTTAGTATAATCAAAACACAAATTGTAATTCAAATTGAGAAAGAAGCAGGCTTATGGTGCATTTAGAGTGAAAGCCATGGGATAGAAATAGATGGCACCAAGAAAGGAGAGTGAGGAGAGGTATTTGTTCATATTTAGGGATATCGTTTATCCTGTTGTTGAGCATTTGTTTGGCTAGGAAGTCTTTCAGAATGGTTATGAAGTATAGGAGGGAGAGTATTGACTTGAAGGATAGGGCTAATGAGTTCCAGGCCTTAGCAACATTGTACAAATACAGACAGTGCCCAGCAGATTTGATGAGTTTGTGGACAGAGAGAAGGTTTTGGTCATTAGATCATAATGACCATGTGGTGGTATTGTTGTATACAATAGCATTTAGTGCTGGACAAGCAGATGGAGTCTGGATAATTTTATAGCTAGTAAGAAATTGTGTGTATGTTAGTTGATAGGGTAGTTCCAATCAATTTAGGATTTTTAGTGCTACACAGTGATGGGTTCTGAAAGGGGTATTTGCTGCAGATTTAGCAGCTTTACTGTAGCATTGCTCAAGTTTTCATTTTTGAGTTGTCTGAAGGTTAGTATGAATGGGAGCACCATAAAGAAGTGTGGGGAGAAGATAAATAGTAGCAAGTGTAGCTTTAGTTGCATTGGTGAGAACGTTTTCTTGGATTTATAAAGCATCCCTAGTTTTTGATGAGAAGTGACTTCAATGGATGTGTTATCAAGAGGGAAGATTGTAAATGTGTTTTTTCATGAGAGAGGTTTGGAGAAAAAAGTATTTGTTTTTTTAGGGTTGAGTATGACTTGTAAGTTACAAAGCCAAATTTCAGTTGCTGTTAAAGCTCCTTAAACATTTTTTGGAGATATGCCACATTTTCAGATGTACAAATGAGTGTGAAGTCATCTGTATACTGTATTAGGGAGTCCTGTTGTGTGGATGTTTGGAGAATGATGGTGACAATGTTAAAGAGGAGGGGACCAAGGACAGAGCCTTGTGGTACAATGGTGGTGACTGGGAGGTATAGGAAGAGGACAGAGTGCCATTTTACTGACTCATACCAATTGGATAGGTAGCTTTTGAACCATAGAAGGGTGATCTAAGAGAGATCTAATGAGGTCATTTGAAGTCAATGTTTGCAGTGACAAACTGTGTTGAGGCTTCAGACAAGTCTAGAAATAAGGAGGAGACTAGTGTTCCATTATCTGTAGCTTTATTGACAGTATCTATATAGGTTAGAAATGCAGTGTTAGTACTATGAGAAGGACAGAAGCCATGTTATGTGGGGTATAGGAGTTTTTCCTGCAGGAGATAGTTTAGAAAATGTTTTTGAATATATTTTTCAATTATTTTGGATGGAGGATAAGATCATTATAGGTCTAAAGTTAGTAATGTGTGTTCAATTTCCTCTTTTGTGCAGAGTGATAATGTGTGACTTTTTCCAGAGAGAGAGAGAGCATGTGGGATTTCTGATTGACTTTTTTATAAGGATTGAGACAGGGTAGGCAATGCTATCAGCTGCTATTTTAAGGTGTTCACTTGCAAGGTCATCAGCTGAAGTAGAGCATGGCTTGAGTTTGTTTAAAAGTCATTTTATATAGGATGTGTGGGCACAGGTTTAAAGGTGAAAGTGGATGTGGTGATATGTGCCTGCTGGGCAGGGCTAGGATTTGTTATTAGGGAATCCTTGGTTAGAGATGCTATCCTATCTACAAAATAAGAATTTAATTGTATTGTGGTTTCAAGGGATAAGTTATTAGGAGTGTGGTTAAGGTTGAATGTATAGCTGGAATTCAAGGTGTTTCAATGGCTGTCCAGAATGTTTTAGGGTTTTGCTTACTATTATTCTAAAAGTGATTATAGTATAGTATTTTGTCTTCATTAATTTGTTTTTAGTATGATGGAGAAGCATTACAAAGTTTTCAATATATTGTTGTGTCTTATATTTTTTGACATTCTTCATAGGATCATAGGATCATACGAGGTTGCTAGGCTATTGGTCCTGTGGCCCTTATAAGCCTAGCCAAGAGTTTAGCCCATATTTAGACAGGTCAGCACCCACAGCCCCTGTCCAGCAGGGACACAGGTGGAATCCCAGGAGTGTATTTTCTGTTTCCCATCCAGTTATCCAGGGTGTGCTTAAAAAGGGATAATGAGGTACCCTGCTTGATGTGGAGAGGGAGTCTATTCCATAGATGGGGGAGTCTCTGGGACACAAATCTGTCCCACCAACAAATACTATTGATATCACAGACCAGGTTGAGGTCACACGTATGGGTTGCTTGAGTGGAACTTGACTTGTGGATATGCAGTAGTGCCATCAAGGTGGGGTTTGAGATTGCTTTTATGCCAGACAGAGGTCACCTCTGAAGAGTCTGTATGAAACTGAGTAGAGGAACAGGACTTTTAGCCTATCTGTGTAGGGTAGATGTTTGAGGCCCTGGATTCACCTGGTGAGGAGCCTCTGTGGTCTCTCCAGCTGATGCATGTACTTTGTGAGGTACATGCTGAAGGGGCATTGTACTCAATAATTGGGCTTATAAGGGAAGAATACAGGGACCATATGACCTCTTGGTCCCTGGATGAGATACCCTTACTTATGAGGTGGGCCATGTAGAAAGCTTTTCATACAACGAAAGCAACACGGTGGTCAAAAGTCAGGTTTCTATCAACCTGAGTGCCCAAATGTCTCACTACTGATTGTGTACTTAGGACGTTATTAATGTGATAATATGTGGGGATGTCACTCTCCCCAAAGGCAATGATGATGTATTTTTTGGCATTCAGCTTGAGGCCATGTTTCTGGCACCAGTTATTTGTTTGGGTGAGACCATTTTGGAGGACGTCCACATCACTTGGGGAATCGATGACTGCACTCAGCTTGCAGTCATCTGCAAACTTTGTCCCCCATAGCCTACTGGTTTTGGCCTGCACCTCAGGCAAGTATATCCCGAATACCAGAGGCCCCAAGACTGATCCCTGGGGTATGCCACACATTACAGATCTACTGCTTGAGGTGGCTTCCCCTATTTTGATTAGGTGGGCTCTATCACTGAGCCAGTTTCCTACACATCTGATAACATATGGATTGATGCCTAGTTGAGAGAGTTTATCTACTATGCTCAAGTGAGGAATAGTGCCAAAGGCTTTGGCCACGTCAAGGTAGGTGGTGTGCACTGTCTTCCACTTGGCCATGGCTTTGGTGACTGTCTCAAAGAAATTGATCAGATATAACAGACATGACCTCCCCTTGACAAAGCCAAACTGTGTGGGGTCAAGTGTTTGGAGGTTGCTAATGTCTCTTTTAATAAGGTCCATGATAATCCATTCTATGGCCTTGCAGGTCAGGCTAGATAGGCTGATGACTCTATAATTTCCTGGATTGGTGGACGCTCTATCTTTGTGTAAAGGGATGACAGTGGCTGTCCTCCACTCAGCTGGGACAAAGCCGGTACTCAGGCTTTGGTTGAATAGGATGCCTAATGGTGCTGCAAGTTCATGCCTGAGTCCATGTAGAATACAGCCTGGGATGTTATGAGGTCACATGGAGGCTGTATGTTTTGCCTTTGAGAGGGCAGTGATGACATGTTCCCTAGAGATAAGGGGTAGGGGGCAGGTACTGGGGATGTCCTGATTTATTGATGGGGGGGACACAGGGGAGAAGATTTTGCCGAATCTGTCAGCCAGTAGATTGGCTATATCTACAGCATTTGTGTATGTGGTGTCCTTGACCACCAGTTCTGAACAGATCTGGGTGCTTCCTTTGCAATTGCAGACATATGTGAAGAAGGCCTTATGATTGCCTCTAGTAGATGTGGACAATCTGGACTCAAAGTTGACTTTAGAGGATTTCACTAGTGCTCTTATTTGCTTGTTCAGGCTAGGGAGAGATTGCTATCAATTGGGCGCTTGCTCCTTGTTGGTCCTGGACAGCAGTTTTTCCTTTTGTTATATAGTTTATTTATTGCAGATGTCCACCAGACAGGTTTACTCTTCCTTGCAGAGGATGATTTTGTCCAGTCAGGTATTCCTGATTCCATGCATCTATATAAATGCTCATATAGTACTTTGGTGTAGATTTGGACATTGGTGCCAGTTCCTACAGTGGGGGAGGGGGCTGTGAAGCTTTTTATACCATCTCTCTTTTTTTTCTCCTGCATTAGCATTCTATTTTTGGATAGCCAAAGTGCATTATTTGTTTTTAGTCTCTTCCTTCTAGGAGGTGCAAGGCTTTTTAGGATATTCAGGAATGTTGTACTAAATTCATTTACAGCATCGTCTAAGGGCAGAATTTTAAGTTCCACTTAATAGATGATAGATTAGTAATGAACATTTCTGGGTTAAACTTCAAAAGATTGTGTGTTATTTTGTAAACATGCTGTTTAATTGGATGTTTAAGAGATCTGGTTGTGTAGCTTGGGTAATAATCACCAAGACAGTCCAGACTGTACCTGAGATGGTGTATTCACTAGGATCTGATACTGGGATCCCTTCTAATAGGGACTTTCAAGTCTTGCTATAATGTGTGAGACTATTAATTAATTGTGTAAAACCAAATAAATTCACAAAATTAATTAATTGTGTGAAAGCAAATAAGTTCATCATATATTACAAAGAACTGCAATTAATCTCAGTATTCTTAAAACTAAACTTTTGGTGAAGAGTTGTAATGAATCTAATTTAGCCTCAGCACTCTCAAATGCATTATTTTCAATGTCATTGTCTATTGATACACAATATAGTTAAAGCAGTCATGTTTTAATAAGAAATGCAGATAATGTATGGAGAAATGTATGGTATAATGGAGAAATGCATCCACAAACAGTTACTAAATCACATCCTTGCAATCTTCTTTCATCAGCATTCTTTGTAGACCTGTCTAAAGCCTTTGATATGGTGAATCACCAACTCCTTCTACATCGCTTAAAAAAACAAGCTGTTCTATGGAACAACAATTCCCTCAAGGCCATCTCTTAGATCCTCTTTTATTTTCCATCTTTATTAATGACTTGCATCTTGCCACGCCCATAACTTTGCTCTGCCACAAACCAAGCTGACCTATCCCTCATTTTCTCCAAAATCTATTTTCTTCAATTTATTATTTTTTTTTTCTTCCCATAGAATATACTCCCTTATATCTCCCCTTGTCTCTCTATCCCTTTTTTTGTAACTTCCTGTTGCTACTTGCTATTCTTATTGGTGATTTATATCTATTTTTATTTTGACTTAAATTCTTTTTTTGTTTGTACTGTTTGTGTTACCATGATGTAGTGAGTGGAGCTTTTTCTCCTCAGGCTCCACTGAAAAGGGTCTTGTATCCAGTTGGACTATTATTCTTAAATATGGTAAAACAACAAAAAAAAAACAAAGACATTAGTAACATTGCAAACACAGGTATTAAAATACTGTCATCTGTTTAAGAAAGCCTTTTTAAATCACGCAAAACAGATGATACTTTAGCAATCTCTTACAGAAGGCCACTGGTTTGCATGCCTGAGTGAGGAGAGGATAACATACTCCAAAGGGCCAAGGTAGTTTGTCTTACCATAATATTTAAAAAAGAGTCCTTGAAACAGCCAGCCACCCTTCTGATGACAATATTAGAGACTTAACCAGAAATATGGATTTGGGAGTAGTTTCAGATAAGCAAACCCAGCTTATGCATGCCTGACCAGGTGAGACACATGTCATTAAACACAGTATGGCAGTGACTGGTAACCAATGCTGTTCCTACAGCAGATTGGCATAACCAGGATTTCTAAGTAAACAATTTTACTGTGGAATTATGCATTCTCTACAGACATCCCAGATTCCCATTTCAAAGTCCATTCTATAAGGCATTGCAATAGTCCATACAAGAAGACAATGGCATATGTATCACCATTGCAAGTTGTGATGATGGAATACTGTTCTAAATATAGGCAGAATGATTTAGATGGTAATTAGATGTCTTTTGATGACAGACTTACTCATGGTCCATTATTGTCAGCCTGTTTTTAAGGATCATTTTCAGATCACAAGCCAGAGAAACAATTGTTGGTCTGTTTTCCTTTATATAACAAGGGATGAAACCAGAGGAAATGGGAGAGATAAATAGTGACAGGCATCAACATCATCACAGTCTTAGCCAGGTTAACATTAAGCCATCAGTTAAAAAAATCCCTCCTGACAGTCTTCAGACTCCCAGGTGAAGGAAAAATAAAGTTGAATATCATTAGCATAACACTGATAAGAACTACCTTTCCCCTGAAATAACCTAATGGCAGCATACCTATCATGAAGAGTAATGTGCCAGATTTGTGTCTTGTGGCAAGTCATAGTTCAGAGAATTTTTACCAGAGGCATTAACCACCCATACAATGTGCTGTGAAGGCCTGATATTTCAAACGCAAATTAATTAAATGCAATGTCATTAAAGCCACAATATGTTTTTAGAATGTCGATCAATATTCTGTGCTACATTTTCAGGAAAACACACCAGGTAAATAAGCACAAAACCAAATAAACAAAGGTCCCAACAAGTCTTACAGAGCACAAACACTGTTTAATTAAGCGCTTTTCATTGCAGCTAATATGGCAACTTCTTCAGATTACATAAAACAAACCTTTAACCAGTTTAAATAAAATGATAAAATCATGTGATCTGTGATCAGCTGAGCTGTTACGTAATTACAACTCATTAATATTAAGTAATTAAAACATTCAAAATCAGTTTCAAAATACAAATCCATCGCTACACAAATTGCAGCGATCTTAGTACACACTTTCTCCCAGTCCTTAGTTTAAAGATAACAACTGTCACTCACACAAAATAACATAAAAACATACCAATGTAAAATTAAAAATAAAAATGTATCTTTTCTTAAAGTAGTTAACTTACATCCAAAACGAAAAGAAGGTATTCTAACATATAATAGTTTTGAATTCCACTGTTCAATTCACTCCCCTACAGTGGACTGTGTAACATGAACGGACATTGTTCACTATCAAGATCACCCTAATATTTAATATTTAATATTTAAAACAGTCCAGGAACATGACTACTACCACAAAACTACAAGTCTTTGATGTGAGAATTTAAAACTATTGAACTTGTCATTGTAATATAGCATACTAAACTTACCCGGGATTTCCTAGTACTGACTGTATAAGCTGATAATTACGTACAATTTGTCATTTTAAACATATAATGTACATTTAAATTATCTTATAAACTGTTCTTATAAATTGTTCAACCCTTCCAAGACAGTAGTCATGCACAAGTTCTATCTGGCTAAACTTTTAAGTTTAAGGAGGCAGGCGATGTTGCATGACTCGTTCAAGCCTGGTGCTGAAAAGGCGTTAAGCCTAATCTGCTAAGCTAACTCGCACTCTTCTAATAACCAGTTCACTAGTCCTCCCCTATTGTTAGTTGTAATTGGTCTATTACTTTGAAACCAAAAATGTGGTTCACATGAGCCATAATGTGCCTTGCCAAGGGACTTTCAAACTTCTGTCTCTCTATGGCATAAGTGTGTTCGTAGACTCTGTTACGTAGTCTACGTTCGGTTTTTCCAACATAGAATGCTGGACATACTTTACACTTGGCCAAGTAGACTATAAAGTTAGAGTTACAGTGAAAATTTTCCCTCAGTCTGTATTTCCTCTTATTGATAGAAACGGTTTTTCCTATCTCCATGTGTTTGCACATTCTACAGCACCCACAAGTGGTCATACCTACTGCTTTACAAAAGGATGGATCCTTGTTCTTTTCTACCAAACTTTTAAGGTTGGCTCCCTTCCTGAACACTATTTTAGGTAACTGGGCATACTCCAAAACAAAAGACTTGTCAAGTGTGATAAATTCCCAGTTTTTATACAAAATAAACCGAATTATTTCACTATTATTATTAAATGTGGTGATGAAACTCATCTTAAAGTCTTTAGCAATTCTAGTCATTTGTGAGTGTTCTAGGAGCAGAGGAGACTCGTTGTTAGTCGGTTCCTCAAAGTTACCTTCTTGGCATATATCATCTGATATGAACCTGTTGTTTAATAATGGTTCTATCTGACCTGTATTTCTTTTGTGGGTAACTTCCCTAATTAAAGAGTTAATCAGATCCTTTGGGTAACCTCGTTATTGAAGCCCTAAAGACTGTGTCTAAAGATACCATTCTAGCTGCCCTGATCAATTGTCCTTTCACAATAGATAGTTTTTGGTGGAAGGGATGGCAGCTTGAGAAGTGAAGAAATGAGTTAGAAAATGTCTCCTTTCTATGTATTTTAGACACATATCTGAGGTTGATTGTATCCTTCCATAGTTTGCAATCTAATTAGTCTATCTCACTTGTGCTGAAGTTGAATGTAAACGTCAAGAATTCTGTGGTAGAATTTAAGTAGTTGACAAATGCCTGTGCCTGTGGTTGGTTTCCTTTGAAAATAACAAAAATGTCATCCAAAAAGCATGTGTAGAATAATAGGCTCCCTCTGTGGTCGGTGTTGTTAAACTAAGGACTGGGAGAAAGTGTGTACTAAGATTGCTGCAATTTGTGTAGCGGTGGATTTGTATTTTGAAACTGATTTTGAATGTTTTCATTACTTAATATTAATGAGATGTAATTACATAACAGCTCAGCTGATCACGGATCACATGATTTTATCATTTTATTTAAATTGGTTAAAGGTTTGTTTTATGTAATCTTAAGAAGTTGCCGTATTAGCGGCAACGAAAAGCGCTTAATTAAACAGTGTTCGTGCTCTGTAAGACTTGTTGGGACCTTCGTTTATTTGGTTTTCTACACTTTCAGGAACTATAAGGAGATTAAGAATGATCAAGATCAAATCCAACCTTTATTCTAAATATAACAAGATCTTAAATGAGTTAATGTAATCTCAATTATCTACTTACATGCAAAGCCAGACAGATATGGGTTAATGATGTCAGGAGATGTTAAGTACAAATATTTCTGCACATGTAACACTTTCTCAGTAGACTCACTTATAAAAACAAAAGGTAAAAGGTAGGGTAGTAATTATCTATATGGTTAAACAGTTCAGAAGACATCTGGTCATAGTGAATTGACACAAGATTTACCAAGCCTTTTTGGGCCAGGGCTCAGTCCTCAGTAGACAGAGTACAATGATGAAACCACATTTGTAACAACGTAGCCAAAGCAAAAAGTGGAAACATAAGCACAGAACAAACCACAGCTCATCACTTATGTGCTATAGGAAAATGATTTCTTGATCATGATATCCTTATTTATAAAAACATGTGCAAAGTCATTATTCTGTTTTGAAGAATAAGCTCCAAGAGTTGTAAGGCAGGCTGCTTTTCAGTCTGACCATCATTTAAAAGAGAGGGACTGACAATTAGATGCAGCAGAAATTTCACTGAGAAATTAGATGCAGCAGAAATCTCACTGAATAAATGCTTCCTTGCATGAGATTTCCATTTCTTATGTGATATAATGATCATCAAAGCTATATTATTTCATTAAAGTTTTATTTCCATGAACCCTCTTTACATCGAACATCCATTCATCGAATGTTCCTATCACTAAATGGTTTTCATAGGGAAGGGAATTACTTGTCCACCACAGAGATTGTTGCACATACTACATTATTTCAAATCCATCAAGGTGGGGGCTACACCCCCACACCCCCCTACTTATATATACCAACTCCAAGATTGCACTACAGTGGAGAAAAGGGCAAATTTCTAATGATGGCCATCTAACTCACAGTTTACTATCATGTAAGCAAAGCGGACTCAGTCAAATGGACATATCTTCGACCCATGTCTGTGAAAACTCATATTGCTGAAGTCCTGTATTGCTGAAATACAGATCGAATGCCACCTAGGGACGAGGGTTAACATGAGTCGAAATAGGGTTGAGATTTGTACTTTGTAATGTCTCAGTTATATCCGAAGTGAAAATTCGACCATCCAAACTTTTTGTAGCAGCAATTGGTACTATAAGCGGTGTTCGTTGTGCTGCTGGAATTGAGTCACCATCAGATAGAACTAACACTGGGCTGCTTTCTGGTTTAGGCACATTAATACCCGGACTCAAATTAGAAATACTAGATTTGGTTTGCTGTTGTCTTGAACCATGTGAACCATACGAATTCAGCTTGCCTTGGTTAATTCCATTGAGAGTGTTGTTGTAACTGTCCTGAAAAGGATGCTGCTGAGACAACGAGGAATCCACTTTGTCAAGTCTATGGGAAAATGTGTCCATACGCTGGTTCATCACTTGAAGGAGAGCTGTAAGGTTCCCCAATTCTGACTGTAATTGCTGTGATGTAAAGAGGTTCGAACTCGTCAGACTGTTGGTAACACCAGACGCCATTGAAACGAAAAACATACTAGGTAAATAAGCACAAAACCAAATAAACGAAGGTCCCAACAAGTCTTACAGAGCACAAACACTGTTTAATTAAGCGCTTTTCGTTGCCGCTAATATGGCAACTTCTTCAGATTACATAAAACAAACCTTTAACCAATTTAAATAAAATGATAAAATCATGTGATCCGTGATCAGCTGAGCTGCTATGTAATTACAACTCATTAATATTAAGTAAGTAAAACATTCAAAATCAGTTTCAAAATAAAAATTCATCGCTACACAAATTGCAGCGATCTTAGTACACACTTTCTCCCAGTCCTTAGTTTAAAGATAACAACTGTCACGCCCACAAAATAACATAAAAACATAACAATAAAAGTTTGGTAGAAAAGAAGAAGGGTCCGTCCTTTTGTAAAACAGTAGGAATGACAACTTGTGGGTGCTGTAGAATGTGCAAACACATGGAGATAGGAGAAACCTTTTCTATCAATAAGAGGAAATACAGACTGAGGGAAAATTTCACTGTAACTCTAACTTTGTAGTCTACTTGGCCAAGTGTAAAGTATGTCCAGCATTCTATGTTGGAAAAACCGAACGTAGACTATGTGATAGAGTCTACGAACACACTTATGCCATAGAGAGACAGAAGTTTGAAAGTCCCTTGGCAAGGCACATTATGGCTCATGTGAACCACATTTTTGGTTTCAAAGTAATAGACCGAGTTACAACTAACAATAGGGGAGGATCAGTGAACTGGTTATTAGAAGACTGCGAGTTAGTTTGGCAGATTAGGCTTAACACCTTTTCAACACCTGGCTTGAATAAGTCATGCAACATTGCCTGCCTCCTTAAACTTAAAAGTTTAGCCATATAGAACTTGTTCACTACTACTGTCTTGGAAGGGTCGAACAATTTATAAGAACAGTTTATAAGATAATTTAAATGTACATTATATGTTTAAAATGACAAATTGTATGTAATTATCAGCTTATACAGTCAGTACTAGGAAATCCCGGGTAAGTTTAGTATGCTATATTACAACGACTAGTTCAATAGTTTTAAATTCTCACATCAAAGACTTGTAGTTTCGTGGTAGTAGTCTTGTTCCTGGACTGTTTTAAATATTAAATATTAAATATTAGGGTGATCTTGATAGTGAACGATGTCCATTCATATTACACAGTCCGCTGTAGGGGAGTGAATTGAACAGTAGAATTCAAAACTATTATATGTTAGAATACCTTCTTTTCGTTTTGGATGTAAGTTAACTACTTTAAAAAAAGATATTTTTATTTTTAATTTTACATTGGTATGTTTTTATGTTATTTTGTGGGAGTGACAGTTGTTATCTTTAAACTAAGGACTGGGAGAAAGTGTGTACTAAGATCGCTGCAATTTGTGTAGCGATGGATTTGTATTTTGAAACTGATTTTGAATGTTTTAATTACTTAATATTAATGAGTTGTAATTATATAACAGCTCAGCTGATCACGGATCACATGATTTTATCATTTTATTTAAATTGGTTAAAAGTTTGTTTTATGTAATCTGAAGAAGTTGTCGTATTAGCAGCAACGAAAAGCGCTTAATTAAACAGTGTTCGTGCTCTGTAAGACTTGTTGGGACCTTCATTTGTTTGGTTTTCTACACTTTCAGGAACTATAAGGAGATTAAGAATGATCAAGATCAAATCCAACCTTTATTCTAAATATAACAAGATCTTAAATGAGTTAAT
Source organism: Protopterus annectens (assembly GCF_019279795.1). NCBI lineage: Eukaryota > Metazoa > Chordata > Ceratodontiformes > Protopteridae > Protopterus > Protopterus annectens. The sequence goes on from NC_056735.1 coordinate 1,289,212,816, forward strand.
GTAATCTCAATTATCTACTTACATGCAAAGTCAGACAGATATGGGTTAATGATGTCAGGAGATGTTAAGTACAAATATTTCTGCACATGTAACACTTTCTCAGTAGATTCACTTATAAAAACAAAAGGTAAAAGGTAGGGTAGTAATTATCTATATGGTTAAACAGTTCAGAAGATATCTGGTCATGGTGAGTTGACACAAGATTTACCAAGCCTTTTTGGGCCAGGGCTCAGTCCTCAGTAGACAGAGTACAATGATGAAACCACATTTGTAACAACGTAGCCAAAGCAAAAAGTGGAAACATAAGCACAGAACAAACCACAGCTCATCACTTATGTGCTATAGGAAAATGATTTCTTGATCATGATATCCTTATTTATAAAAACATGTGCAAATTCATTATTCTGTTTTGAAGAATAAGCTCCAAGAGTTGTAAGGCAGGCTGCTTTTCAGTCTGACCATCATTTAAAAGAGAGGGACTGACAATTAGATGCAGCAGAAATTTCACTGAGAAATTAGATGCAGCAGAAATCTCACTGAATAAATGCTTCCTTGCATGAGATTTCCATTTCTTATGTGATATAATGATCATCAAAGCTATATTATTTCATTAAAGTTTTATTTCCATGAACCCTCTTTACATCGAACATCCATTCATCGAATGTTCCTATCACTAAACGGTTTTCATAGGGAAGGGAATTACTTGTCCACCACAGAGATTGTTCCACATACTACATTATTTCAAATCCACCAAGGTGGGGGCTACACCCCTACACCCCCCTACTTATATATACCAACTCCAAGATTGCACTACAGTGGAGAAAAGGGCAAATTTCTAATGATGGCCATCTAACTCACAGTTTACTATCATGTAAGCAAAGCGGACTCAGTCAAATGGACATATCTTCGACCCATGTCCGTGAAAACTCATATTGCCGAAGTCCTGTATTGCTGAAATACAGATCGAATGCCACCTAGGGACGAGGGTTAACATGAGTCGAAATAGGGTTGAGATTTGTACTTTGGCAATATCGGAGTTCGAAATTGCCAACATTCGTGTGTCGGGTTTCACATGAAGTGGATTCGACCAATCCATTCCGACTACGTGATAGTAAACCCTAACTCCTTTCCTTATGAAAACTGTTTGCTAATGTGAACATTTAATGAACATATGTTTGATATAAAGTGGGCAATGATTAGATATTCATGGAACTAAAACTTTGATGAAGTAATATAGACCCTGATCACCCATATTATCCATGTTCTCAAGCAGGCATGTCTACACAAAACATAAGGTAGAGCTAAAACATATGCAGTATAATACGATAGCATTAAATATACAAATCAAAGCTCTGTTATAACAAGTGACAAGTAATCTTGGATCCTCTGCATTGTCAGTAAGGAATTGTTCAAGTATGGACAACAAAATGCCACTGACTTGTAGCTCTAAGCCAGCCAGTTTCATGGTGGGGGTTGTTTTACTTTCTGTGAAATTTTGTGTTTATCTAATTGACTGGGAGTCTATCTTCTGTTTTATCCTACTGGCATAGTTACATTTCTATGTATTTGTGCACAGTAGCAGAGCTATTTAGCTGGCAGTGACTGATTCTACAACTGTCTGCATCTACAAAACTGAAATAAGTATACTTTTATAGCACTTGTTCTGTTTCAGTGATAGTTAACAAAGCTGTACTGCATTTATTTATTTGTTTCATTGAATATTGATTGAATATTGGTGGTCTCTCTATTTCTGCAGTTTGTTTCTCAGGGCTAGTTCAGCACTTGTAGCTCTAAGCCAGCCAGTTTCATGGTGGGGGTTGTTTTGCTTTCTGTGAAGATTTGTGTTTAACTAATTGTCTGGGGTCTATCTTTTGTTTTATCCTACTGGTATAGTTACATTTCTGTGTATTTGTGCTCAGTAGCAGAGTTGTATACCTGGCTGTGACTGATTCTCCAACCATCAAAAACAATTTTATTTATTTATTTATTTATTTGTTTGTTTATTTATTTATTTATTTATTTATTTTACATTTGTTGACCGGCATAGTCCGACTGGATACATGTCCATTTTCAGCAAAGGCCCGGGTAGAAAAGCTCCAAACTTCTTACAGCATACATACTACAAAATACTATTTAATAGATACATATAAAGCAGGATTTTTACAATTTCCAAATGGAATTCCATTCATTAAAGGGATCATAACATAACACAATCACACCAGTTATTACAAAGTAATTAGGTTATAAACCAAATAACTAGGATATAGTCACTTAGAGGAAGTCCTGATTAGACACATAATTGAGGGAGTAAAAGTTAATCAGGGATAAAGCAAGGACATATCCACCGTGTTTTAAAGTATAGTATAAGATTTTTCTTGAATTGGGATAAAGAGGGTTCTGATGTTAGGTCAGCAGGGAGTAAGTTCCATGTTTTGCCTACAGAGGTTGGCAAACAGAGAATCCCCAGCTGTGTTATTAGTTTTAAGCATGTGAACTAACATTTTTTTAGAGGATCAGAGCATTTTTGAAGTTCTGGTAGGAGATGTTAAGGCTTTTAAGAACAGGCATGTATTTGGACTGGCAGAGAATCTTATGGGCAATAGCTAGTTGGTTGACCTTTAGTAGATTAGGTAGTTCAAGCCACCCTAAAAGATTAAGGTTAATACAGTGGTGGAATCTATAGGCTGAACCAGTGGCAAATCTAGCAATGTGATTATAGCAGCTAGTGCATTTGTTAAAGTTGGTTTTCTTCAAGTTTGTGAGTAAGGGGGAGACATAGAGGAGGGTAGAGAGTAGGTGTGTGTGGGCAATAACAGTCCTAGATAGGGGAGTTAAGAAGGGTTTAATCTTGTATAGGGAGCCAAGTTTTTTATCAACTGTTTATTTGTATGGTTAATATGCAAGTCATACTTAAGGTTGTTGTCAGCTACTACACCTAGGAGCTTGGTCATGGGGTCTGGTGAAATAATGGTGCCGTTGTTAGATTTTACGGTGAAGGTCAGTATGGCTGACCTTTGAGATGGAGAGAAAAGCAATAGCTTTGTTTTGTTGGGATTTAACATGAGATGGCAATTAAGAAGCCAATTTTCAACTGTGTTAAAAGTTTTGTGGGATAAAGACTGCAGTTCTGTTGGGGATCTGGCCGAGCATATTAGAGTTGAGTCATCCATGTATTGAATGCAGGTAGCCTCTGGGATGACTTTATGCAGGTCATTTATAAATATGGAAATAGGAGGGGACCTAAGATGGCGCCCTGAAGGACTCCTAGGGTGATGGGTAGCAGAGTGGATAGGTTGTCCTTCCAACGGACTGCCTGTTTTCTACCACTCAGGTAAGATTGGAACCATTGGATAGCCTGGGTGTCTAGGGAAATGGCTTCCAGTGTTTGTATCCGTATTTGGTGGTTTATCATGCTGAAGTCCTTGGAAATGTCTAAGAAAATGGCTGAGGAAAGTTTATTAATGTTTCAGTTTAGATTTATAATGTTAGTGAAGGAGAGAAGTGCAGTTATGGTCTAAACCCATGTTGGGAGTTTGTCAGGAGATTGTTCATGAGAAGATAGTTCAGAAGTTGTCTGCGTATGCATTTCTCTGTGATTTTGGCAAGTGGAGGCAGGATAGCTATGGGTCTATAATTAGAGTGCTCGGAGGAGCTGCCTCCTTTATGAAGTGGGATAACAATAAGCTCTACTACCTCCCTGATGTCATTCGTCTAGCAGGAAACATCCCTCCAAATCCAGGTCCCATACAGCACACCTCCATCAATAATTCTAGTTCCCCTAACACCAGGCGTCTCAGCCTTTCCAAACAAGCATATCTCCTTCTACTCAATGAATACTGGAAGCATTCTAAACAAAGTTAGTGAACTCTATGCTTGGATCTCCAACTACACCCCAAATGTCATCACCCTAACAGAAACTTGGCTAAAACCCCAAAACTTAGATACAGACATTCTCCCTCCTGGTTATAGTATACTTCTCTTAGAGCGACAAAAAAAAAAAAAAGAGGTGGAGTTGCCATTGTATACTCCAACCACCTTGCTCTTACAAGTTTTAAGAAAACCATCCCATCCTTTCCCCCTGCTGAAATACTGAGAGCCAATAACCCTACCACTATCACTGTAGCAGCCATCTACATTCTACCAGGGAATAACATTCCCCTGCTGGAAAACATACTATCAAACTTCTCTCAACATATTCCTAATGAAACCATCCTTCCCAGAAATGTAAATTTTAACTGGTTAACTATCTGTCCTCCAAATTTTCCCTTACACATTAATTTATATGGCTTTACACAACTAATTTCTGATCCTACCCATACCAACAACTCACACACACCTAGCACTCATATCGACTGGATACTAGTCTTCAATCCTTCCAAGTACCATAACCCTAAAACTATACCCAACTCCCTAAGTGATCACTCCCCAATAAAAGTGCTTAGATTCACTCCTCATTTAACTAAACCACATAGGTTTATAACCTGCTGCAAACTAACTAACTTCCACCCAGAAACTTTTAAAGCTCTCCTCTTTAGACTAAACTGGAAATTCCTTACCCAACTCCCCCTCAGAGAAGCAGTCCAGTCTTTCAACTCCACCTTCCTTAGCATTCTCAACTCACTTGCCTCTGTCCTCACAGTCCATATAAAATCTAACATATCTCTATTGTTATCAAATGCCACCCACACCCTAATGAAAACTAGAGACAGGGCATGGAAAACTAGGATAAAAACAAAGCTCCCTGCAGACCTGCAAAAATATAAAGAACTCAGAAATCTGACTAAAAAGCACATTAATAAAGACAAAAACGACTTCTACTATAACCCTCCCACAGCCTTATGATTTAATCCAAAAAAATTTTGAAACTCAATAAACCAAATATTGCATCCTGGTAGTCCCTGATCTCCCAATCCATGCTCAGATAAGACACCCAAAGAAACTGCCTCCATCTTTAGCACCTATTTTATTGACTCCATATCCAAGCTATTCAATCCTAACCCCAACCCCTCCACTATTAATATTTCAAACTACTCAGAACCAGCTCCTACTATACACTCTTCAAGTACTTTTCCCTCAAACCTGTACCTACTAGCTACATCAAATCTCTACTCTCCAAACTAAAACCATGCTCAGCATTAGCTGACAGTATCCCTTTCCTTTTCCTTCATTTAGCAGCTGTCTTCCTTGCTCTCCCTGTCTCTGTCTTAATTAACCACTCCATCTCTGAGTGTAAAGTCCCTTCCATCTGGAAACAATTCTACACTTTACCTATAAACAAAGGAGGTAACTTCTCTGAAATCACCAGTTTCAGACCTATCGCTATCCTCTCATCTCTCTCAAAAGTTCTTGAAAAATGTGTACATAAACAAGTCATGCAATATTTACTCCAGGAAAATCTGCTAACACCCACTTGACATGGATTTCAACCTAAGCATTGCACTACTACTACCCTTATATCATTCCTTAACACTATTTTTTTAGCCAGAGATGACAACAAACTTATCTCTTGCCTATTCTTAGACCTATCAAAAGTTTTTGACACCATCTCTCATCCTCTTTTACTGAGCAAACTGACCAACCTTAACTTCTCCACTACTATTGTTTCATGGTTTGCCAGCTACCTCACTGACCGACTTCAGTCAGTGAGATGGCACTCTGCACTTTCCCCTCCTTTCCTGGTTAAAATGGGTGTTCTTTAAGGTTCTATCCTTGGTCCATTACTTATTAACATCTTTACTAATCTTCTCTATACTTCTTGTCCTCGGTCATCTCTGGTACAATATGCAGATGACTCTACAGCCATCACTATTGCTGACTCTCCCTCTGAACTCTTCTCAGCTACACAGACATCCTTTAACTCAGTAGAAACCTGGCTCTCCGAAACCCAGCTTGTCCTTAAGCCAAAAAAACAAAACTATTACTTTTTCTTCCTAAAAACATTAACTACAATGAATCCACCTTCTCAATACTGTCTCTTAATAACATTCCCATCGAGGTGGAATCTAGCATAAAACCATTAGGCGTCATCATCGATGACCAGCTTAAGTTTGACTTGCATGTAAATAATTGTATCTGGAAAAATCATGAGAAACTAGGGCTCCTTTACCGAAACAAAAAGTTTCTCACCAGTGAAGCAAAGGTAACTCTGTCTCATGCTTACCTCCTACCCATTATATTGTATAGCTCTCAAATTCTTACAAATCTCAACTCCTTACTCCTTACTCCTTGCTAAATTAGAATCCACCTACAGCAAGATCGCAAGATCCGCTGCCCATCAAACTTATAAATCCCATCCCTGTCTCTCACTAAAACACCTAAACTGGCTTGAATTACCCCACCTGCTTCTTCTCTCTCAGCTTCAGATTATTCACTCTGTTCTTTACCAGCCTTCCTATCTTTCCACTCTTTCATCTCTCATCTCCCAGTATTCAACTGCTAGACCTCTCCGGAGCTCTAACCAACACCTGCTACGAATCTATAAACCTAAGACCAAATTTGGGTGCAACCTCTATAGTTATAATCCCACCATGGCCTGGAACAGGCTCCCACTAGAAATCAGGACCCTTAAGCAACTTAAACAATTCAAGACAGCCACCAAAGAATATTTAAAAAGCCACTGGTCTTGCCACTGACTGTTCTTACCCTCAGTAAACATCCTTTCAACCCTAATAACAATCTACTATCTTCCCTTCACTTATCTAAGCTCTCTCTAGCTTACTAGATCTAGTCTCTCATCTGCCTTTTAAATCTTAACTATAAGCACCTTACTTAAATATTCTACTGAATGATGCATGTTTTTTCTTCTTATGTCAAAACTATATTTTTTATGATATTTTACTGCTTCCATTTAAATGTTTTGTATAAATTATGTACTTTTGCTGTTGATTGTTTCTTGTAAACAACATTTGTATAACTTGTGGAGCTTTTATCCCCAGACCTCTGCTGAAAAAGGGCTACTCAGCTCAGTCGGACAAACACGGTCAACAAATGTAAAATAAATAAATAAAATAAATAAATTAAATAAATAAATCTGCATCTACAAAGCTGATATAAGTATACTTTTTACACTTATTCTGTTTCAGTGATAGTTAACAAATCTGTACTGCATTTATTTATTTGTTTAATTGAATATTAATTGAATATTGGTGGTCTCTGTCTCTCTGTAGTTTGTTTTTCCACTCACCTACCCAAGTGTTGTATTTTTAAACTTGGTGGATTTGGAATTACCCACCCCTGCTGTAAATTTGCCTTTGGATACTCCTCCCAGCCCCATCTCATTTGCTGACTCAACTGAGGATAGTCAGATCATTTGGGAAGAACTATGCCCTTGCTTCTTTGATTTTGGACAGTCCTACCAGTCCTATCTCATCTGCTCTGTCTACTGTGTACAAAGAGAGCATTTGGGAAGGCCAACCCCCTTAGTTTCTTAATCTTGAATTATGTTCAGTTTCCTCCCTCTCCACTTAACATACAAAATTACACTTTATTCAGCTGCTCTTACTGTAACTGATTTCTACCCACTTTATTACCTTATTTTGTTTTGCTGTGTGCTCTTAAGTGCTCAAGTGCTCTTATTCTGCTAACTTTATTACTGCTTGTTAGTAGTCTGATTAAATTCATCTGCTATTCTAAGCATCTTAGTTTTGGTTTTAGCACGTGTGCTTCAGGCTAGTAATTTTACACTTAAGAAGGTTTTGGTGGACTACACTCTTGTGGACAAACCCTTATCAAAATCCTCTCTCCATAAGTCTGCCAAGTATTCAGAACACTATATCTGGGCAACTCCCATCAGTTTCTCCTGCCAGCCTGGTCGACATAGGTATACTAAGACAGTGTAGCAACTGCCTAATGTTTACTGACAGCCCTCTTCTCCTAGAACATAATTCTTCTACTTGCGAGAAATGCATCTACATCAGTAACCTGGAATCTATGCTCTCTCGCACCATAGTCAGTACTCCTGACAAACAGGAGATTACCAGCACAAACACCACACCACTCACATCACATAGCTAAGCACAACATGCACTCATCTTTGCAGAGGTCCTCAATAAAAACTTACCTAAACACCAGAGACCTCCAAAAAACACTCACAAACATTCTACACACAACACCAAACACATCACACACAGCAGACAACACACCAGTGTCTCACAAACATAGCACTTAAGGCACAACAATAAACCAGTACAGCTTATAAGGCATAACAATAAACTAAACATACTAGTCATTGGTGACTCACTTGTGAGACACACTGATGTCTCTCTCACAAGGCTCGACAAGGAGAAGGTCACAGTCAGTTGTCTGTCAGGTGCCAAAATTCGCCACATCATGCACACACTTAAGTCTCTCCACAACAGGTACAAGTATGACTCTGTCATTGTTCATGTTGGTGTGAATGACTTGAGATGTACCTCCCTGGACTATATGAAGAGAGACATGATCGAGCTCTCATAGTATGTGTCCCAGGCAGGTATGACACTAGCCCTAAGCAGCATCCTACCATCATTAAGAAGGATACCACAATACCAACAAAAAATAATTGAATTCAACAATTGGCTTAGTTTCTGGTGTCTTTCCAAGGGGATCCAGTATCTGTCTGTTTGGGATAACATGATTGTCAGGCCTTGATGCTTTGCCAGAGATGACCTTTACCTGTCATCCATGGGATTCCAGATCCTGGCCAAGGTTCTTGCCTTCCCCATTGTGCTTTTTGTAGGCTATGCCCCAAGGACAAATCTTCCAACATAAAAGATCCTTCAAAAAGTAAATTGAAGGTCATGCTGCTGCTACTTAACACTAGGAGCCTTAACTTGAAAATGCACTAACTGGAACCTGTCCTCGCACTGGAAGATATCAATGTCTGTGCTGTCACGGAAACTCTATTTAGGGCTGTGGAGATCACCCCTGCCTTACCATGCTATACCTCATTGCACACATTCTGACACCAAAATAAGGTCAGGAAAACTAAGGGTGTTATAATCTCTATCTTCATTAAGGGCAGGCATACCACCATACTGGTTTGCCAGCATGATGCACTGGAATCACTCCAGGTGCAACTGACAGTTGGCAAGAGACCCATACAAGTTATAGCCAGTTATAGACCCACCTCCATGACTCAGGACACCCACTCCTATCTGGACCTACTTGACTCCATCAAGATTCTCCCTAACACCCTGATCCTTGGTGAATTCAACTACCCCATCATAGGCTGGGTGAACTATTCCTTCACTAATGCACTCATCCAATGATTCCTTGACTTCATCAGTTCTAATGCACTAGACCAGCTTGTCTTATCCCCCACAAGGGGAGATAACATTCTGGACTTGGTTCTCATCAATATGAGTGAACACTGCACCACTCCCATAGTATGTTCTTTCCTGGTGATATCAGATCATTGGTCTGCCTCATTCAAAGTTTTTATCCCCCCAACCCCCAGGCCATAACCAGGCTAAAAACTTCTCAAAAGCTGACTACAACCTCCTAAGAGAGGGTATCAGTAGCTTCACACCACCTCCCACCTCAGAGGATGCAAGCAACTATGCTGAACAGTGCCCCAGTACAGTATACAAGCACCTGTACAACTGCATAGACTCAGCCATACCCAACAGAACTAAAACCTGCTCCTCAAAGAAACACAAACCTGTCTGGTGGACATCCTCTATCAACAGACTTTACAACAAAAGGAAGAAACTGTTGCCCAAGGGTAAAAAGGAACAAATTCCAAATTGGAAAAACTCCCTCCTCAGCCTCAACAAGCAAATTAGATCACTTGAGAAAACCTCCAAGCCAATTATGAATTTAAACTAACCTCCAAAACAAAGGGAACAAACAAAGCCATCTTCGGTTATGTCAGGAACCTCCATGGCAAAGCCCAGGTTTGTTCCAAATTAGTACTTAATGGTACCACTTACACTAAGCCTGTTGATTTAGCCAACCTGCTGGCAGATAGATTCAGTGTAAACGTCACACCCCTATCCCCCCAAAAGTCCCTTTCAACATCCCCAATACGTGTCCTGCACCTCACATCTCCATAGATCAAGTGGCAAAGGCCCTATCTAAGACAAATAACATAGCTTCCACTGGACCTGATAGTATCCCAGGCTTTATTCTGCACCACCTTCAGCAAGAACTAGCTTTGCTATTGAGCATCCTATTCAACCACAGCCTAAGTGCAGGCTTCATTCCAGTAGAGTGGAGAACTGTCATTGACATCCCCTTGCACAAAGTTGGTGCCACTACTGACCCTGGAAACTATCGCCCCATTAGGTTGACAAGTCTGATCTGTAAAGCCATGGAGCATATTATTATGAATCTCATAAACAAGGACTTATCTCCAAGAACTTGACCCCACCCGGTTTGGATTCATCAAAGGCAGATCTTGCCTATTGAAGCTGGTTGACTTCTTTGAGACTGTCACCAAGGCCCCGGATGAAGGAAAAGTCAGTACATACAGCTTACCTTGACTTGGCCAAGGCCTTTGACACAATCACCCACTCAGGCATCAGTGAAAAGCTAACACAACTTGATGTAAATCCCTATCTCATCAGGTAGGTGGTGAACAGGCTCACCAATAGGACCCAGAATGTGAAAACAGGCACCTCAACCTCTGACAGCAGACCTGTCATTAGTGGTGTTCCCCAGTGATCTGTCCCGTGACCCCTACTGTTTGGCATCTACTTCTCAGAGGTTCAGGCAAAGGCAAAAGGCTTGTGGCTGACCAAGTTTGTGGATGACTGTAAGTTGAGTGCTGTCATTGACTCCCTAGATGATGTTAACATACTGCAAGACGGTCTCACAACAACAAATGACTGGTTCCAAAGTCATTTCCTTAAGTTAAATGCAAAAAAAATGTATTATCATGTCATTCAGCAAAAACATGACCTCTACTGAATACCTCATCAGCGGCAATCCCCTAAGTACATAACCTGTGGCGAGAGACCATGGTACTCATGTTGACAACAATCTCACATTCAACCATCAAGTAGCGGCAGTGGTCAGAAATGCCTTTTACTTGGTTCATCTCATAAGTAAAGGGACTGCATCCAAAAAAAAGGAGGTTATTACCTCTTTGTATTCCTCCCTCATTAGGCCAATAATTGAGTATAATACCCAGTTTGGTACGTACTTCTCCAAACACTTGCACCAACTGGAGAGGCCACAGATATACCTCACAAAGAGAACCCATGGCCTCCAACACCTCTTCTATGTGGACAGGCTCAAATCACTATCACTCTACAAGGTATCATACAGATTGTTCAGAGGTGATCCATGTCTCACCTACAGGGCAATATCAGACCCTGCCCTGCTAGAGATGCTCCATATCCATAAGTCTAACCCCTCATGTATTACCCACTTGAAAGGCCTAAATCTAATATGCAACATCAACAAAACCTGCTGGAGAGACAGGTTTGTCTCCCAGAGGCTGCCATGTCTCTGGAACAGACTTCCCATATATGTCAAACAGAGTGCCTCGCTGAGCCTCTTCAAGTGCAACCTTGATGAGTGGATGGGAAACCACAAATTGGTCCCAGGTGTTCCACCTGTGTCCTTCATTGACAGGGATGACAGGTGCTGACTGAGGTTTCTTTTTGGGGATAAATGCTTGGCAAGTAAGGGACCCAGGGCCATTAGCCTAGTAACCTCCTATGATCCTATAAGTCCCTTCAGATAGTCAGGTCTGTATCAGGTGATATAACTAATGAAAGCCCTTGTGTACAATAATCCAGGTATTATTCAATGGGAGAGACAATTGTTTGAGTCCTACCTGAAGCACCATATCCAATGAATGCTCAAATGTATGAGTGGTAGTGGGTAACTACCTGATTAAAGCTAAAACTTTCTGCTTGTTTAAAGAGTTCTGCAGCCAGCTGACATGTTTTATCATTGACCCCAGACATTAAAATTTGCCACGATGAGCCAAAAACAAGAGACTTGTTCTTTCTGATGATGTAAGCCACTTTTTAAAGGAAATGATCACTGTATCCTCCAGACACATGTTCTTCAAAGTCTTCCTCCATGAAAATGTTTTCCACCCAAGATGGTTATACTTTGATCCAAAAATATTATAAATAGGTAAAACAAACACAAAGTTCTCAGACCATTTTGTCATATTAGACAGAAGCTACTACTGAACTACTCATTTTTGAATATGCTATTCCCTTGAATTGTATTGCATTGTAGTGTATTGCACTCTATTGTATTGTATGACATCTTTAATATTCACTCAGCTGTGGAGCTTTTTCCCCAAACCAATGCTGAAAAAGGCCTGCCATGGCCCATTCGGACTTTCCAGGTAACAATTGCCAATAAATGTAAATAAATAGATATTTAAATGCTGTTTACGTATGTGTTAAACAGCCATTTTTATGATTAATACAACATCCACCCCCCAAAAGTAAGAGTTATTAGGTAGGTGGTAATAGTGGTGAGGTTGTTCAGAGCCTGGGTCTATCTAAGTAGAATTTAAATGTGGAGAAGCTTGTTATATGGATACAAAGTACTACTTTGGTGACGAGCACATATGTGCAGCATGAGACCACAGCTCAAACATAATTATACTCTTAAAGTAGAGGAATTAGGCATGAAACATTGACCAGTTGAGTGGGATTCTGAAAATGGAAAAATAAACATGGTAGGTAGGAAAGTGGAACACAAAAAAAATGCACAGGTAAGAAAAAAGTAAGGATAAACAAGATAACACTGAAATATGACAAAACCTGAGTTTATATTTGGGAAAGTACAATGTGTATAACAGACCACTTCTCTGGAAGGCTTTAAAGGAATAGGATAAAATTAGACATTTAAAAATATGAGGCATGATAAGCAAGTATTGTTCTATAGGTAGTGTGGTTTTAGGGCTGTGTTAAGGAAAGGATGCTATTCAGTTTAACAGATGTGTGAGGGGAATTTACCAGACAGGTACCAGATAACAATCCTGTAACCAGTTTTATTGGAATCCTTGAAAATAAATTGATTAGTTAAGGTTTAGAGGGCCTAAGATTTTGGGGGGCCCTGTGCCAGGCTGACAGCTTTGACATAGTTCTGTTTAAGCTTGCTTTAAAGGCAAAGGTGAGATTATTGTGTATATTCGTATTAGTGGCATGCATAATCTGTTCACAAAGAGTACAACAAAGTGATTTGTGCATGACTAAGCTTCACTTGCAAAAATGTACCACTCCATTGCATATTGCATTCTTTCCGATCTGAGGACAGTGGCCCACAACCTAGCCAGTCCAAGACTCTCCTTTGGTCTTCCAAGCCCATAATGGATGATGCATGTTACAAGTTCTACCTTGCATTACTATGCTGACAAAAAGCATTCCATTTTCTTTTTCCATTATGGAGCTAAGACTTATGGGATATTATGTCATCAGTAGTTAGATAATTTTTAGCTCACTTGTTTGCAGTCTGCAGTCATAGACTTCTTCCTGTTAGATTAGTGTCATGAAATACACTAGTCACACCCCCCTCTTACTAATGATACGTATAGTAGGTCAGAAAACAGAAATGTGGTCTGTTGAATCAACAATGCCATTACAATGACTGGCTTAAAGTGTAAGGCAGCATTGTTGTCAGGCCGCAATGGACATACAAAACTCTAAAGTAAAGCTTTTTTTTCTTTAAATTAAAGACAGACAGGTATTACCTGTAGGCAATGGCTATCATGTATGTATTGCCTGTGGTATTATGTTTACTTTTCAGTTTGTTTTATTTTTTTTATGTTTAGTTTGTTGACTAGTGTATAGTCCTGGCTTCAATGCATCACATTGTTACATTATTTTAGGAATGGTGGTAGTTGGGAGGTGGATGTGGCAGCAAGCTGATCTGCATTATTATAGGCAATTGTAATTTCATTGTTTACTTGTCTTTCCTCTCAACGTAACATCATAGGAATACTCAGAAAGTGGTGTTTGCTTTTTTGGAAGACAAAGACATAGGCTGTGTGCATATGTTATGTGCAGGTAGGTTAAAAGTAGCTAATGTGTGCTATTTCTGTAGCAAATAATTTGCTACAGTTTACTAGAAGATTTGTTTAAGTAAAACTTGAGCACCTAGCAGTCCATGTAGGCAGAGTATAAACTGTAGCAATTGTTATATATTCTTTTTTTAAAATAAAATAGAAGAGCGTCAGTCGGCAGGGCACAGAAATGGGCAGGAAGGGGCTGATGTACATCTGTCTGATCACCTGATCTTTTTTTTTTTTTTGCTTTTCACTTTAAGAGTTGAGCGGTGAGCACTAGTTCATGGTACTGGCACTGGGTGCTGGTTGAGCTAGCTATGCTTCTGGATCACCTCTATCCCTGGCTTTATTTACATTATCTGTAAAAGTTAGGAGGGCAGTTGTGCTACCATCAGGTCTAAAACCATGATGAGTACTGGCTAGTAACTGCTGCTTTAAGAGATGCCGGAGTAGTTACTTATGGACATATTTTTCCAATATTTTTGAGAGGGGGATAAGATGGCAAACGGTCTGAAATTAGATATTTCAGTAGAAGAGCTGCCTTTCTGGAGAGGGATGATATATGGCATGTTTTCCATATGGTAGGAGTATAGATTTCCTGGATTAACCTGTTTATATGGATGGAGATTGGATATGCAATGGCATTAGCAACAATTCTGAGGTATTCTGCAGGAAGGTTATCTGCAGAGGGTGAGCAAGGTTTAAGTTTGGATAATAACTTATTTTATGAAGGCTGTAGCAACTGGTTTTAGTGTGAAGGTGGAGGTATTTGGTAGACATAAGACAGGGAGGCAAGAATGGACTCACTGGTGAGGGCAGCTACTCTGTCAATGAAGTATGAGTTAAATCTGGTGGCTGTTTCTAAGGGGGAGTTATTGGCACAAGGGTTAAGGGCACTGATAGTTCCTGGGTATAAAATGTGTTTAATTAATGACCAGATTTTTTTTGGGGGGGGTTCTATCTATGGTTGTGTTGTAACTGAGAATAGTACTGTTTTTTTATTAAGGTGGACTTGCTTTTTGGTAAGGGTATGAAGTTCTTTAAAATGCTGCAGGTTTTCTGGAGTTTTATGGTTTCTTTCCATGCCTTGTCTCTAGTTTACATTAGACCTCTACTCTGATTGGTAAGCCCAGAAACAAAGTAAGTTTTACTCTTTTTCAATGTTGTGTTGCAAGGCTTTTTATGATGCTCAAAAAATGTTGTATTGAACATTTTGTACCACCTCCCCTAGGGGCAAGGCTTTTGAAATAGTCCAGTTAAGTGAAATTAGAACAGCTAAAAATTATTTAGGGTTAACCATTGAAAGGCAAATATTTTTATATACTTGTTATTTGGCATGACGAGTAATAAATGCAGCATAGTTGCAAGGATCAGAGACAAGAATTTAATTAAGAATGGGACTAATGTCCTGGGATTTGTTATAGCAAGTAAGAGAAGTGATACGCTGTTTGAAGCCATGAAGGTTGATGGTAGAAGTGATAACAACTAAGATGACTGTTCCTTGGTAATATTATGTGAGATCCAGTAAAGGATTCTTCAAGGGTGGATATATTGTTTGGGTTGGGGGATATATAGAACAATTACACAAAGTATTTTGTGGTCATTTAATTTTATGTAGGAGATAAGTAATACTGCATTACTGAATTTGGAGAGAGTTTTGTAAGAGGAAGGACTTACTTATGTGTTAGAGTAGAGGACAGTTACCTCTGCAGCTTTTTTTTTTTTTAGCCTGTCAGCTCTAATGATGCTGTATCCTTGGGGAAGAATGTCTAAGTCTTTTATATGAGGTTTTAGCCATGTTTCATTAAGGGCAATAATATTTACTATATAATGAAAGATCCAGGCATTCAGTTCAATGATTTTATTACACATTTTGCATATATTTATGGAGGTAAAGTTCAGCTGTTTTCAGTTATGTGACCAGAGAGGAATGTGGGTGAGACTGGGTGGCAATGGAAGGAGAGCCTGGGTTATGGTGCATCTCATCATATAGTTTAATGTTTGTAGAATGCTGGTGACAGTGAAGTGGGAAGTGGTTTTATAATAGTAAATTTTGTTTTATTTTTTGCTTTGTCTGTGGTGTTAGTGACAACATGAAATAATTTTGTATTCAAAGTAAAGCGTAGGTAAGATGATAAATGGATGAAGAGCACTTTCTGGTGAAGAATTTTGGATAGAATGATTAAGTTAGGTTGTTAAAGTAATATGATAGTCTGTGATGAGACCAAGCAGAAGAAGAAGAGTAGCTAAGCTAGTGAAGAGCATATTTACTTATGATGAGATGGGGAGCCAATGAAGTTATAAAGATAGACACAAAAATCTGTTAGAGTCATGACAGGTATAGTTAAGAGTGATAACAGAAGTAAGTGTGTTGGATAAAAACTGATATAGATAGAGTTGAGAATCAAAGATAGGAATTTGCAGTACCGTTTATGAATAAAAATAAGCAAAGTAACAAAGGAGTATGAGCTGATGTAAAGTCGGGAGTAAAAATGAATTAGATAAAGTAAGCAAGCAATAATGCCCTCCATGGTGTATGTTAATGTGTAATTAATGCCTGCCCAGGGGTGTTGTGAGGCCCTTCGCCAGGCCCAACTTTTATGTTGTTTAATATTACCTACTCTTTTCTATGTCAATGATGTTTTTTTTTTCTTGATGCATTCTTTTTCCATACCAGAACTGAAGTTCGTAAGTGCTCCACCCTGGGAAATAATTTTAAAGAAATAATACTGTAAATACTTGAACTGTGCTGCTGTTATATCACTAGTAACAAACAAAACAATTATCTGACAAGACAACATTTCTGTTAGTGTTTCTGAAGTAAAGCTTGAAGCCCATGAAGAACAAAGTCAATGTGTGACCATAGAAGTCAGTATTGAGACTTGGGTGAATCCTTGTGAAAAATAGCATTCTTCAATGTTTTTTGTACTAAGGCACCTTGCTAATGGGATATTATCAGTACGTTAAGAAGTTGGGTAGTGTTACGTGAGAACATGCCAACTACTTTCACAGTTTATAAGCACATCCAGCAAAGAGGGTATAACTGGTGCTGATATTTTGTGGGTGGATTAATTCCTTAGATTTGCATAGAGATGGGCAAAAAATAAGTGCAGTTGCTTTAATGTGACTTTTGTATTGCATTCATGACAAACAGTCAGTGTCCCACAGTCCACAGCAATATCTGCATATTTGGCTTCTTTTGTTTGGCACAGAGTTCTAACCCCTTACTTCATTCCCTGTAGTACAATCCTATTTGCTGTGACTGTGAGACAATTTGTACTTGATCACAACACACACACACACACACACACACACACACACACACACACACACACACACACACACACACACACACACACACGCACACTCACTCACTCACTCACTCCTAGGCTAAATAAGCATTTTTTATTTTAATTTATTTGTTTGTTTGTTTATTTTTTGTTTGTTTGTTTGTCTAATGGCAAGTCACATTGTTGCAACTGTTTCTCCATGTCTCATTGGTCTCCCAAATTGTGCCTTATTGGAGCATTTTATTTTTGCTTATACCAGATTCCAGCTGTTCAATCCATTTTTTGTATGTCATCTAACCTTTCCATATATTACTACTTCCTTTACTGCATGTTTTTTTGTTTAAATTGCAAGACATCCACACCTTACTGTTATTTATGTTCAATTATAGAATGACCCCCCCCCCATTAATATTCCAAAATGTGTGCACTGATTGGTCAGCGTGCCCATTGTAAATCTGACTTATACTAACGGAAAAAGTTCGGTCACCCGGACTTTTTCCATTAGTATATGTCTTTAATTTTCTTGTGTTAGGCAGCAATGGAGAATGGAAGAGCTCCATTGCTGTAATCTCGCTATGTTAAATGAGTTTAACATAGCGAGATATCTTTAAAAAAAAGCAATTGAGATCTTCTCTTCTCCATTGCTTTTTTAAAGCTGTCTCGCTATGTTAAACTTGTTTAACATAGTGAGACAACTTTAAAAAAGGGAATGGAGATCTTCCTTTCTCCATTGCTTTTTTTAAAGATATCTCGCTATGTTAAACTCGTTTAACATAGTGAGACAACTTTAAAAAAGCAACGGAGATCTTCCTTTCTCCATTGCTTCTTCTACACACATATCTGATGTACTGCATAAGCATACACATGTGCAGTACATCAGAACTGCCCCAGGATACCGGACAGCTGTGGAAGGGGAAGCATGGAGGCATTATACAATGCCATTATTTAAGAAAAGTAAGTATTTTTTCTTAAATAATGTCATTGTATAATAGCAATAACCCGCTTCTGGGTGTGGGCAATGCTGGGTTTACCCACGGTTGTCTTTGTTTGGTCACGAGGGTGAAGCCTCATGACCAAATCACACCAATCATGGGTAAATCCAGCATTACCCACACCCATGTGTGGGTTATTGCTTAAATACAGTGCACCAAAATCCTGACAACTCCATGGATAGTTTCAAATGCATTAGTATACAGCTGCTGCAGCTTGCATATATTCTGATGCTCCAGTGCCTATCTAAAAGAAACTGATCTATTATAAACATTGCAGTCGCTGATGTAAAAAAAAACTGTTATGCTGATTTGTTTTTCTCTCTGTATATCTTTGCACATGTATAAGTTAAGCACAAAATATATTTTAGAAACAATATTGTATGTCATTTTTACTGATCTTTTCTCCCTGGGCTTCCACTAAAAAGGGCTTTACTTGGTTGGCATTCCTCAGCAAACAAATGCAGCTAAAATTTCTGAAATTCTAACCTACCAGGGGTCATTGATCTGCAAATCAGAGTTATAGTACTAGAGCTATAACATTGGTTTTATTTGGCTGGATCACTGTCTAGCAAGTCTGCTATATTTAGCACAGAGCTACACCTATCCAGTGGCCTTTATTACAAATTCTGAGAGGTGTGGAAAGTTCCAAACTACTAAAAACAAACCTTTTCATTAAAAAGGGAAGAAAAAACTTTTGTTTAACATCTGCTTAAAAATTTTAAGTCACACTTATAGTGACATTTGGTAATACATTTTTGTACTTTTCTGCTTTTTTCCATGTTTTAGCCAAAAAAAAGTTAGCTGCTTGTATTTTTTCTTTTAGTTTGTTCTGGGACCTTAGTCTTGTCACTTCATTTGCAGTTGCAGAAAACTTGTGTATTACTGCAAAATGTTAGCATCATTTATACATTACATTGCAATTCTAGCTCCATAAAAAGTGCTTGCAAAAGGCTAGCTGATTGTATTTTGACCCCATTCTGGGGCTATAATCTTATGCTTTCATTCACAGTTGTGACTAAACATTGAGCCATATTTAGTCATTTATTACAGCATTTTGTTTTCACAAATAATGTTACTGGTAAATTTCTGCATCATCTGGTGCCTTAGTCTATGGTGGAATTGCAGTAGTGGCAGTACTGTGAATTATGCTCCAGAATGTGTGCTGTAGTACTTTCACAGCTGTTTATATCCCAGTTTTTCTGGTAGAGTCTTATATTTTGCTTATCATTTTCCTGCTTAAAGTTGCATTTCTGTTTACTTTGCTACTGTTTTATAGAGGCTGCAGTACCAGCATATCCAAAAACAAACTCTAAAAAAGAAATCAGACTATTGGAATGCTAACCTTGATAGAATATCTAACAAAAAGAAAAAAAAATATCACCAAATTCAAGAAGAGCGACTCCCATAATGATAAGAGCTATCTAATTAAAAAAGGTAACTAAAAGGACTAATTAAGTCCAACAAGGCTGATAATGAGGTCATGAGGTCAAGATAGCCCCCAAAAGATAACCACATGGCCTTCTACAGCCATGTCCTTAACCTCAAAGGCAGAACACAGCAGTGTGCTGAACTGGTGGTCAGTGGTGCAGCCTTCACTGAGCAGGGTGATATAATAAATGTGCTGTCTGACAAATTCAGCTCAAATTTCACCACCCACTTCTCCACTCCCCCTGCCTTCACCCTCAAAATGCCTACTACCATAACCCTCAAATATTAACAGGGACCAGGTCCTAGCAGAGCTTGCTAAAGCCAAAAACACAGCATCAGTGGACTATAACAATATCCGGGGATGCTTCCTAAATAGCTTGAAACATTACTTATCAGGACCATTTGAGTCACTTTTCAACTATATCCTCAAAACAGCCTTTGTACTACAAGAATGGAGGACTGGAGGACTGCAATGGTAATCCAATTTCACAAGGGTAGACCATCAGCAGTCCTTAGGAACTACAGACCCATTAGTCTGACTTGTCTAACAAGCAAAGCTATTGAACAAATTGTTATGGAAATGATCAAAAAAGACATAGGCAACCTTCAGACACTGAACCCAACCCAGTTTGGCATTGTCAAGGAATGGTCATGCCTCCTAAACCTGGTGAACTTCTTTGAGAAGGTAATGGACGAATAGGAAAATGGTGCATACTGCCTACCTGGAGCTGGCTAAAGTGTTCAATAAAATACACAACTTGAGTATACTCAATAAATTCACTGAACTGGGCATAAACTCCTACATAGCTTGCTGGATTGCCACCTGGGTCACAAACAGGACCCAGGAAATCAGGACTGATGAAACCACATCTGCTAAGAGACCACTCAACAGCATGGTACCTCAGTGCTGTTGAGACTGCCCCTATGTGGCAAGCACTTTCTGAAGTTAAAGGAGAATGTCAAAGGCCATTGGCTGACCAAGTTTTACAGATGACTGCAAATTAGGAGATATCACAGATTTTCTCCGTAACACAAACATCATACAAGAGGGTCTAACACAGACAAATAATTAGTGCCAAAGTCATGTATTTAAACTCAATACCAATAAATGCATTATAGTGCCTTTCAGGAAAACAGTCACCCAGGCTAATTACTCTATCAATAAGGCAGCGCTAAGAGTTGAACTCATAGTCTGGGATCAAGGAACATATGTAGACAGTAATCTGGACTTTGGCCAACATGTAGCCAAGGTAGTAAGAAGATTATTCTATGTTGCCCAACTTATAAGTAAGGGCATAGCCTTCAGGTCCAACTAAGTCACAGTGCCACTTTATTCACTGCTCATCAGACATATTATTGAGGTTAACTCCCATTCAGCATATACCTGACCAGATATATACAACTGTTGGAATGTCCACAAAAATATCTTACCAGGAGAATCCAGGATATAAGCACATTGTCCAGTATGGATCACCTTAAAACCCTTTCTGTATACTGGGTCACCTACAGGTTATTGAGAGACAATCTATACCTGGCACACAAGGCATCCTCAGGTCCAGCTCTGATATACCTTTTGTGCATCTGCAAAATGAATAGCATCAATACCACTAGATCCAAGGATTTAAATTTTGCATGTGACATAAATAGGAGGGTCTATATTAGATCAGTGAATGCTTAAACAAGTGAACACTGATTGATCAACCTTATTTTAGCGAAAGTTAAAAATATTGAAGCCACAGAAACTCAAATTTTTTCCTAGGGAAATAATTTGGTTGTCCGTTTCTGTTGCTTCAGTATTTTCAGTGCTGTGGTGGAAAGTTATGGGTCGGATTCAGGTAAGTGTGCGATTGTGTGGATGTGAGTGTTAGGGTGGGTTAGGTGAGTTAGGGTTAGGGCTCGGGTTAGGTATATGTGCGATTGTGTGGACATGAGGGTTAGGGCAGATTTAGATCAGTTAGGGTTAGGGAGCGGGTGAGGTGAGTGTGCAATAGTGATGGACCTTAGGGTTAGGGTTTGTTAAGGCAAGTGGATAGTTAGTGGTGTGTGCATAGTTTAGTGTAGGGTTAGGTGTCAGATTTTAGGTGTATGTGTGTGGATTTCTGTTTGTTTGGTGTGCTTGTGTTGTGTGTATGTGTTTTGGATCAGCGATTTTTTTCCCTAGAAACAAAATCACTGATCTGACAGTTCAAGATTGTAAGCTTTCGCTTACATAAGGTCGATCAATCAGTGTTCACTTTTTTAAGCATTCGCTGATCTAATATAGACCCAAATAGGACATATTAATGAGAAAGATATGCACTCAGAGGATCCCCATGCCCTGAAACAAGCTCCCCATCCATGTGAAGCATAGTCCATCCTTAACCCTATTTAAGCTTAACCTCGACCACTGGATGGATCATCAGAAATTCACCCTGGGTCTGGCACCCATGTCTCTAATATACAGAAGCAGACAGTAACTATGCCCAAAATGACATACCACCCCCATAACCTTTAGAGACTTCATAACTAACATGTTGATTTGCACAGCTACACTTATAAATGCCTTGGTGGTTTTCAGCCTACTATATACCTACAAACCTATAGACCTAAATAAAAAAGTAAATGAATAATTAGGGTTTTTCACCTTTTATATCATCCTCTTGAGTGAAATCTCTACTCTATCCTTCTCTACTGCATTCTATTTCAATGGAATAGTCACTGGGTGCCTCTCTATTGCAGTCTTCTTCCTCTTCCGATCCTTTGTCAACCAATGTCTCCTTCCCATGTCATCACCATGCCTCTGTCTGCATATAGAAATGTGAGACAGTGAACTTATTTAAAATTCCATCCAGGTCATTTGCTTCCATGTACCCAAAGAATCGTTTTGTCAGACCACCTAGTTTTCTTACTAACCTACTTCTTTCCCCCAAATCCCTCATATCTGTTGCATTTTCATTCTTTATCCTTGTAGCAGGGTCCCATTCTATAACTACCTTATCTTTGTGATATCATGGATTGCTGTCTTCTCTGTCCCTCCCACATACTTGCTCCATTTTTGATTCTACAGTATCTAAAGTCTCACTTCTTCATTCACAATGGTATAGTTTTAAGCCATACTAGCAACCACACCCCTTGTCCTACCTTACTATACACATGGTTTCTTTGTTACTTCCTATATTGATATTTTCTTGCCTTTCTCCAACAGCAGACCCATGTCCTGGAGTCACAGAGATAACATTTTGGTTGTCATCACTCAACCAGAGCCAGAGTTAGTGACCAGTAGTAGTAGTACAGTGCCGTGATACATTACTTCACTCAATCCATGCTAAGACAAGCATTAGCATGTATGTAAAACTTCCTTGGGCTTCATTTTGGAAAGTTATAGGGCAACTTATCAACATCACTTCCAATGATTGCTTATCAAAATGTCATCAATGACTCCTGCTGAAAAAAAAAACAGAAATAGTGGTTTTATAAGGACCAGCCCTTCTGCAAACCCTTAATGGGTTGGGGTGGAATGGGCTATGCCACACCACATCTCTCATCTGTATATGTACTAGAACTAAGATTGCACAACAACAGACAGAGATTTTATTTAATTTTATTTGCTTTTGTTGACCATGTTAGTCTAGCTGGACAGGAAAGGCCCAATTTCAGCAGAGACCCAGGAGACAAGCTCCACAAGCATAGATAACAAATATTTATAATTGTACCATGTTTGGTGATACATTGAAGTCATTTGCTGAAATATAATAAATAAAACTTACATGCTTGTTGTTCAGCCATACATGAGGTCTACAAAAGATCCAGTTGTATCATAACTTGATATATAAAAGTCTTTTGTGCATTTTTGGTAAACAGTCGGTTCTACAGTTTTAAGTAATAGACAGTGGTAGTTTATGAAGGTTTAGTAGTGAGATAAGTCTAAATCAGACAGATTAGATTGTCAGAAGTCAGTAGTGGTATTTTACCAGTGGAGTGTTAGAACCACAAATGTGCAAGACTGTGGAGTAGAGGAAATCAATGACAAATAAAGATAAATAAATGAATGAGAAATGAGAGGGGAAGGGGCTATAGGCAAAAAAAGGAATAAATGCTGAAATATTATGTGGCAGAGGGTATAGGAGGTTTGGGGGGAATGAAAAATGTGTAAAGCAAGATTGAGGAAGTGTAGGGTAATGGTTGAAGAGGTGAAGCTTTTATAACAGAAAGCATCAAAGTGAGATGTCAACATAGAGAGCTGAGGATTTGAAGGAGTTGTTAGATTACCCAGTTGAGGTGCATGAGCATAGCCATTTGTCAGCAAGTCATTGCCTTAAGTTTAGTTAAAATTATCTAGTTTACTGGGTTAACATAAGGTGGGTTGGTAATCTGTTCCATACTTTTGATATGTAAACTGAGCAGAGGGAGTCTCCAGGAAAGTTGTTGGATTTGCTGGTGAGTAGCATTGATTTGAGAGTATGATCAGTGGTTAACTGGGTGATGTGGTAGTTTTAATCAGACTGGTTGCTTCAGGGCTCATCAGTGGCGGTGTCTGTAATGGATTTTAGCAGCAAATTTGCTATTTTATTATAACAGACTTTGTGCTTGTTTGGAATAATAGTTTACAAGTAAGTAAATATTGGCTAGGCATAAAAGAATGTGGGTAGGAGATAAGATGATGTTAAGGTTTTCCTGGCTTTGTTTGTAAGGCAGGGTTTGGATCTATGTAGCAATCCTAGTTTTTGATGCTTTTATATGGTTTGCTGTATGTTTAAGTTAAATTTAAGGATTTCTTCCATAGTGACACCCAGCAGTTTTTATATGCGTTACGATTTCTATGCCAACATTGTTGGCTGATGAAATGGTGAACAAGTTTTTCATAGTGGAGATTTGTTTGTGTGTAAAAAAGCATACATTTGCTTTTCTTAGGATTTGAGAGTACATTTGCCTTGTATATCCATGATTCATTTTCAGAGAAAAATGTCTTGATGATGGTTTGAAGTTCTGAAAGGTTTTCTGCAGTGCAGATTAAGGTAGTCATCTGTGGACTGCACAATGGATGCATTTCCAGCATCAAAAACTAGGACTGCTACATGCTGTATGGCTTCCCTGCATTTGTGTGGGTTTCCTTTTGGTGCTCTGGTTTCCTCACATGTTACAAAGACATGCGTCTGGAGCATTTCTCCCCGCGCCTCTGCTGAAAATTTGCACGTTCCAAGTCGGACTTTCCCAGTAAACAAATAATAAAATAAATAAATAAACATTTTTGATGGCTGTATGTAGGTCATTGATGAAAATATTAGAGTGGAGGTCCAATAATTGAGCCTTGGGAAACTCCTAAAGGAAAAATAGAAAAGAGGAGAAATTGTTTTATCATTTTATGGCTTGTCTATCTGAAAGGTGGCTGTGAATTCATAACAGTGACAGAGGGAAGGAACCTGTAGAGGAGAGTTTGTTCAGCAATTTGAAGTGAGAAATGATGCTGAATGCCTTGGTGAGATCAAGGGATATGGGAGACACTAGAAGAATAACATTCCTGTTTGAGTTATTGGCATTTGTGAATTTGATAAGAATAGTAGTGGTGGTACTATGCCAAAGGCAAATTTCAAGCTGTGATTGGAAGACTAGGTTATTGTTTGCTAGATAGTTGTGTATGTATGATTTTCTCTAGCATGTTTGTTTCCCTGTATTTCATGAGTCGTATAGAACTGCTACCTTTGTGGAGAGGTATTATAAAGGATTTTTGTCAGAGTGTTGGGACATAGAGTCATAGATTCATACATGTATAAAAGGCTAATGACCACAAGGACCTTTTTATGCCATGCATTGTAAATCTTTGACAAGTGTAAGCAGGAGCCTGGGAGATGCACCATTTATAGGCTGTTTGTGTCCATCAGAGACACAGATGCTGAACCAGAGATTAGTTTTCTGTTACCCATTCAGTTGTCCAAGTTATACTTGAATTAGGATAGGGTGCAACTCTGCTTCATATGCAGAGGGAGCCTCTTGCAGGGAAGAGGTAGTCTCTGGGATACATACCTGTCTCTCCAACACGTGTTTTTTATATAACAGGCAAAGCTTAAGTCTTTAGAATAGGTAATTCTAATGCTATTTTTTTGCAGATATGCAGGAGATCCATCAGGGTGGGGTCTGACAATGCCTTGTATGCCAAACACAGGTTCATATGTTCATAGGAGTTTACTATGCTATTGGCCCTAGGGCTTT
The DNA here is from genome assembly GCF_019279795.1 of Protopterus annectens. Lineage (NCBI taxonomy): Eukaryota > Metazoa > Chordata > Ceratodontiformes > Protopteridae > Protopterus > Protopterus annectens. Next base: position 1,289,238,672 of record NC_056735.1, read on the forward strand.
TATAAGCCTAGCCATGCTATACCCTTGTTCCTTTATAGACCAAGTTGTATGGTCTATGCTTGCAGCTCGAGTCTATGGTCAGCACCAACTGCCCTTATCCAAGAGGGAAATAGGTGACACCCCTGGGATAAATTTACAGTCTCCCATCCAGTTGTCTAAGTTATACTTAAATAGGGTCATTGCAGAGCTCTATTTTACATGAATTGGGAGTTTGTTCCAGAGGAGTGGCAATCTCTGGGAGATATATCTGTCTCTCCAGCATGTCCTGTTAATGTGGCAGGCTAGGTTAAGATCCCTTGAGCAAGTGAATCTTGTCCCATTTGACTTGTGGATGTGCAGCATTTCCATTACAGCAGGGTCCAAGACTGTTCTGTAGGCCAGACACAAGTCACCTCTCAGCAGTCTATAAGATACAGTACAGTGACATAGCTTTCAGTCTGTCCATGTAGGTCATGTGTTGAAGGCCCTGAAGTTTCTTGGTGAGAAACCTTTGAGGTTTCTCTACCTGCTGCAGGTGTCTGGTGAGGTACATACAGAAGGAAGCATTCTACTCTATTAGTAGTCTGATGAGGGATGAGTGCAAGGGAGTTATAACATCCTTAGCTACGGATGTGATGCCCTTACTTATGAGATGTGCAACATAGAAGGCCTTCCTTAACACTGTGAACATATGGTGATTGAAGTTAAGGTTGCCATCAACCTGTATTCCCAAATCTCTCACCACAGGGTTTGAGCTAAGGGGAGTGCTGTTAATATTGTAATTTGCAGAGACTTCCCCTTTGCTGAAAGGGATGATAACTCATTTTTTTTGCATTTAGTTTAAGTCCGTGGCTTTGGCAGCAATCGTTTGTCTGTGTAAGCCCTTTTTGTAATATGTCTGCATTGTTGGAGGACTCAATGATTACACCCAGTTTGCAGGCATTGGTGAACTTGGTAAGCCACAGGCCATCTATTTTCACCTGGACTTTGGAGCAAAAGATTCCAAACAGTAAGGGGCCCAGCACAGATCATTTGCGGTACACCACTGATAACTGGTCTGCAAGTAGAGGTGGAATCCCCAACTTTGACTGTATGTATTCTTTCAGTGAGCCAGTTAGCTACCCATCTAGTGAAATATGGGTTAATTCCCAGCTGGGTGAGTTTCTTAATGATGCCTAAGTGGGGGATTGTGTCAAAAGCCTTAGCTAAGTCAAGATAGGCTTCATGTACTATTTTGCTTTCATACAGGGCTTTGGCGGCATTGTTGAAGAAGTCCATCAAGTTTAATAAGCATGATCTACCCTTAATGAATCCAAATTGGGTCAGGTCATGAGTTTGAAGGTCACTTATGTCTTTGTTGATAAGGTCGATGTTGATCCTCTCCATGGCCTTGCAGATAAAGGCTGGTTAGGTTTATGGGTCTATAGTCCCCAGGGTCAGTTGATGGACCCCCTTTATGGAAGGGAATTACTGTTGCTGTTTTCCTGTCTGCTGGGACAAAACCAGTACTTAGACTGTGGTTGATGAAAGTGCCAAGTGGTTTCACTAGGTCCTATTTTAGACTATTTAGTAGGCAGCCTGCGATGTTATCCGGTCTCATAAAGGCTGTGTTTTTGGCCATGGAGAGTGAGGTTATGACCTGATTTTTGGAGATACTAGGTAGAGGACTAGTGACATGCATGCTTTGGGGTATGCCTGGTGGGGACAGGAGGGTGAAGTTTGCGCCAAATCTGTCTGCTAGCAGGTTGGTGATGTCCTCAAGGTCAGTATGAGTGGTACCGTCCACCACTAGTTCAGCACACAGCTGGGCCTTCCATTTTAGATTTTTGATGTAGCTAAAGAATTTCTTGTGATTATCTTTAGCTAGGGATGTTAGACTAGCTTTGTAATTGTCTTTAAAGGACTTTACAAGATATATAATTTGCTTGCTCCACCTGTGGAGGGTGGACTTCCTCTGCTGAGTCAGTTCTCTCTTGTTCTTAGACATTAGTTTCTTCCTGTTATTATATAACCTATTTATGCATGATGTCCACCAGTGCGGCTTGTTTTTTTGTGATGACCTTGTTTTGACCCATTCAGGTACAGCTGAGTCTATACATTTGTATAGGTGTTTATACAGGACATTTGTGTACACTTCTGTATAGCAGTCATTATTGACAGTGGTAGCAGGGGGCTTGAAACTATGCCATTGCTTAGGAGGCTATAGTTTGCTTTTGAGAAATTTTTCATCCTTTTTGCACTTGGGGGGGGGGGGGTCAGGTATGATTGTTACTTCGAATGAGACTGATCCTTACCAGAGAAGGCAACTCACAGGGATAGTGCAGAGACACCCTACATTTGAGCCCCTTGTGGGAATGCAGACTATCTGTTCCAGATTATTTGTATTAACAAAGTCCAGGAACCTTAAGGCAAGCATGTTTGTTCCCATATAGGACTCCTAGTCAATGGAAGGATAGTTGAAATCACCCATGACCAAGGTGTTTGGCTGTACAGTGAGTGACTCAAGTAGATCCAGGTAGGCAAAGTGGTTCTCATGGTTCATGGTGGGGGACCTACAGCTAACCTCTTCTTCTTCGCCTTTTGGCTGATCACATTATGGGTTGTCACAGTGGATCAGTGGTCTGCAGAACTAGTAGCAGTAAGGTTTTATGGTGTTGAGTTGCTATCCTGGCACCCAACCTTCTTCAGAAGGCACACACACACTCACTCACTCACTCACTCACTCACTCACTCACTCACTCACACCTAGGGCCATTTTACACTATCTAATCCTCTTGCAGCATGTCTTGGGAATTGGGAAGGAAACCGGAGCACCAGGAGGAAACCCACGGGAACACAAGGAGGACATACAGACTCCATACAGAAGGCAACCCAGCTGAGAATTGAACCAAAGAATGTCTTGATGTAAGGTGACAATGCTAACTGCTGCAACACTGTGTGCCAGTGGACCTGTAGCTAACAATGATATGAAAGTTGCTTTTACCTACAGTTAGTTGGAGATGGAGTAGGTGTAGGAAGTCACACTCTTTAATGAGTCTTGAAATGTGTTTGTCTTTAATGAAAGTGGATACACCTCTGCCTTTGGTTTCTTCCAGCTTGTTTTGAGGTCTGAATGTGTGGAAAGCATTATAGCCTTGCATGCCCAGGGTGCTCACTGTGGCCTTGAATGATGTCTCTGTGACTGCACAGACATTGTCATCTTCCAAAGTATGGAATGCTTCCAGTGAGTGCAGTTTCTGATTTAGACTCTTAGTATTAAGCACCATAACCTTGAGTTTGTTTCTAGTGGATTTTTTTTTTACATTTGGAATTTTCCTGTTATGACATTGTCTAAAAAAAGCACTATGGGGAGGCACGTACCTTTGCCAGTAACCAAAAGCAAAGAGGTGACAGGTAAAGACCATCTCTGGCAAAGCAGAGTGGTCTGTCAACCATATCTTCCCAGGCTGACAGATACTGGATCCCCATGGACTGACACCAGAATCTAAGGCAATAGTTGAAGTCAATCATTTTTTGTTTATATTGAGGCATCATCCTGGGTGAAGGTAGAATGCTGCTTAGGGTTGGTGACGTACCTGCCTGGGACACTTAATCTGAGAGCTCAATCATGTTTCTCTTCATATAGTCCAGTGAGGTAAGTCTCAAGTCATTCACTCCAACATGGACTATGACAGAGTTATAACAGTACTTGTTGAGAATCTTGAGTGTGTGTGTGTTATCTGATGGATCCTGGCACCTGACAAGCAGCTAACCATGACCTCCTCCTTGTCCAGTGTGGTGAGGGGGACATCTGTGTGTCTCACTATGGTGTCACCTATGAGCAAAACAGCTGGTTTTGAGTTGTTGTGCCTTATGGTCTTATTGGCTGAGACACTGCTCTGTGTATTATTATGTGTAGTGGTTTGTGTTGGATCTGCAGTGTGAGCAGTAGATTTGCACTTGGGAGGTCTCTGATCTTTTGGTAGGCTTCTAACGAGTACCTCTGCATATGTGGGTTTATGTGTTATGAACTTGTTATGTGCAAGAGGTGGCATGTGTGTGCTGACAACCTGTTTGATATCTGATTTGTTGTTATGTGAGAGAATTGATTTCAAATTTATAGTATAGATACATCTCTCACATTTTGTATTTGTTTGTTGTCAGTATACATGAAGCAATTGCTACATTGCCTCAGGATGACTATGTCAATCAGGCTGGCTGGAGAAATGATGGGAAACTATCTGTCCATTATGGCAGGTATATACTGTAGTAACTAGTGGGTGTTGGGACAGATGGGCCAGGATTTGCTGTAAGATTAACAAAAAGCAGCAATTTATGGAGGGTTAGAGCTAGAAAACTGTATCAGTGCTTCACAATTCACAGCTGAGTTGCTTGCAGGGCAGCAGTGCAATCTCTGAGCAGCTAAATACAAGTGAAGTTAAATGATTTTAAAAAAATAACCAAAGGGAAAGCCAAAGACTGAGCCTTATTCCAGCAATCCCCAACTCAGATGGGTCCTTGGCTACACACTTCTGCCATGAGGGTGCAAGGGCGGGCCTTCTTAATGTAACATGGCTGGTTTTAGTGCTCAAATGATACCAAACAGTCTAGATTCAGCAAGCCTAGATCTAGACTGTGCTATAAAATTCAGAGGTACTAGAAATTCAAAGTGCAAAAAATCACATTCACAACAGCAAAAAAAGTTTAAATAAAGTAGCAATTCAGTAGAATACTCCCACAGGAGTGTAGACCACAAACCTTCCCAGTGTGAAATAACTGGTCAGGAACCCAAGTGCTTAAACCAGAACAAAGACACTTAGAATAAAAGACACAATACTCCTTCACCAGCAATTCCCAGCTTGGAAAGCTACACTCTCCTGCTACAAGAGTCCAAACCACAAACCTTCCTAATGTAAAATAACTGGTTTGGAGCCCAAGTGCTTAAACCATAACTAAGACATTTTCAAAATAACAGACACAATTAGCCTTCAACCAGCAACTCCCAATTTAGAAGGGTGTAGGCTATACTCTCCTGCCAAAAGACTTTAGACCACAAAGCTTGCTAATCTAAAATAACTGGTTTGAAATTTAAACCAGAACAAAGACACTTGGAACAACAGGTACAATAAGCCTTCAACCAGCAATTCCCAGTTCAGAAGGGCACGTTATCCTCTCCTACCACAACAGTGTAGACTACAAACCTTCTTAATGTAAAACAAGTGGCCTGAAGCCCAAGTGTTTAAGCCAAAACTAAGAGGCTTAGAATAACAGTTACAATTTAATCAGGCTAATAACAAGTGGTAATAAGTCCAGCAGAATAAATGCAGTTGAACACTTTTAAGAATAATCAGCAAAAGCAAAATAAAGTAACAAAGTAGGAAGAAACATAACTTCAGTAAAAGCAGCTGAATAAAATGATGTTTTTTTAAATTATGTGAGAAGGGAGGAAACAGAAGATAATTCAAAGTTAAGAAACTAAGAGGGTGGGTCTTCCCAACTGATCTTTCTGTACACAGTAGAACGAGCTGGTGATATGGGACTGGGAGGAGTGTCCAATATCAGATTTATAGTAGGGGTGGGCCATTCAAAAGCCACCTAGTTTAAGAATACAACAACAGTAGGGTGGGTGGGTAGGAAAAATAAAATGCAGACAGAGATCAGCAATACTCAGGCAGAGTACAGCAAGCAACCCAAACAAGCACTCCATCTAGAGATGTCTCCAAATATTTCTAGCTAAATGAGGAATGCTATTTCTCAGCTCCTCCCACTAATTAGCTGATGTTATTCACTGTGTGCAAAGGAATTCTTTGTTAACTATTCTAAATTAACCTAGCCAAGACCGCTTAAAACTCCCACAGTACAGAAAACTTAAAGTAAAACAAATGTAATATAAAAAAGTAAAAAATGGAAGTAACCAAACCTTAAATAAAAGACTTAAATTCAAAATAAAATGTAGACAGATATTTGCAATATTCAGGCAGAGTACAGCAAGCAAGCCAAACAAGCACTTCAGAGATTGGTTGATTAGTATGGAAATGGGATGTCCTGGTGCTTCTTTTTTTTTGTCAGTTGCAGATACTCACCTGGAAGGTTGTCTGCTGCCAGAATTGTAGGTTTTAGTTGTTTGAGATATGTTTTAATGATAGCAGTAGGGAGATGCTGCAATGTGAAGGATGAGGGGCTGTTTATTTTTGGTGTTGGGTCTGATATAGTGAGGTGGATGTTATCCTTGATCGGTAATAGAACAGTTTGGACAAAGTGGATATTGAATAGGGAAGCTATGCTTTTGGTAGGGTCATTTGTTAATGGAGGTGCCCTGGTTGGAATATGTTTTTCATGGATGACCAGAAAAGTTTTGGCTTGTGTTGGTGTTTGTCCTGGAATGTATCGAAATACATTTTCTTGTCCATTCTGATATATATTTTTGTTTTATTTCTGAGATAACTAACTTTTTCACACTAATTTTGATTCTTACTTAGGAGCCATTCAGGCTTTGTTTCTAACTTTCATCAAGTGCTTTGCTTCTTTGGTCAGCAATGGTACCAGATTTGTTTTTATTTGTTTAGTTTTAAAGGGGTCTAATTCATTTATGATGCTTAGGAACATTCTCTTGAATTCAGTGACTACATCTTCTGGGGATAGTAGTTTGAGAATGATCCAGTCACCTTGATGTAGGTAGGAAATAAAAACTTGCTCTTGGAAATTAGTGAGGTTATGTACCTGCTTATAGTGTGGCTCCTGAGATTGCTGTCTTATTAAATATGTTGGTACATGGTCAGTGATGGTGTCCAGTAAGGAACCACTGACAGTTATGCTCTTAGGGGATGTGGTTAAGATCCAGTCTAGTACTGATTATCTCTTGTTGTTTTTGTTAATTCTACTGATGTTTTGATTAGCTGGATGGAGATGGATAGGTTTGTAGACTGTGATGGGGAGTCTGAGTTCAGTGTTTGCCCATCTATGTTGAAATCTCTAGCGATGATAGCTTCCTAGTTTATGGAATTAGATAACCAGCTTAAAATTTCGTCTATGGTGGTAATGTTTTAATAGGGGGAATATAGAGTGCTCTAAGGCATTTGTTTTTTTTTTTTTTTTTTGCTTAATTATAGATGAGTAACTAGAATTTCTCCATTTTTGAACTACAGTATTGCTTGCTTAGACATAGGGGAATTAATTTGACGTGTTTTTTTTTTTTTTTTTTTTTTTTTTTGTAAAATATGGCTACCCTACTGTTTATTCTATCCTTTCTTAAGATGGTATATCCTGGAGGGAGTTCCTCCAGATCTAGTGTTTATGGTTTGAACCATGTCTTTGAGGTGGCTAGTATATCATGGGAATGGAGAGCTACTTCTGAGTGGAACTGAGATAGTTTGTTGGAAATGCTCCTGATAATCATGTTTATGAGGAGGAGGTCTTTGTTTGCTTTGACAGGGAGGTTTGGGTCTGTTGCATGGGGTAGGGAGTTTGGGTATGATCCTTAGAGAGGGAGTCTATTGCCAGATATAGAGTTTAGGCCAGAGCTATTGTGGATTTCACCACTTAGTAAAAGTTTTACTACAGAAAGGAGGGTTGCTGACAGCTATGTATGTTTGCGCTTGATTTATATTTCCAATCTAGGAATTCTGGGGTTGGTCTTGAAAAATAAATATTCATGGAGATTAAAGTGTGTAAGAAACTATAGGTTTGGAGGGATTCTACAGATATATGCATACATGCTGTGGTTTGCTTTGGTTTACTTTGGTTAGCATGTGAGGGTTGGGCTGGCTGTAGGTGAGTATGGTAAGAAGTTGAATTTGCTAGCAGAAAAAGAGGGGTATTTATGAGTATCTGTAGAATTATTATGGTTATAGTTTGAAGTAGTAAATGGGTATTGAAAGTATAGGAGGAATAAAGTAGTATGAGGAGAGATGATACTGAGGGATGTGGTGGACTGTGGGAAGGGTTTGTTGCAGTTAGCAGGTAATTAGTGGTTGTGTTTAGTGAATGAGAAAATATCTCTGAGGCAGTATTAGATGTATTGGTATAGGTTGTATGAGTATTATATGGAAAAGGCAACTTATGTGATGGGCAGGCTAAGATTGTTGTGGGGATAATGATAGAGGTAAAAGGGTGGGAGGCTGCTTTGTAGTAATAGTTCATGAAGGAGTATTTGCAAGAGGTAAATGGATGTGTGTAGTGATTGTAGAGTGGATAGAATGCGAACTGAATGAATGTAATGATTGACAGAATGTAATTCCGGATGGGGTCCAGGGAAGGTTAAAAGTAGTTTATATGGTGGTTGCTTGGGAATTGGGGTGGGGTAGGATAGTTGAGTGATCCCTATGATGGCAAGGATAGTTGAGTGATCCCTATGATGGCAAAGTGTTAGGCAAGGAGAAATATGGAGAAATAGCAGGGTAGGGAAAAGTAAGGTAATAAGTGAAGAAAGCTAACGAGTTGGCTAACAGTGGGATAGAAGGTGGATGGTTGGATAACAGTAGGCATTTAACTGAAAGATACATGTATTTTCCTTTTATATAGCAGAGGGCATCTTCCGGCAATATGCAAGAATTGATTTGGATTAAGGGTATACTGCAGTAAGATAAGAAATGTGACAACATTGTAGTCTGACACTGATGTCTTAGTTAGATTATTTAACTTATTACAGCTTAGTGATGTCTTCCAGTGTTTCTGCAGTTACAAGCCCACTGGTACCTGTATGTGTCAAATATTGCTTGATCATATTCACATTAAAAATTATAAAACTATACTACATTCAAGTTATTAGATTTAACTTATCACAAGCACAACTATATTGACATTTGACCTTTATCTACTGCAGATCAATAGATATTTTATTTGTATGTTATTTATTTGCATTGTAATTTCAATTTTTTCTAAATATCTCAAAAATCACAGACACAGGCAGAACTGCTTAGCCTTATATGAAAGCACAAAGTTGTATGAAGAAAATGTTGCCATCAGTATGTGTGTTACTTAAATGGTTATGGAAATATTATGCTTATACTTCTTCTTCTTCTTCTTCTTTTGGCTTGTTTTTCATATTTACTGTGATTATTGGGATTTATAAAATCTAGATTAAAATATAGAATTGAATGGTTGAAACCACTGTGAAGGTTACTTCGTGCTCAACATTTAAACAAATAACCAGTGAGTGGGTGTGGGTATATTGAGGATTTACCCACAGTTGACATGGTTTGATCATGAGAACAAAACCCGAGTGGTTAAACAAATTCATCCATAGGTAAATACTCATATACCCACTGCCATGAGTTAAATATTGATACTATACAATGATATTATTTAAGAAAGAAATTGCTTACTTTTTTAAATAATATCTTTGTATAATGGCGCCATAGTTTTCCTCCATGTTTTTCTGTCATTCTTCCACATTTGTTGATGTACTGCTCATGCATTTGGGACTTACATTCCCATGCTTGTACATTACATCAGTGTTGTTGAAAACAAGCAATAAAGAAAGGAAAATCTCTGGGGGGGTTTTCTAAACTATAACATCTGGACACATTAAAGGTATGAAAGAGAGAGTCAGGGCAGAAATTCAAGGAAAATCAGGCACATTTCTTTAGCTTTGCAGAACATACCTGATTTCCCTTGGATTTGCTGTGGCCACCATATCTTCCAACTTCTTAACTCAAGTAATGTGGACAAAGCCTTAAATATCAGGAGGCAAAGGCCCCAAAATAGGGACCTATTGTAAATAGTGCACTTATAAACTTAGAAAGCTGCTAGAATAACCAGACTTGTGTTATTGTGCATTGCCTGGAGGGTATGAAGTCTAAAACTCAAATGTGTGTCATTATTTAGTAATTTCATTCTTCAGTGATTTGTCAGGAAACCACAAATGTTATGAGGAATAGATCCAAAATTTCAGGTGGAAAAGTGGACAGTACAGACATATTTCTCCATAGCACATACAAATAAATGGAAGTCTGGTACTTCAGCGACAGGACTTTTTTCAATTGGTATATGATTGATTTGCAATGGGCATGCTGGTTGGGATGACCAATCAGCTTGCATGTTTTTGAATACTAATGCTCTATCACTGTATAATTTGCCACTTTACAGACTTCTAGTAACACTTATGGTTCTAGAGTTCTGAACATTTATTTGAACTTTGAGGTAATAACTTCATTTTTTAAAGGTTCAGGCCACGCCCACTGGACATTGAGAGGACAAACACAAGAGAGCTCCATTGGAGGGAATGAGTTATGATATATGGCACTGAATATTTGTTGTTCTATTTTGCTGACATTTTCCTCAAATAGATGCACAGATGTTGACCGCAAATACAATTGCCATGCAGAGGGTAGTGTCAGCCAAAATATAGTGCAGGGCCAGAGGAAACTGAAAAAGGGAACTAGATAAGGAAAGTCATAGGTTAGCTGAGGGAAAAATGGGAACTACAATGTACTTGTGCAGCTTTAATAAAACGTCTTCATACTACAAAACATAAGGGAGACCTTCATTACTCTGCTGTCACCTTTAAACTACACCAGTCATGATAATAACTGATGAAACTACTCAGCACAGTTTCATTTCAACAACACTGTGTTCAATGACAAGGGCATAATCCTTTTAGAGACATCTGCATCCATAGAGATGTGCCCTTACCTTAACCAGACTACATTTCATTGTGTTCTAACTGTAATTTGTAGCAGCAACATGTTATCTGGAAGCATCCCTCTACAGTATCAGATGGTAATCATAGTGTAGCTCATGAGTTCTCGACATCTAGCCCGGAGATATAGTGAGGTGTTGATAGTAATAATGCACAAGGATGCATGTACATCCCATGGCACTGAATGATGTTTTTCGTCTCTTGATACCTTTGATTATCTCTTTATCCCATTATCTATGACAGTTTTGTCTACAGATGGTATTGCCAGGCTTTTCTGTGATAACTCTGCCTCTGTTGTCTGTCTGTCCATTCTTGTGTTTTTACTTCATAAGACCACTGTTGGTCTCAGATGCTCTCTTCATTTACCCAACATCTTCATTTTATTTACAAAGATCTCTATTATGTAGCTCTGATTCTTTACTCCTGCCCTTTTCTCATCAGGTTCCACAAGCACAAGCCTTCTATTTAATACTCTGTTTCTTATCAGTGTCATCTCAATAGCAGTTATTTTCTTCCTCTTTGCATGCCCTGCTCCTTTGCTATTGCCTTTTGTCAGTGCATATTCCTCGTTATGTTTCTGATGTCATGTGCGTCCTTCTGTCAGTCTTGTCATCTGCTTCTCTGTTACTGAAACCCACCTCTTAACATGATGAGCTGCACTGAACATGATTTCTCTTCTCCCTGCTATAGCTATCACTGTTAGTTCCTCAGTCTACAGCAAACATAAGACTCCAAATTTCCTGAAATTAACTGTAACAGTCCTTAGAATCTGAGCTTCATAATCCTAACTAGTGTCCTCTTTCACTCTTCTTCCAAATATTCCACCCTCCTCTTCACTCTGCATCTCAAAACTATCATGCTGCCTTTTGGAAGAAAAAATGTCCCATGCATCCTTGTCTTACTGCATCTTATCCCTTTCGGCACTGAACTGAAAACTCAGTCTGACACAAGAATATTTTCTGTATTTGAGTGCCCTGAAATTACAAATGTTGTATAGAGACATCACATTTCTTATGATTCAGACCCATATTACTTTTATTCTGGTTAACTAGTCTTTGAAAAGTTAAACTACTTAAAGAGAAAGCAATGAGTATCACATGATATTTTAGATAAAATAATAATATCTTAACTGGGAAGTGCTGGAACAGGAGAGGAAAATGAACAAACTAATTAAAAAAGCAACCTGAAAGCTAAATTTTGCCTTCAAGGCTTTTGCTACTTGGTAGCCAGTGTATTTCTTGTACAATGTTAGTTATTATCTCCAGTTCACTTAGTCACCCATTCAGTTCATTCATTCACTCATGCATGCATTCATTCAATTGATAACTGGGTAAATGAACTGGTCTGGAGATCTTATTCACCCATGCCACAATCCAAAGGCAAGGAATCGGTTGAATGTTAAGCAGTTTCTGGCATAAATGAATAACAATGCCATCAGCAATTCAATTTCTATTTCATTTTATATGTGTGCTTTTAACGATGCGTACAACAATTAAAAATAATTTCATACAGAAAGCAATTCAGCAAGTAATAAGACAAAAATCCCATGAAAAGTAACATATAAATAAATGTTACTAAATGCAATGAGCTAAACTGAATGGGATAATAGTTACAACATCAGCTAAAACAAGCAAAATACTAATTTAATTTAGACTTTCAGATGATAAAATATATATTTTTCAATTAGGCTGAACAACAAAATTCTCATTTGAGAAAAACAGCAGCACAGGTTGCAGTAATATTTAAGAAATTAAAAAAAAATCATGGTCCTTTACTGCTTCTGTATGTGGAAAACGTCATAAATTACCAGCTTTGTTGAATAACTCCTGCAAAATAACAGAAAAAAAATATGAGAACATTTAATGTCACATGTTCACAACAGACAGAACATTTAAACCCAAACTAAGCACATTATACAGAATATAATACCGTGTTTGCCCACACAGTATGATCATGGTCTCAATGCATGAATTAGAACCAACCATTATGTAATTCAGTACTCACTTCAGCAAACTCATTTGCTGCGTTGACTCCAACTTCCATACTGAAATTCTCTAACTTGTGGAATTCAGCAGGAAGTTGCAAACTCGGATTTCTCCACATATCTCCAGCACATATGGATTTAAGGATTTACAGCAGCTGGTGACTCTCACCCCTTCTTGGCATAAGCATACAAAACATGAGCATGCAGTCCTGAAATGGGTGATCAAAAACTAGGTTCAAACATCAAATAAGATACAGCATAGCTGCTTTTTCGGTCAGGTCCTGGATAGTTAAGTATCTACTAAAATGACATAATTGCTGAATTTGATTTATCACTGTCTTGAAGGCACTAAGCATGGATTGCACACTCAGAACATCAGCTGAATGTGTTAGTATGCTGACCTTCACAATGATCCGACATAGAAGTAGTGTTAAAGTGGATAGTTAGAAAATAGATTTTCTACGTGAAAATGTAAGTTTAATGGATAAAAGCAATTTCTTGTGGCACATGCATGAGTTAAGAATTCAGTTCATGGCATACCATAGTACTGTGAGCATCATAGCAAAGTGAAACTTGAGACTGGACACACATATTTATTTAAATTCCTGGACTGGCAACTGGTACTGGAATACCAAGCCAAGTTGCTTCTTATGTGCTCCCTGGAATGTTACAAAACGTAAATGCAAAGCACCATTTTTGAACTTTAAGATGTTGACTTCATCAGTGTAGATAATAGGAAAGCGCTCAAGAAATAGTCATATTTAGAAGCTTAAGCTGGACACAATGATTTACATGTCATCTACTACACAGTTCCCCAGAGAATTAATTTAGAAAACAGTTCTTATAGACATTAAACCATATATACGACATCTGTGTGATTATTAAATTAAGATGTTGGTGAGTGGAAAACAAGCACCTCCAGAATTAAAAAAAATATATAACTGCAGAAGTAAAGAAATATATTTACTTCCAAGAATTTTTGTGACTGGAATAGAAAAATGCCATGGACATAGTTGGGCTGTCCTGGAATTCCTGTGTTTCAAGGAAACTTTGTAGAAAACTAGAAGATAAACATATAGATATCTGATTTATTCTTCAGTGTAATTGAATTAGATAAAAATGTTAGAAAATATGCAAAGTGTTGTATTCCTACATGTTGTTGGGAATAAAACCAAGACTGTATTTGCTTCTTTTACTTTCCATGATGCAGAAGAAGACAAAATAGCAGCATGCAAAGATCAATTCAGTCATTACTGTGTGTCCAAAAAGACTTTACCGTTTATAGGATATTTGACTTTTACATGAACACAAGGTCCTACAGAGAATGCAAATTCATATGTTGCTCAGTTAAAGAACAGAGCCAATGATTGTAGACAAGACTGACATGATTCTCTAAAAATTAAGAAAGAATAATCTGAGATAAAGAAATGATGAAACAAGAGGCAGACATTTAGGAGAAGCAGAGCTTACCTTGTCAAAAGTTGTACATTTCATGAGTTAAGTAAAATGATTATTGCACAGACACATCCATTAACAAAGAAAAAGAAAGTGTGCAAAATAAAATGTGTCGAATAACAAGCAAATGCCTCACTATATAACAGAGGGGGTTAAAGTTTACTAAAACCACATTTGAGGTAAATTTGGCCTCCCAGGCCAAGGAAAGCCACAAGGGATTCTTTAGCTATATCTGCAACCTCAAAGGCAATACACAATTATATGTAGAGGTCATTGTTAATGGATCCACATATGCTGAGCAAGAAGATAGAGCAAACCTATTGGGAGACAAATTCAGTTCTAATTTTACCCCTGTCTTCCCTCAACCTCACCTCAGGAAATACCATCAGCTATAAATACTCCCTACTATCACTAAGGAACAGGTCCTCAGTGCTCTCTCTAAGGTCAAGAACACTGCATCAATGGGCATAGACAATATCCCATGATGCCTGTCAGGCTCTCTGGAATCCCTATTTAACTGTGGCCTCTAGACAGGCTTCGTGTCTCATAAATGGAGAAGAGCAACAGTCATCCCTTTGCAGAAAGGTAGACCATCTGCAGACACTGGATATTACAGACCCATAAGGCTCACTAGTCTCATATGCAAACCCATGGAAAGAATTATCATGAAAATGATCAATAATGACATTGGAAGACTCCAAACCTAACCCAATTTGATTTTGTCATGAACAGGTCATGCCTACTCAGTCTGGTGGACTTCTTTGAGAAGGTCGTCAAAGCAATGGATAATGGCAAAATGGTGCACACTGCCTACTTTGACCTGGTCAAGGCATTTAACATGATAACCCAATTGGGCATTGTTGATAAACTCAAGAGATTAGGTATAACACTTAAGCCACCCAACTGATAGCCAGTTGGCTCACAGATATGACCAAGGATGTTAGAATTGGGGATTCCAACTCTACAAAGCAGTCAGTAATGAATTGGGGATTCCAACTCTACAAAGCAGTCAGTAATAAGCAGAGTCTCTCAGGGATCAGTTCTGTGACTGCTCCTATTTGGCGTTTAGTTCTCTGAACTCAAGGATCGAGACAGATTTGAGGTACTATTGAATTTTCCTCATGAAATTCTGGCTAAAGGAAGTGCAAGGATAGATGAAGCCATATAATAGAATTTTGAGGAGTTTCCTTGTTGAGAAACTCCTCTTATGTGTTAGATTTGGGAAATGCTGATAGTAGAAAGAGACTTTCTCTAGAGAGAGGTAAGCTACCATCAGAGAGGTGTCTAGAAGCATACTAGAAAAACTAACCAGTGAAAATGGACCAGGAAAGGCATTTCCAGATTTAACGTGAAGTCTAAACTACAGAACAAATTCCCAAAGAAGTGAAGGGATACCAGCCAGAAAGAGACAATTGCCCAGATAGGGGACGATGTGAATTCCCTGAAGTCTGCAAAAGGCAATGACAGGACCCATGTATTTTGTAAATACCCTTGCAGTGTCAGAGGGACCAAAGGGGAAAGATGTAAATCCAAGAACAAAAAATCTTAGATAACACTTGTAGATTTTTTGAGTAGAAATATGAATATATGTATCCAAGAAATTCTAATGTGGTTAAGAAGACATTGGGAGGAAGAAGAAGAAAAAGTATCTGCTTGGTTAATATTTTGTACTTTTTGATTAGGAGGAAAGTATTTAAAACTGGTAGGTCTACATTTTCAATGTTCAATGTTCATTAAAATAAAACTTAAAGCCTAGAAAGGCCTTGAAAGAGTTTGCCATCTAAATAAAAAAATGGTCTCCAGATGCCTTCCCTTTTGGGTACTAGAAAAATCCTTGAATAGAAATTTGCCCTGTTGGGATGGAGGAGTAACAGGCTCTATTACTTATTGGGGTAACACACCTGATATGATTTGGGAAAGCAAGTGTGTTTGATTCTACTGATGCAGAGGAATTTGTGACTTAAATTGTGGAGATACCCAGTGAACCTTGTAGCTATGCTGAATTATTTTCAATACCTTATATCTGACTCCAGAGATGTAAACAGTGGGAAAGTTTGCCTGCAAACATGGAAGGATATCCAGGCCGGGGAAGAGAGAGAGAGAGAGGGATTAGCACTAAGGCTAGTCAGGCATTTTTTTATGGATCATTGGAATGCATTCCATTTCTTTGTTTGAGTCTCTCTGCAATTTTTTTTCTTTAATTGTTTCAGGATTTCTGTGCAGGTTTGAAGGGATTACAAATGAAAGGCCTGGGACTGTAAGTATAGTTCCTTTGGTACTTTGTGACAAGAGATAAAAAGTGTTGTTTAATCCAATAAATCAATTTTCATCACTTTCTCTCTTCTGCGTTTTTTACATACAGCAGCAAAGGAATTTCCAAAAAATAAGTCTTTCTCCTGTACAAAAAAAGTAAATAAATAAATAAAATAATAGCCTGGTCTACAACAGATTTTCTGAAAAGAAACTTGTGAGTGCTTAGCATTTTATAAAGTCTGTCTGGTTTTCTTCGAGCAGGGGGCTGTGAATCAGGAGAAGCAGCAGCAGCAGCAATAAAAGCATCTTCCAAAGCTCCCAGAACTGGAGGGATAGCTTCTGGGTGTCTATGTAGATTCATGCCATGTTTTTTTGAAACCCAGAAACTTCCCTACCCTCCTTCTTAAAGATCTCCTTCATCTTAGAGATGGTATCAGAGAAAGATATTCCTTTAGTAGGAGAATCTATGGTCAGGGCAAAGAAAAGGAAAGCTGCAAAACATAGCCATGCTCTTCATCTGATGCAGAGATGAACTCCTCTTCAGAGGAAGAAGATCTCTTCCTCATAGCTGGGGTAGACATGGGACTGGGTGTCTGTAAATACTGCATTACCTTAAAAATCTTCTGGGCAAAATTGTACCAGTCTTCCTGAGAACACTTTCAGCTGAAGGGTTTAAAGGGAGGGGTAATGCTTAGTTTTCTGAAGCTTTTTCTTAGGTGCTTCTGGTCTGATAATTTTAAGGGAAGAATCAAGCATCTGGGCCTCCTTCGATGAGGCAGTGACTTCTTCAATTACCAGGATCTGGTGGATTCCTCCCTAGCCCTCAGAAAGAATAAAGTGAAGATTCTGCTTCTCAGCTAAGGCTGCTTGACGTCTGGTAAGAATGAACATGTGCTGTTACTGAGCCTTAGTACCTTCCCATAGAGCATAGTCAGATGGACCAAGTAAATCAGTTTGATAGTCTGAGACCTGAAAAACTGTCTCAGTGGAACTGTGTGCCCTAGACCTCTGGTGGCGGTGACTAAATTAGTCTTATCAGAAACCTCTTTAGATTACTCTGTCTTTTATTTTATTTGAGGGGAGAGATATTATGAAGGAGTGTCAAAGCTATAATCGTGCATAACATAAAACCACACCCTTAAGATAACATTGCCCATTTCTACCAGGTGGGCCCACCGGACTCAGAATCCCTTTTATGGAGTGACCCAGAAGAAATGTCTGGTTAAGTTGATTTGCTGAATGTCACACAGGAGGAGGCAAATAAGGAATGAGGTTATCAAATATGCACTAAAGGAGTTAGAGCACACGGCCTTAACCGTCGTTACCAACTGCCAGATATCAGTTCTCAAGAAAATACCTCAGAGAATTCTGTCTACTTCTAATCATTTTAGATGTACAGGATAAGCAAATGTCACAAGCCATAACATAATGATGTTCTACCTCAATAGAAAACACAGGCCATTCACATGGACATTCACTTTTCCTGACAGACATATGCCGAAATGGAAGTAACCTTTCAACAGACAAAAGGAAGATCTGCAATGCAGCATTTATCTTCTTAATAACTGTTGAAGAAACCATCTACCAATACTCCAACTACTATGCCGATGAGATGCCTGACTAAAGACAGAAATCTCCGAAGTTTGGCATCCTTGCAACCTTCATATAACAGCATCAGCATCATCATTATCATCATCATCATCAGCCCCCTTTTTCCCATTTTCTACATGGGGTTGGGTTTTCATGTTAACTGTCGCCATCTCTTTTAATTGAATACCACACTCCTGCCTTCTTCGACACTCATGCTTGACTGTCACAGATCGTTTCTCACACAACTCATCCACATCTTTGCTCGATTTCCTTGTCTCCTCTTAC
This sequence comes from Protopterus annectens, assembly GCF_019279795.1. NCBI lineage: Eukaryota > Metazoa > Chordata > Ceratodontiformes > Protopteridae > Protopterus > Protopterus annectens. Next base: position 1,289,256,836 of record NC_056735.1, read on the forward strand.
CTTCTTCCTGCCTGTCCCAAATCTTCTTTACCAGATTGTCTTCTGCTTTTCTGCACATGTGCCTGAACCACTATAATCTGTTCTCTGATCTTTTCTGCAAACGGAGCTACATTTTGAATGGAACACCAGATGTATGCTTAGGGTTATGGATGCACCACAGTCTGATATCTGTGATTGCCTCCACTGCATTGAGGACACCTTGGATCAGTTCATTGTCTGTGCTGGAATGTGTGGTTGGAGTAGGGCATCAGACCCATGGACATAGGTCAGCAACACCATCTGCTGAGAGTCCATGCAGCCGTGCACAGTTACACTCCCATAGTGTCAGTGTATATCCAGGGGTACAGAGGGGAGTGTGCTATCCACACCACAACATGGCAGACCATGGGTTCAGGATCCTGGTTGGTCACGTGAGGGACACAGTCCCAGCAGACAGCAGTCACCATCAGGTACTAGCACCAATTTTGACTTTGGGCATGGTGGTGCTAGTGCAACTCCTGGCAGAGCCAGTTCCCATGTTCAGGGCTGGAGATGGTGAACTGTCAACTCTACCATGTATGGCCCAAAGCTGTCCAACATACACACATGTAGGGCTAGCACTGAGCTTGACTGTTCATGTATACACTCACACACCACTATCACATGCAGATCACCTACAGACACACACAGCACCTCTCCATGGTCCATCTAACCTGCTCCCCTTCCTGACTTACACACATGCTGTCAACTGTTTTTGGCAGCCTAGGCCTCCAGTACCCCCCCCCACAACATCCTGTGCATGATGATACCTATGCAACATCCCTGTCATCCTTCCAATTGATGCAGGAAATTGAAGCTATGTGTCTGATGCACAGGGTGACTATATTACTTGTCATGTATTTGTGTAATGCAATATTGTTTTGCCATGCCACTTGTAGCAGTCACCAACATATATGGTATATTGGCATGTGTCATGAGTACGGAACATACTTTTGTGTACCCTATGTTGTATGATATTGTACTGGCGGTATTGTTAAACAATGGCAGGTATGTCATGGACCTTGTATGTTTTTGTTCCAGGAGTCTGAGGGGTTAGCTTATGGACACACAGCAGCAGTAAAGTGGCACAAGATGGCATGGCAGCACAGCAGAAATATGACTTCAGCAAGGTACAGCAGTATACGTGCATGGACCCATAGGTTCATATGTGTATGACAGTCTAACAAGGACAATGGCAGCAGTCAGCATACTCATGTATTTATAATTTGTGATAAGGTCTGCTAACCTTGATATGTGTCACCTGTGTTTTTGGAACTTACACATCTACATGCTGTGGTGATGGAGTGTACCCACTACAAATATCATGTGTCTGGTTCTAACAGGTGGCCAACATCAGTTATGATTGTCGCGTTCTGCATCCCACTGTGTAACCTGTACATGATGTGTGTCACAGCAGATGTGTGCTTTACATGCATGGGGGGGCCTGCTTCATGTAGGGTGTACTGTCTGTTACTTAGCAGTCTCCCCAGTATGTACTATGTATGCCACCTTGATGTTGTAGATGTATAGAACATGTGAGACATGTATTACCCCTGTTATGGCAACGTAGGAGGTACACAGAGGGATCCGACACCTCCTTGTATGGGGACATACACTTCCCCTTCAAAGTATTTAGGAGACAGACTACATTTATATGGTCATGACATGGACTTCATAGGACATGTTATCTACACTGTGTATTGGTGTACCATGGCACCTGTTTGGCTAATACAGTTGTACGGTATGCTTGTGTGGTGACATGACAAGGATGCCATTGCACACAATGATAGGTGTGCTGGCTGCCACATTCAGTATAGCAGTGACAGTCTATCATTTATATCCAAAACCTGTCGGTAGAGGTGGTACAACAGTGAATGCATCCCCACAGCCTAATGAATAGTGACTGTCAAAGGGTATAATACAGTGTGTCCCTACCTTCATGTGTAATTGCTCAAGTGTGTGTGGTGTGTGGACACAACAGTATTGTGCTGCGGTGGATGATATCCCACAGGGTAGTATTATGCAGTGGTTGGCATGTTGTCTGTGTCAGTGGCTCAGACAACTGTGTCATAAGCCATTTTGGATAACTGTTGGGTCTGTGTGGGAGTCAGTGATGGCTCCCAAAATGTAACCACCTGCTAATGTACCAGTCAGAAGTCTCTGACAGTGGCTGTGACTACAGGGAGGGAATACCTAGAAGGGGCATGCCATTAATGGTGGATGGTGAATCCCACTGGTGAGTAGTGTTAGTGCAGTGTAGGTCTCCCAATGCTATGTTCCCAGGGTATGACTCTCAGTCATATGCCTATACACCAGCTGGCATACCACTCTGAACATGGTGTACACAGTTTACAGCATGGCCTGCTGCCCTATATACACATAAGCCTTGTCAGGTTGGTGTGGTGAGACTGCTGTCCAACATCCATCTTAGTGTAAAAGTCATAAGACTCCACCAGTCACAGTTAGTAGGCATGATCTGGCATTGAGCAACATTAACAGTGTTTGGTAACCAGAGTCAGTAGGTGTATGGCAGTGTTAGTGCTGGTATCCATAACATGAATAGGAAGCTTGTTCCAAAGGTGGGGCAATCTGTGTGAGACAAATCTGTCTCTCCAGCAAGTTCTGTTGATGTCACATACAAGGTTAAGGTGCTTTGAATGAGTGACCAGTGTGCCATTTGACTTGTGAATGTGCAGCATTTCCATTAAAGCTGGGTCGGAGATTGCTCTGTATGCCAGCCATGTGTCGCCTCTGAGCAGTCTGTATGACACAAAGTAAAATGACAATGATTTCAATCTGTCCACATAAGACATATCTTGAAAACCCTGAATTTTCTTTGTAAGGAACCTTTGTGGTCTCTCCAATTGCTGCAGCTGATAGGAAAGGAATATACCAAAGGGAGCATTGTACTCTATTATCAGCCTGATGAGGAAAGACTAGAAGGGGCTTATAACCTCTTTTTTTCAGGAGGCAATGCCCTTACTTATGAAATGAGCAATATAAAATGTCCTTCTTACCACTGTGGAGACATGGTGATTGAAGTTAAGGTTGTTGTCAACCTGTGTACCCAGATCACTCACCAATGATTGTGTACTTAGGGTATTGCTATTGATGTGGTAGAACATCACCCTTGCCAAAGAGGACGATAATGCATTTTTTGCATTAAGATTAAGCCCATGACTTTGGCACCAGTCATTAGTCTGCAGAAGGCCTTCTTTCAGGATGTTGACAGTGCTAGGGGTTTCAATGATTGCTATCAGTTTGCATTCATCAGCAAACTTTGTCAGCCACAGTCCTTTAGTTTTAGCTTGCACATTGGAGAAGTAGATTCTAAACAGTAGGGGTCCCAGAACAGCGCCCTGTGGAACACCACTGGTTACAGGTCTGCTGGAGGAGGTAGACTCCCCTATTTTGACCAGATCTATCTGATAAGACTGAAATCCATAATATTGAATCCCACAAGACCGAGAAGAAATTGCCAAAACCTCACATGAGTGCACACCCGGAACATTGATGAACAAACTCCTGAAGGCATGCAAATTATAAAGACATATATAAATAAAACAATCATGCCCAGGTTGTCATGTATCTAGGATTAGGTCTTGAGATATGACCTGACCTCGTAATCTAATAAATAGAACTAGGTTTAGCAACAGGGACAGTCATTGGGGAATATTCTACTTCAAGATTTTCAAGGATACTTTCAGGAACAGCAACAGATGATGAAATGTTCTCTGGAACAGCAACATTGGATAAATCACTAAGAGAATTAGCGCCGCCATTACAGACAAGATGCTGTAACACTGGCTCGGATACAGATAATAAATGTTTCCAATTCTGCCTGCATTCCCTCCCTTGTGATTCCACAATGTACAGTCTCAGTTCTTCACACAAATGGTTCACAAGTCCAATTTGATCAAATCCTTTTGTTGTCTGCATCCTCACTATCCCTCCTTCTTTCAATGGATTCAGAGGTTTGCTGGTTTTGTCATAGTAGGATTTTTGGGACAAATGCTTCTTTAAGAGTTGATCTTTTACTGCTTTGTTGTTTTTAGCACTTGGAACCAACAAATTCTTACTGACTGGTAGTGTGGTTCAGATTTGTCTCAACATAAGTCTCTGGGCAGGTGAACCAAGTAAATTATCACAAGGAATGTTTCTGAGATTAAGCACATTTAGAAAAACATCAGTATTGTCTCATTTGGATTTCTCTAACAGTTTTTTTGGACTTCGAACTGCACATTCAGCCAAGCAATTTGACTGCGGGTATTCAGGACTACTAGTAACATGAACTGCTGACTTGTAAACTCTGCAGCATTGTCAGACTTTGTGCAGACTACCATGGACAGAAAAAATGTTTCTTCAACTTAGTAATCACAGTACTGAATGTTAGGTTAGGAAGTAGGTCAATTTTGAACCAATTTTAATAAGAGTCTACTAATACCAAGTAATGTTGACCATTCCACTTGAAAATATCTGTAGCTACTGTCGACCAAGGTAGTTTAGGAATCTGGCTTAACCGAAGTGTTTTTTTTTTGTTTTGTTTTGTTTTTTGCTGCAGTTTAGCACTATTACAAACAGAACAAGAAGACAGTACCTTCTCAATATCTCTTGACATAGAAGACAAAATATTAGTCCTTTTGCCCTTCTTTTGGTAGAATCAGTTCCTGGGTGGCCATGATGCAAGATTTTAATATACTCTTGTTGCATGAATTTTGGAACAATCACTTTTGGACCTTTCGTGAGGATACCATCTTCCATCAAAATCTCGCCTCTCTAAGGAAAATACTGCTGCACATCTAATGGTAAATAAGATTGTTTTGACAGCCATACTTGACTGATAATGCGGTTGAGCTTTTGAAGAACTGGATCTGAAGCTGTATTAGTTTTAAGCTCATCAAGACAAGTGGAAGAAAATGTTCACTTCCATGACTTCAAAATCAGGTTTCTCATTCTCATGATGTTTAGTGTTTTTCTTGGTGATTGGGATAAAGTATCAGCAAGATAAAGAAGTTTGAAATTGTACTTTTGTAATCTGAGCATCATGCGCTGCAATCTTGCATGAGCTGTGTGCATTGTTTTTTTGAAAATAGTGGCCAAAAGTTGGTGGTCAGTTTCTGTTTGAATAGGACGGCCATAAATATAATCATGAAGCTTCAAACATGCAAACACAATTGCCAAAAGCGCTTTTTCAATATGAGCATACTGCATCTTGGTTTGGGTATGAGTTCACAATGCATAGGCTACTGGTCTACACTCTTGAAGAATGGCTGAACCAACACTAAACAATGAAGCATCACACGAAAGCTTTACTGGTTTGTGAACATCATAGTATCTTAAAGTAGGTGAATTGACAATTTTCTGTTTCAAGACATCAAATGCTCTTTGGTGTTGTTCTGACCAGGACCAGGTTACATCTTTGCATGTCATCTCTCTTAGTGGTGTTTGAAAGCTCACTTAGCTCTGAAATGAACTTGCCTAAATAGTTGACCATGCCAAGAAAATGTTGTAAGGCTTGGACATTGTCTGAAGCTGGCATCTCAAGAATTGCTGTTTGCTTAGAAGGATCTGGTCATAAACCTGAACTGGTAGAACAAATAACCCACGTAAGTAACTTCTTTTAGCTTGAATTTAGGTTTCTGAGGACTCAGCTTAAGATTCACTTCGCAAGCATGTTCCAGAACTTTCCTGAGGTTTCTATCATGTTTGACTTCACTATTGCCTCCTACAAGAATATCATCTACTATAATAGCACATGGATAGCCAGAAAAAAGTTGCTCCATTGCACATTGAAAGACTTCACTATCAGAATTTATTCCAAATGCATTCTCAAAAATCTGTACCTTCCAAATGGTGTACTGAAATTGGTTAGCAATGGAAATTTTTGATCAAGAAAACTTTGACAAAATTAACTTTTTTTGCATCTAAGACAGAAAAAAAACAGTGACATTTGGCATGAGGGCAGCAACTTCTTTGACTGTATGCATAGGATGATTAGGTTGTTTTAGTGCTTTATTCAAGTCTGTTGGATCAATACATATTCTAATATCATATGAGTTTTTTTATGAGCTACTACCATGGAAGATACCTATTCATTTGGTTCTTCTACTGGACAAATTATTCCTAGCTACCCCATTCTGTCTAGCTCATCTCTGACTCTGCTCTGCATAGCTACTGGAACTTTCAGTGCTGGTCTGACAAATGGGCTGACCTCATGGTCTAACTTCATGGAGTATACAAGTGGGAGTTTGCCTAGTTTGTCTTCAAAAATATCAGCAAAATTCAATCTGTTATCACTCATGCTTACATGGTGGACTTCTTCATTAAATGAAAATAGTCCCATTTTTAATCTGTCCTTGAGGTCCAGTAATGACTGCATGTGTCTCTTGACTATGTAAAACTGCAAGTCATGGCTATCCCCAGCAGAATAACATGAAAGCACTACCGAGCCTTCGGCTTGAATTTCTTCACCACCATCAGCAACAAGCTTTGCACACTTTGCCAGATCAAGTTTCTCACCAGCTTTTATCTTAGCAAACACATCTGCTGACATAACATTGCACTTTGAACCAGTATCAACTCTGAGCTCTACAGGTCTCCCATAAATCTGAACAGTACAAAATATTTTGTTCTTTTTCCATAAATCTACTGCATCAACTGTTTCACCAAGCACATACACACCATCAACATAAAAAGTAGGGTCAGAGCTTCCTAACTGATCAGCTTACTTCTTCAGATACTCTCTTTTAATAAAAAAGTAACCCTTTAGATTTACAGACCCTTTTGAAATAATTCCACTTTTTACATGTATGGCACTGCTGACCAAAAGCTAAGCACTTCTCTCATTTGGATTCATGGTTTCCACCACATTTATGACAGTTGATTATGAAGTTTGTCACAGGTTTTGCTGAGTCATCCCTCTGTTTTACTGAACATGCCCTGGGTTTTACTGAAGCTGCTTTGGGTTTTGCTAAAATAACCATGGGTTTTGCTAGGGAGGCCCAAGGCATGGTCCTGCCTGTAGGCCTGTATCTTTTAACCTCCTGCAGCATACTATCAACATTAGCACTAGAAGAAGCTGCTTGCATGCCTTTCTCATTTGTAAGCATATTCATGGGATTCTCTGTGAGCTCATATATCTGACAAATCTCTATGGCCTTATTCAAAGTTAAATCACTGTCTCAAAGCAAAATCTTTCTCACTGCATCATCTCACCTCTCAGATCACCTGATTTGCATGTTTTAACCTTGTTGCCCACGTCAGCTACATATGCTGAAATGTTTCACCAGGCTTTTGATCTCTTATATAAAATGTGTCTTTCTATTGTAACATTTGTTTGCGGGTTGCATATTTCTCTAAATTTACATTTTAGGCACTCAAGGTATTCACACATTTCAGCCTATACCACAATATGGCGGTCTTCCCCCTCCCCTGCAAACACAGCAGGTGCATACACAAATAAACGCACCCTTTCAATGGCTTCTGAAACAGATTAAGCAGAATAAATGATTTTGTACATGCATCTTTGTCAGAAAATGCAGCCTGCATGAAAATATCGTACTCTTGCTCAAACATTCTCCAATTTTCCAAAACATTATTATCAAACGCAAGTGGGCTTGGTTTGCGAAATCTGTCTGCCGTGCCAATAAATTGTTCTTGTAATTATGTTCAAACATACACCAGGTACTTGTAATAATATTCAAATGAACACTAATCTCTTTGAAATTACTGTTATTTGTGAAATAACTGTACTGCAATACTGCACACACTGCCAACACTTTGCACACTTCGGATACTTTGAATAGCTTAAGTTAATATGAAAATGTAGCACACTGCAAAAAATGCAGTTGTTTTCTTTTCTTTGTACATTTCATGTGATTAAGAAGTTGCTTTAAGCAGTATAGTAAGTATTTCAAATAGTTCTATCAATATGTCACAGTTTCGAACATTTTGTTTAATTAGAAATTCATTTTGAATGTTTTGAATGCTTTATTTTACAGTAGTTGCATAAGAAATCATTTAAGTGAGTTTTAGTACCTGCAAATTCATTTCTGACCTATTTGTAAGGTGTTTGAGCTTCGGATGATCCACTCCTGTATATTCTTCCATTACTGACTGTGCTTCTCATGGTTTTGACTCTGTGTCCCACTTCTGACACCATGTCACTCGTCTTGTGTATCTAAATAAGATGATGAGGTTCAGTGTTCTTTTAAGTAGTTTATTACACAAACACATCTGGATGGAGGACTGGAACATTAAACTTAAATAAACTAACTGACTGACTGCTACATACATACATACATAAATACATGCTTTCACTCTGGCTGCTCACTCAAAATGGCACTCTTGCTTGCACATGCTCAGTATTTATATGCATGTGTCCACAGACTGGAATGCTTCTTAAAGGTACAATGCACACTCTGTTCTATGAACACAGGCAGCCTGTAAATGTTTTATTTCTCAAAATCTGCTTACACTTATCAAGGGTACCAGTGATCATTAGACAAGTGCACACCTATGAAAACAGATATATATGCTCCCACATGTGTGCAGACACACACACACACACACACACACACACACACACACACACACACACACACACACACACACACACACATTATCACTGACACTGACCCTTTACTGATAATTCTATGTTAAAGCCTCCTCCATCACTAAATGGATACACAGCAGTACATTTTACTTTTGTAATCCTCAGCACTCAAACATTTCCATGTGAAAGGTATCACTCTTGTGCTCCCTTCTCCAAATGTGCAAATGATTCTAACTGTGCCCTCTCCCTTAGGTATATTGTTGGGTTGTCTATGTCTGATGCAAAGCATGCCAGTCTATGCATAGGTAAGCACAGCTTGCTGTTGATTTTGCATGCATTATTTTTACTTTAGCATATCTGTTTACTTTTGCTAACTGTGTTGCAAAGCTATGTGTAAGCTACTGCCTCTTTCTTAGTGCCACAGTATATCATGCCAGTCTACATCTGGGATGGCCATCCACTGCTGCTGGTTCCACTGATTCCTTATCTGACTCAACTGCCACTGCCTGGTGTGTTGAGGACTGCTGCATGTGCAAATGCCCACCCTGCTGTAACTGCTTCCCAGGTATGATATTGCATAAAATTGCACACACTAACAATATTTTTGCACATGTGCCAGGATCATACTGCAGAGTATCAGAAAAATCCACATAGTGAACATGTGGCTTCAGCAGCCTGAACACTCATTGAATATTGTTCATCGTTTGTGATAGAACATGGTTGTACCAGTAGTCTGACTGATTTTGTGGATTTTTTATTGGTGCCACAAGCCAGGGTTCCAGGACATATTTGACAACACCAAAAAGATGCCCCTGGGGAAGTCACCTTCTACAAACTTTTAATACAAGTCACATGTGTGTAATATGTGGGAGTAATGATAACTGCCTGGGTGGCCTGCACATACACATTGTAGATGATACCCTGTGCATCACAGACCACCCGGCAGTTTCTGAAGTGATGATATTTTTGCTCATGTACGTCTTTCCCAGTTCACAGAGTGGAGCCTTTATTTTAATATGGGTACAGTCTATGGCCCAGTACTTCAGGAAAATAAGCTGTATCATAGAAATCCTGTATAATGTTTTCTATCTCCTCTGGGGTAGGTGACAACCTTAAATGCTCCCCTACAAGCTGAAGCATGACAATAAGAAATTCATGAAATATTCTGTGGATAATTGTCTGAGATACTCCCACTGTGTCCAAAGTAGGCTGTTTAAAAGTGCCTGTAGCTAATATATGTAAAATCACTCATACTTTAGTGCCCCATGGGATAGGTTCTCCATGAAAAAAAATGTTCTTGGGTAAAAAAAGCCAGGGTACCATTTGGCTAGGCTTATATAGGCCCTAGGGCCAATAGCCTAGTACCTAGCTATGAACCTATGACTTCCACAGGGCTGCAGATAAGGGCAGACTAATGTAGAGGTTCTTGAATGGTGTCCCTGTCTACATAATATCAGTCCACAATATTGCTGTTGTTGTGTCCATGAAATGATATGAGTAATTGGAAGATCTCATGCCACCAAGGGCAACATAAATCACCATAGGCCACAGCAGCAGCAATTAGGGCCTTATTCAGATACACATTTGCTAATGAAGCAGCAATCCCTTACATTCTTTCCGGTTCCCTAACTCTGAACACAAGCATTTGTTTGAGTTCAAATTTGCTTTGGGCACAGCACTATTGTGTGGCATTTATACATTTATGAACTGTTCCATTATCTTGTTTTGCCTCATTGCCAGGCACCAAGAACCTCATTTTAATAATACTGCTCATTAATGTTATTATATGGCTGACTGTGCTGTTTGGCCTACCCAGTTCTCAAAGCCTGTTTCTGAATTGCATACACCTTGATGGTTGCTCATCAAGAAAATTCTGCTTTCTGAATCCAGCTTTAGGTTTTTTTTCCCATTATGGGATCAACAGAGAAATCCCTTATATAATTTCTGTTGCATCAGTTGTATATAAATGAAGAGTATGCACCAGAATTTTTTCTCCTTCGGTTCAACAAATCATTATTTTATGGACTGGAATTACACTGCTTTCTTTACTTTATTTGTAGTGTTATATAGCTTATCACCTTCTTATTAGTTTTCTCTTGTCTGTATTATTGTTATTATTGTTTTTAATGCTGCTTGTTTAATGCACTCATTATTTATGCTATTATATCTGAATATGATTTAGAAAGCTAACTAGATAGCTATCTTGATAATTTCAGACTAGTAATCTGCCCACAGCAGCTTTAACGGAATACAAAAATTGGTGTAGAGTTAATCTTCAGGTATTTGGGCAGAAACACAACCACAGCAGCTGAACAGAAAAAAAATCATATGAAGGGAATTATAACTATGAACAAAGCTACAAACCAAGACTACAAAAATAATCAAGTTTGTAAAAATAGATCAGGAAAAAAGTATTCCATAACATTTCACAATTATAAATAAGTAAATGCTTGCAGATGTATACAACCCAAAACAAAATGAGAAATGCAATTGAGAAGGAAAAGTTTCAGACTCGTTTAGAAGACATGGAAAGAAGTAAAACACTATACTTCAAGGTATAAATAAGAATTTTTGAAGGACATTTCTAAGTCATCTTTATTAAAATTATAGAAGTGAGCAGTATTATGTGCTTGAAAATGGTGGCAAGAACTTTTAAGTTTGTCTACTTAAAGTGTATACAGTCAGGCCTAGTATGTTTCTACAGATTTTTGTTTAGACATTTAGTCAAGTCTGACTTTTTCAGGTTCTATAGTACATTAACACTTCAGTCATGTCTGTCAACATCTCCTTAAGGTTTCAGCTTCTTTGTTTCAGTAATGCTTTTTATTCATCCTAGCCTCTGCCAATCCCTTCTTCTTACACCTTCAATTTTTCCCAGCATCGCATTATTATTTATTTATTTATTTATTTACATTTGTTGACCGGGAGTGTCTGACTGGACGTAGGTCCATTTTCAGTGGAGGCCCGGGAAGAAAAGTTCCACAGTTAAAATAAACAGACAGTAGTTACATTGGATTACATAGCGATTAACAATTTAACATAGCAATTAATTACAAACATATTTACAGATGAAGAACATAGTACATCAGTAGACAACTGGAATCTTTATCTGTGAAGTACATAGCAGACATTAACAAATGTTACAATAAGAAGTTCCTGCTGTATAATAAGTACCAGGCTTATGAGCACCTGAGCTTGCTATAATGTAGTTAGTGGGGTGGAAAGAAAGGTAGTGGTTGGATGGGGTGGGTGATATTAGAGTGGGAGTTGCAAGGGCATAGCCAGGATGTTTTTAGGTGCGCTTTTAGTAACGTTTTGAAGTGGGTGCATGATGGCACGGAGGTAATTGTGGGTGGGAGGGAGTTCCATAATTTGGATATGGTGCAAGAGAATAGTGCTTCACCAGCAGAGTTATTGGCTTTAGTGATCTGCAATTTTTGTTGTTGGATCTTAGTGGTCTGGTGGTGCGATAGGGTTGGAGTAGATTCTGGAGGGATGGGACATTTAGTGGATGGTTTACTAGTTTGTGGGCGAGTGATAGTTGATACCATTGAAGGAGGTGAGGAAGTTTAAGCCAGCCCAGTTCAGCAAGTGAGAGACAGTGGTGACTACGGTAGGATGCCCCTGTAGCGAATTTGGCAATTTTGTTGTAGTAGGTCTCTAGCTTGTTTAGATCGCATTGCCTTAGGTTGGTATATATTAGAGAGGCATAAAGTAGGGTGGAGATAAGGTGGGAATTTGCTATTGGAATCTTTGCTGCTTTGGTGAGAAGTTGCTTATTTCTGTGTAACGCTCCTAGTTTTTTGTGGACTTTTTTATGGTCATGGATATGTGAATGTCAAATTTTAGTTTATTGTCTATTTCCACTCCTAGCAATTTGGTGTGTTCATTTGGATGTATAACCAATATTTCTACCCTTATGAAATGAAAACAAGCACCTGTCCCCCAAAATGGTAGAAAAATAATCATCAGCCTGTAGTATATTCCAATGTCTCTGCATGCTATTAAGTAAAAGATCTGTATTTCTGCCATAAGTGGTCACCAAACAAATGACTGCTTGGTTGTTCACTGATTTCTGTTTGTACTTTAAGGTATCCTGCCTATCCATTGTAGACACAGCATTGCTAGCGCTCAGGAAGTGCCCCATTGCATAACCTCTATCTTTGAGTGTAGAAATAAGATCCTCCCTATAATGTTCATATGTGTTAGTCTCAGAGCAGATACGTTTGATCCTGAGAAACTGGGACTTGGGTATGTTCCTGCAGATGTGGGGTGGATGAATGCTGGAGGCATGCAGAAGGGAATTATACTGGCGATACTTGTGGTATACCTGTGTCTCCAAAGTATGATCATCATTCCTCATAATTAATGATGATCATACTCTGGAGACACAGGTATACCCACCATTTTGGGGGAACAGGTGCTTGTTTTCATTTCATAAGGGTAGAAATATTGGTTCCCATTTGAGTCATTATAAGCACATCCTTAAAGGACCAGATAATTTAAGCCAAAGGGCATTGACTGGGGACCAATTAGTAGGTTGTGTACCCTGTGGCCACTGCACCCATTGTAGAAATGTCAGCAAAACAAAGGACTTTTCCAGTTATAATATGGGCAATGTCTATAATATTTGTTTTCTTGCTAACTGTGGGACTGACTGGCTGTTTTTTCTAGCCACCTGCACATGCTCTGCTTTCTATGTAGGTTAGACCTCTAGACCACTGAGTATTCGGATTTCAGAACATTTAAGTGAAATTAGGAATAAAAAATCTAGCAATGCTTTATTTAATCATACCAACAAACACCCTAATGCTGTATTCAGGTTTACAGTTATTGACAGCATCATGGGCAATAGGGATAATAAAGCCAGATGGCATGGCCTTTTAAACTCAAAAGAAAAGAAATGGATAATCAAATTAGGTGCATTATTTTAACCTGGATTAATTGAGCATTTGTGAGGGACCAATGGTTGCTCTACATTTTTTCATAAGAATAGTATTTAAATGTGTTCATCATTATTCATTTATTTTACACTGAAGAAGGCTAAGTCAAATTTCAGCTGAAACTGGTCTGTCTTTGTGGACTACCTATGTATTGTGTAGGAGTTTATTAAATTCACAGTTTTGCCATTGTCTGCTGGCTTTGTTTTTTTGTTGTGTTTTTACTGGTTTGGAGCCCTTTAGTTGCCGTACATGCAGGGAACATTTTCTGGTTGGGGCATCCCATATGGCCATTTACTGGAGGATGCTGGCTGCACACTGGAACCATGGATGATGACACCCATCAGAAATGCACACACACCAACTGAAGAACACCATAATGAGGCACAAGCACAAACTAGAAACAAAAAAAAGCATGTGTTTGGGCTGCTCAAGCTACAGTTCCGCTGCCTTGACATATCCGATGCAGTCCTGCAGTACGCTCCAGCCACACGTGCACACGTTTATAGTATGTGCCATGCTACACAATATGATCCTGCAGAAACAGCTGTAGCAGGCACATCCAGGGAAGGGACACACAGCCCCCCAACAGTGCCAAGGTCCCCACAGGCACAGGGGAACTCGGAGGAACCCCCTGACCCTTTTGGCAGTCGTAGGAGTGCCCAGTACACTCTGGCCTTGGCAAAGAGGCAACACATATCACATGCACTGACAACCTAGGGACCCAGGGACTGACACCACACTCTGACCCACATACATAGTAAAAAGGATGTCAGCCACACCACACTACCTGTACCTTACCATGTACAGGCTGTGTACTGCATGCATCCAACAGAGTCAGACCTGAAGCACCGTGCTCTCTACTGCTGTATGCACAAGGTAAGTCACTCTTCTTAACAACAAATTAATGGGTTAGTAGACTGTGGTAGCATATTTATGTTATTGCTGCATGTATGCAAGGGAATGGAGTGGGCTACCAGGATAGCAGCAGACAACTGACAGATATGTGGGACAGCAGGGACTCTCTACCAAGTACTGGCTGCCCCAGAATATGAAGTAGGCCCCAAGCCAGCAAAACCCACTACACTATGTGAGGGACTTACAAACAGTGGGATCATGGGACAGATGCATGGATGTCAATGTTGGAGTCCCCTACATACGTCTCAACCTCTTAGAGCAAGATATCTGTACAAAGCCATAAAGAAAAGTGGGACAAAGGCCCAAAAAGAAGGACAATTGTTAAATATTGCATTTACAAACTTAGAAAGTTGATAGAATAACAAGTTTTGCATTAGGATGAATTTTCTGAAGGGTATGAATTCTGAAACTCATGTCTGTCATTATTTGCTAACTTTAGTCTTTAATGATTTGCTAGTAATTTGGCAGAAAATCATAATTTTATAAAAAAGGGACCCAAAATACGAGGCAATCATCTGTTCACTCTGTGAAAATCTGTACAGTTGAAAGGTATGGTCCCCTACCCCCGACACACCTGTGTTCCCATACAACTACAGTAACATTTATGTTTGTAAGGTAATAGCAGCAGACCACGCATTCCCAGGGCTGTCCCAATCAACTTGCTAACATGTTCCATTTCCACAATATGCATGGGTTGATGTGCTATGTATGTGTGTGGTTAATAGTGTCATGATGTACACTGTACTGAGTGGTGGCCATCATGACTTAGTGGGCTAAGTATATTACTGTGGTTGATGGGGTCCATGGCTGTACCTACTATTTTGCATATGAACTACACCTATGGTAGGAGTTCTAAAGACTGCCCAGATGTCAGTATTTCTTACTGCAGGGAAGCTGGACAAAGCCAGAGACAATGGGTGGACAGGGAGCCACAAATATGGACAGTACACAGCTCTAGTAGAACAGCAGGTTGTGAAAAGTCACTGTAGTGCCAGGATATAAAGGCTGCCATGTAACTGTGTCAGTACTGACAACAAGTCAGTGGACACCATCCACACCCCACAAATGACAGGGTTTCACAGAATGCCCACGTGTATACCTCATATATCTGTTCCATTTGTCATAACATTGCATTTGTTTGGCAAACATTTGGCAAACCAATAAAGGTTGATGTGAAAACATAAATGACAGACAGTTGAGATGCAGACTTCATAAGACCCATAAGAAAATGCAAGCTAATATGAAACCAGTCTACCAACTGTCTACATTTGTAACAGCAATATTAAGATCCTGTCCCCATGTTTGGGCCTGTGTACTACAGTTATATATGCATATGTTTGGCTGTAAGAGTTTGAGATGTATGGCCAACATGTAGACTTATAATAACAGTGCAACACAAACCATCTCAGGACCAGTAGATGTATATGGTACAATGCTGGGCAACCTGCAAAACAGGTACAGTCAGAGGTGTGAAGTCTGTAACCTTGTGTGTGGTATTACAACTTCTACCTCAGTCACACCATATCTATAAGTACATAGAGCAGCAACTGTGGACAAAACCTGGAACTGGAGCAGAGCAGGACATAGGCCCACATATAAGGGGAGGGAGGAAACACTGGCCAGATAAATGTAGAATGTGCAGACTACAACAAATCGTGCAGTAGCATGGGTTCCCTGCAGTGTATGGAGTCAGTACCCAAATGTCTGTCAGTGGTTACTCACATTAATCTATATCAATCTGTCACTGACATACCAGGAAATCACAGTGCTATGTAAAATGTACCACACATATTATGCAAAACTCTGCTCAGTCCAATACACTCTATACCCACCCTACATGAATTAATAAGGATAGCACACAGCCATGAGATCCCTCAGCCAGTATATCAGGAGGTGCTGGGCAGTTTAAACAGGTTCATCAGCCAGGTGGCTGTAACACACAAAATCCTGGACTAAAGTATAGGTAGGTCTGGCCTGGAGTCCCACTATTAGTATTGATGGTCATACTAGGCATGCTCATACACTTATGTAATTTCAGCCCATGTCTGAACCTACATCTGACTATAGAACTGTGATGTCCATATATGCCTGTGCATACAGACAGCTATGTACACCTTAACTGTCTACCCCCATCAGATATGATTACCCTCATCTATCCGTATGTGGCACATATAAGATATATTTGGATCTGTTGAGTGTGATATATATATATATATATATATATATATATATATATATATATATATATATATATATCAGTAACATATGCAAATATATCATGTACAAAGAAGCAGACACAGGAGGAGAGAGAGAGAGAGAGAGAGAGAGAGAGAGAGAGACCATGAAAACCATACAGTGATGTAGTGCTGCAGCCATTCATACACCAATAGTAACCAGTGGCACGTGCAAATACTATGGTGAGCTCCATTGCATAATAGTAGTTAGGTAGGGATTGCAATCTCACATCACCTGCCTTTGTGTGTGTGTGTGTGTGTGTGTGTGTGTGTGTGTGTGTGTGTGTGTGTGTGTGTGTGTGTGTGTATGTATGTGTGTCACTTTCTGTATGTATTACACATACAGCAGAATACACACACCCAACAGGCCTATGTCTGTGTAATGATCACCCATTTTATGGCTCTGTGACTAGTGTCCTGCACAACAGTGGCTCGTCAGCAGCTACTGATGTCATGCACCCCAACAGCAGTGGCAGACACTATCCATATGCATAAGCTCTGTGGCACATGTGCTAAGTATGTAGTACTATAGTGTAGACAGTTAAATAGGTAGGGGTTCTAATCCCAACAACAGCAGCACAGTGACTGTATGTGTTTAAATATATCCCCTTGTGGCTATGTGTCTTTCCTGCCTGTGTGTGTGTGTGCAATGCCCCTACATTTTAAGTCCTGTTACACTCGGTTAACCCCCCATTGCACTAATTTACAGGGCCTGTCAATGTCATCCACTTTTAGGGTTACCACCTGTCCCATTTTGCGAGGGACAGTCCCTCTTTGGGTAGTTGTATCCCTGCAAATAAATTGAAAAAATGGCAAATGTCCTGAGATTTTAGGACAAAAATATTCTCTATATTTTATGTAATAGTTGCATAAAACAGTTATTCTGTATCTGAAACACATAAATGTTATAAGTAA
Organism: Protopterus annectens; assembly: GCF_019279795.1. Classification (NCBI taxonomy): domain Eukaryota; kingdom Metazoa; phylum Chordata; order Ceratodontiformes; family Protopteridae; genus Protopterus; species Protopterus annectens. The sequence continues at coordinate 1,289,274,415 of NC_056735.1, forward strand.
CAGAATAAGCAATTAAAATGCTACACGAATAAGCTTATATTTTGGCAAAAAACTGAAGTTCTGTCCTTTGTACTAGCAGTGGGTATGTTTTGCCCTGCAAAATCTGACATTTCTATCAAAAATGCCTCACTTTGACCATTTGAAAAGGTGGCAGCCCTATTCACTTTAGATGCACCGTTGGACACTCTCCAGTTATTATAAGCTCCATGGTGCACGCATTAAGTACATAGCACTATAGTGCAGGCAGTTAGATAGGTAATGGTCTGAATCCCAGCAATGGGAACTTCGTGAGTCTGTGTTTAAGTATATCCCTTTGTGGCTATATGTCTTTCCTGCCTATGTGTGTGCAATGTCACTACATGTTAAGGCCTCTTCCACCTGTTAACACTCCATTACACTACTTTACAGGGCTTTATAGATGTCATCCACCTTAGATGCACCATTCTCATCTAACCTCCACTGTGCATGCGATAAATACATAGCACTGTAATGCATACAACTAGAGAGGTAGGGGTTCTAGTTCCAATGCTGGTAACTCTGTGTGTGAGTGGGAAGTATATCCCCTGTTACAGTGTGTGTGTTGATTATACCATTTTGAGGCCTGTTCTAACCTGTTAACCCCCCATTGCACTACTTTACAGGGCCTGTAGATGTCATCCACCTTAGATGCACCGTTGGACCCTCTCCAGGCATATAACCTCAGTGGTGCATGTGATTACATAGCACTGTAATACATACAACTAGATAGGTAGGGGTTCTAATCTCAATACTGGCAAGTGTGTATGTGTGTGAAACATATCCCCTGTTGCAGTGTCTGTGTGTGTGTGTGTGTGTGTGTGTGTGTGTGTGTGTGTGTGTGTGTGTGTGTGTGTGTGTGTGTGTGTGTGTGTGTTAAGTTGAGGCCTGTTACACCCTGTTAACCCCCTATTGCACTACTTTACAGGGTGTGTTGATGTTATCTGCCTTAAATGGACCATTGGATACTTTTCAAACATATAAGCTCTGTAGTGCACATGATAAGTATGTAGCACTGTCTTACATACAACTAGAGATGTAGGGGTTCTAATCTCAATACTGGCAACCGTGTGAGGGTCTGTATATGCATACCCCCTGTAGCAGTGTGGCTGTCTTGCCTGTGTGAGAAATGGTTATACCATTTTGCGGGCCTGCTCCACCCTGCTAACCCCCCATTGGCAAACATTCAGGACCTACTGATGTCATCCACCTTAGAAGCACAGTTAGACATTTTCAATCACAATAGCACTATAGCGCATGCAATATGTATGTCATTCTATAGTGTATGTAACTAGTTAGGTAGGGGGTTCTAATCCAAAATGTAGTAACTCTGTGAGTGTATGTGTGTTTGAATGCACATCCCCCTGCAGCAGTGAGTGTGGGGTTCTAATCAGAAATGTAGCAACTCTATGACTGTATGTGTGTTTGAATGCATATCCCCCTCCAGCAGTGTGTGTCACAGTTATACCATTTTAAGGGCCTGTGCAAACCTGTTAACCCCACACTGGCAATCCTTACAGCACCTGCAGATGTCATCCACCTGAACAGTAGTGGCAGACACTGCAAAAACATGTAAGCTCTGTGGCGCATGTGAAATGTATTTAGCACTATAGTATGTGAAACTAGGCAGATATGAGTTCTACTCTCAACAAGGGCAGTTCATAAATGTGTGTGTGTGTGTGTGTGTGTGTGTGTGTGTGTGTGTGTGTGTGTGTGTGTGTGTGTGTGTGTGTGTATGCTATTTTATTTATTTATTATTTGTTAACCAGGAATGACTGACTTGGAACAAACCAATTTACAGCAGAGGCCCAGGGAGAAACACTCCAGACACATGTCTTTTTAACATGGAAGGAAACCAGAGCACCTGGGGGAAACCTACAAGAACACAGAGAGGACATACAGGTGCCACACAGAAGGCACCCCAGCCAAGAATTGAACCAGAGAACCTCTTGCTGTGAGGCAACAACACTAATGCTGCACCACTGCACCATCCAATATATCCCCATCCAGCAGTGTGACTGTGTTAGGGCCACCACCTTACCTCTCAACACCTTAGAGCAAAATATCTACATAATGTCGTACAGAAAAGTGGGACAAATGCCAAACATTAGGGTCAATCTTTAAATATTGCTCTTACAAACATAGAAAGTAGATAGCATAACAGGTTGTGCACTAGCATGCATTTTCTGTAGGGTATGAAGTCTGAAATGACAATATCTGTCATTATTGTCTAACATCAGTCTTTAATCATGTGCCACTAATTTGCCAGAAAACCACAATGTTATGACAAATGGACTTAACTATGAGGCAAACATCAGGACATTCTGCAAAACTCTGTACAGGTGAGAGGTATGGCCACCACCTTCCCACCCTGCGGGTTGCAGTCCATGTTTGGCTAGGTGTGACTTGTGAAAACAACTCAAGCAATACAAAGGTCCCAAGAGTGTAGGACAACAAACATTTCCTAAAGTTGTGTAATAATTGCATAAAGCAGTTATGTCACATCAGAAGCACCTTAATGTTATGAGAAATAGCATATCTTATGGAAATGTGACACAAATAATTTGTCATACTGGAAAACCAAGAGAACTCCTGTCCGTTGCTCTTGCCATGGGTATGGTTTGTCCTGCCAACTCTCACGATACTATAAGAAGTGTCCTAGATTGCACATTTTATAAGGAGGCCACCCTACTCTGTGTTGCCTATGTGTGTGCAATACATAAACATGTGGAGGCTCTGTGAGTAGCTGCTGTCCCCAAAGGCCCACATGTATCTTGGCATGAATGCTAACTGGCACCACCCACATTTGTAGGTACTGCCTAAGCTGTGGTGACTGTAAGTAGTGCGCTGTCTGTCACTGACCCACCAATTGATGTTACCCCACTGCAATGGGGTCATACATTGAGTATGGAATGGTGCCAAAGTCCTGGTGTCAAGCTGAATGCAGAAACAGTACCATCATACCATACGTCAAGGACATGGCCCCACTATTTCCCACATCAGTGCCAACACCATAAACACACAACCTGGATAGTCAGGTTGATAACACTGTTGCATTCAGCCATCAAGTAGCAGCAGTGGTCAGAAAGGGCTTGTATGTGGTTCACCACATAGGTAAAGGGAGTGCATCCAGACTAAAGATGGACATTACCTCATTATAGTCCCCAGTCAGCACAACAGCTTAGTACTATGGCCCATTTGGTGTGCACCTATCTAGACATCTGCAGAAACTGGAAAGGCCATAGTAATACCCACAAAGGTAATCCATGACCCCCAACACCTGTTCCATGCAGGCAGCCTCAATTCAGTAGTGGCCCACTTGGTATTGGACAAGTTGCCCACAGGAAAGCTGTGGCATGCATAGATGGCAATGTTGTGCCCAGCCCTTCAACAGTTGTCCCATATATGTGAGTATAACTCTTCATGCATTACCAGCACAGCAGGCTTGGATCTGATATGCAACATCAACAAAACCTGCGGTAGAGAAAAGTTTGTCTCCCAGAGACTGCTCTGTTGCAGGAATACACTTCCCAGACATGACAGAATACCATGCAGACCCTCATCAAGTGCACCCATAATGAGTGGATGGGGAACCACAAATCTGTCCCAGGGTTTGCACCTGTGTCCCTCAATGACAAAGGCAACAGGTGCTGATTGATGATTCTGTCAGGAATAAAGTAATGGCTAGGCTTGTAAGGGACCCAGGGCCATTACTCTAGTAATCTTCTATGATCCTATGAACCTGTGATCTTACAGAACTCCCAGGTGACATGTATCAAGATTAGCATGCAGTGTTAAGGGAAATGCATGCAAGATTACGCTGTCCACCCCCATTGTCCCTCACACACTGTTCTACACATATGCTCCTAGGTAACCATGCACATACACAACCATACCTTGGAGATGTCACATTTCTGTGTTGCCACTATGCCATCCTGAGCTGCTGTACTGGCAGCAGGTCCCCATGATATACACACACAAACACCTGTAACAGAAACAGAATAAGGTGTGGGAGACAACAGTCACTCACCAATACTAACAGCAATACAGCATCATTGCACAAAGGTACATACACTTTGATGTGTACACATGACAATTACCAGCAGACAGCACCTCACAGGGCATGACACTACTGCACTACAAACTACCATTAACTGTTCTATATTCACCCTGTGCATCAGACACATATTAGCATGTCCCTGCATCGATGGTATGGAGGACAGGGGTGTGACACAGGTATCAACACATGCACAGGGTGTTATGTGGGGTTGTCAAAGGCCTAGACTGTGCCACACAGTTGACATTGTGTGTGTGTGTGTGTGTGTGTGTGTGTGTGTGTGTGTGTGTGTGTGTGTGTGTGTGTGTGTGTGTGTCTGGAGGGGTGCTGGTTAGCTGGGCCATGGAGAGGAGCTGTGTGTGTCTGGTGGTGATCTGCATGTGGCAGTGATGTGTGAGTGTGTGCATGTACACAGTCAAGCTATGTGCCAGCCTGACATGAGGATATGTTGGACAGCTGTGAACTGTATATGACAGAATGGACAGTTCACTGTCTCCAGCAACAAACAGGGGAACTGGTTCTGCCAGGAGTGACCCTGGCACCACCATGCTCATGGACAGATGCAGTACTACTTGCTGATGGTGACTGGTGTCTGCTGGGTCTGTGTCCCTCATGGGGCTGCCCAGGACCATGTGCTCATGGCCTGTCATGTTGTGGTGTGGTCCCTTCGGTAGTGCTGGTGGTACTGCTACTATGGGAGTGTGACTGTGCATGGCCATCTGAGCTCTCAGCTGATGTTGTTGCTGACCTTCATCCACGTGTCCAAAGGCCTCCTCCCACCACATTTTCAAATACAGACATTGCACGGTTAAGGACTAACAATGCCTCACCCCACCATCTATCCACTACATCAGCAAAAGGACATAAGGCATCACCAATGCCATGGATGGAGCCATGTATGCCAGGCAGTGTGGCATCCATGACCCTGAGCATCCATCAGGTGTACCATTCACAATGTGCCTGTGCCTCCATGATGGACTGAAACATGCATTGGGTGACACTTGCTGTGACACATCTGACAGGTGCCGGATGGGCAGCAGTCCTCCTTTAAGCACTCTTGTCAATCTGCTTGTGGGCAACCATGCCAGCTCTCTGGCTATGGCTAGTGTCTACAGTCAAAGATGCCATAGTCACCACACTCACCTGTTTGATGCCACCACCCTCTGTCTGTCCAATATCTGTGGCTGCTGGGGATTGGATATGTGTGGGCAAACTGACTGTGTGCGGGGACATTGGGGGAGGAAGTGGGATGTCAACCAATGGGACAGATTCAGCCCACAGCAACCCCACCTGTGCCTCACTATGGCCACCGTCATCATCAGAATCTGATGAGATGCTGACATCAGGTTGTGAAGGGGACACACTCCAACACCCATGGTCACCTGTGAGGGGAAGACAACATGACTACATTAATTCCTGCACTATAATGTCTGCTGATTGACATACATATACACACACACACACACACACACACACACACACACACACACACACACACACACACGCATATGCACACACACGCACATGCACATACACATAAATATAGGTGAGGTGCCACAAATGCATTATACAGACCACGCATTATGACTGATGCCATGCACAACACACAAGCAGACAACAACAGACACACACAAAACAGGCCCTTAACAATATGCAGTGCAGCTATTTCCAGTTAATGTTGCTAGTACTATACACCTGTGAGATAAGTGACATGTCAGTATATGTGCTGGACCGTCACCTAAAACACAGTGCAACCATAACCACAATAGTAATGCACCCCTTTATAGCAGAGTGCCTACACCTCTACAAAAATATGTACTAATATGTTACAGCACCTGCAAATATGCTACTGTGATTACTGATGTAATGCACTGTAGTGAACCCCTCCACAACGGAACATGCAAGTATTGCAAGCTTAACAGTTGTGTCCAATTGCAAACTGGTAGCCCTTAACATTCCTAGGGTATAAATGAGCCATAGCAAAACAGTTCCACACTCACAGGCTACAGCATGATGGACCCCAGCCACACCAGAGGTACCTATGGATTTGTGTGGGAGAGGTATTGTCAGCAGACACAAATGTGGCATTGGTACAGGATAAGATGTGCATGTATCAACATGTACAGTACAAACTGTGATACCACCCACATTGATGACATTTACAATATGTGTGCAAACATGTGCATTACAACCTCCTCCACAAATGCAGATTGACCTGACATATGTGTACAGGTATGCAAAGGTTGCCACTATGAATACTACAGTATTAACATGATGACAACTGAATGCTTATCTGGATGCTTCTCAGCTGTGAAAGCTGTGCGACCCACCTCCATGACATGTTATTATTGATTCTTGTGAGCTGGTGGCTGAACCCAGGTTTGCTAGGAACTCCTCTGTGAATGAGAGTGGTCATTGTGTATCAGGCCCTCCACTGGTGCCAGTGCGGTCGCTGACCACAGCTGTGGCCCTTTGCCATGCATGATGTATGACATCAGTGGCCCGGTGTCAGACCTCCTCATAGCTCCTGTCATGCTGACCCACATGATTAACTGATGCCATGAAGTCTGCCCACAGTGCAGCATGTTCTTGCTGGTTATTGCGGCTCCTTGACAACAGCAGCTGGTGATGTAGTCTCAGGGCATCAATTATAGTGGCGGTCTCAGCTTCTGAGAAGGGTGAATTTCTCCGGCAGTACATCCCACCTAAAAGACATGAAGAGGGGAACACATCACAGGACCACATACATTGCTCACCATTATGTACACACCTTGCACACCACATTTGCCACCACTATCCACTGTTAACTCCCACATCATACCCTGCCATCTATCACCACAGTAGGTATGTCGCTATCAGCAGCATAGTGGCAATACATTATGCATTGCCCTCCAGATCCTGATGTTTCCTCCTACTTGCTGCATGTCCTATAAGGTGTTCAAATGCATCCCTATTGCACCTATTACTGCTTGTTCATAGACTGTCTACATTGTATGCGGTGGTGTTAGCATCCTACTGTTGTATTAAGGTACCTGGGCTGTAGGCCCACCCCTTAGGTCTCCCTGTCCTTCTTCCCTCAGATTCTGGACTATATGGCTGTACAATGTCCTATGGTTTCCCCTGCCAGTCCAGTTGATATGGGCATCCTGGCACAGTCTAGCATCTGCTTCATGTGCATGGATGGACAACCATCTACAAACACCAGGAAGTAACACACTGTGTGAGAGATGCAATGTGATTAGGAACCTACAGTCCATGGTTTCTCCCTGTCAAGCCTGCATATCTGTCCCTGAACAGGTTGTGAACACAATCAGTACACATCACACACCACACACACACACACACACACACACACACACACACACACACACACACACACACACACACACACACACACACAAACATATATGCAGAGGTCTTCAACATACACATCCACAAACAAAGGAGACCTTTGAGGCAAAGCCACACATGAACACCACAGCCTTACACAGCACATACCACACATGGCCACACAACTGTGTCCCACGCAGGTATCATCACATGTCAAACATATTACACATAGGAGACTCCATTGTGAGACACAGTGATGTGCCTCTCACCTGGCTGTATATGTGGATGGTCACAGTTACTTGTGTGTTAGGTGACAGAATCCACCATATCGCATATGCACTGATGTCTCTCAACAACAAGTACTATCATGAGTCTGTCACAGTCGATGTTGGCATGCCTGACCTGAGATGTACATCCCTGGACTATATGCAATGAGACATGGGTGAGCACACTGATTATGTGTCCCAGGCAAGTATGTCCCTAGCCTTATGCAGCATTCGGCTCTCACCCAGACTGATGCAGCAATACATTCAGGAAATTATTGACCTTAACATGTGACCTTTTATCCTGTGATAGTCTAGGGGGTTCCAGTACCTGTGTGCCTGGGATGATTTGGTCAATAGAGCATGATGCTTTGCCAGAGATGGCCTCCATCTGTCTCAACTGGCCTTCAGGTGTCTGGCAATGGTTCTCGCCACCCCATAGTGCCTTCATTAGGAAAAGTGGTGAGGTTATCACTACCAACATACAACTGTCAATGCAGCACACATTGAAGGCCATGCTGCTAAATGCTAGGTGTCTACACATGACTCTGCCCTCAATCCAAGCATTCTTAACCCTGGGATTGGCTGACATCGTTGCAGTCACACACACATGATTCAAAGCTGCAGAGAGCACCCCAGTCTTACCTAGTTCACCATCCTATCATACAGTCATACCCCAAAGTATGGGCAGAAATGACATGGGACATGTGATTTCAGTATATATGAGATACATACACACCTCCATGCTGTACAGGCAGTAAGATGCACAGGGGACACTGTAGGGGCAGTTCACCATTGCCAACATGCCTATTCAAATCATAGCTAGCTACTAGCCACCACATGTGACCAGGAAGCACATTCTGCCTATATGGACCTCATCAACTGTATTATGATTTGGGTCTCTACCCTGAACCTGGGTCACTTAAATGACCCAAACATATATTGAAAGATGTACCCATGCCAGCACACAAATGGCCAGAGAGCCATCAATAGTGGAATTGCAAACACCTATTTGCAGCTAGGGGCTACACCCACATGAGGTAAAGGTATGTTGCAGTTGATATTACACAACACAGGTTATCACAGCAACAACTCTACAGTATCATCCTCCGTGACAAAGAAACCATCATGCAGTCATGTTTGCAGTCACCATCTCCCATAATACCCATCTAGCTAGGGTTAGACATACATACACCTCCGTGCAGTCACACACACATGATTCAAAGCTGCAGAGAGCACCCCAGTCTTACCTAGTTCACCATCCTATCATACAGTCATACCCCAAAGTATGGGCAGAAATGACATGGGACATGTGATTTCAGTATATATGAGATACATACACACCTCCATGCTGTACAGGCAGTAAGATGCACAGGGGACACTGTAGGGGCAGTTCACCATTGCCAACATGCCTATTCAAATCATAGCTAGCTACTAGCCACCACATGTGACCAGGAAGCACATTCTGCCTATATGGACCTCATCAACTGTATTATGATTTGGGTCTCTACCCTGAACCTGGGTCACTTAAATGACCCAAACATATATTGAAAGATGTACCCATGCCAGCACACAAATGGCCAGAGAGCCATCAATAGTGGAATTGCAAACACCTATTTGCAGCTAGGGGCTACACCCACATGAGGTAAAGGTATGTTGCAGTTGATATTACACAACACAGGTTATCACAGCAACAACTCTACAGTATCATCCTCCGTGACAAAGAAACCATCATGCAGTCATGTTTGCAGTCACCATCTCCCATAATACCCATCTAGCTAGGGTTAGACATACATACACCTTCAACATGGAATACAGCCTCCTGGGGGGTGATATACACAGCATCACAGCCCCAAACCCCTCTTTAGGGACTGGCACCAATATCCACACATACACACAAGTGCTAGATGTGCATTGGTGTAGATGCATGGAGTCAGGTATAACAGACAAGACTACATCATCCTCTGCAAGGATACATACTATCTGGTGGACATCTGCAATACATAAGTGTCTATAACAGGGATGACATACCCTTGTCTGAGACAAAGTAGGAGCAGCTGCCTATTTTGGAGCAATGTCTCGTTAGCATGAACAAGCAAATGGGATCACTCCTGGAAACCTGCACAGCAAACCCAGAGCCTACATTGTCGACATCCACTACACACAATCATCTCCTATTCTGCACATGTGTCTGCAACATCACAAAAACCACCTGCATCTGCTCACTTGTGGTGGTCAAGGACACCAGCTATACCAGTGATGTAGGTATAGCATACTTGATGCCTGACAGAGTCAGTGTAGGCTTCACCCCTTGTCCCCCCATCAGTACATCAGGATGTCCACAGTACCTGCCCCCTTCTCCTAAATGTAGGGAACAGGTGATCACTGCCATGTGAAAGTCATGGTATACATCTGCCATGGGAGCCTATCACATCACAGGATACATCCTACATACCCCAAGCATAACCTTGCAACACCATAAGTCACTGTATTCAAAGGAGGCCTGACTACCACCTTTGTTCCAGCTGTGTGCAGGATAACCACTGCCACCCCTTTGCACTAAGGTGGTGCATCCACCAATCTGTCACATTATGCACCCATCAGACTAACTTGGCTGTTCTGGAAGGCCATAGCACAGTTTATAGTGCAGCTGATTAACAAGGAGATTGGTGACCTCCACACACTTCATCACACACAGTTAGGCTTTGTCAAGGAAGGGATTGTGTCTGTTCCTCTTTGATACAGTCACCAAAGCCATGAATGGGGGGGGGGGTGATAATGCACACTGCCTACCTTCACCTGGACAAAGTCTTTGACAGTATAACTCACCTGGCCATAATATATATACACTCCCATGTATGCATCACACCATATGTTACCATAGGGGTAGCACACTGACATGCTGATTGACCCAACTAATCCACATAGGGTAATCCACCTCAAGTGGTTGACCCCCAACTAACGGCATAACCTGTTGTTCTGCGTTTGGGCCTCTATTATGTGTGATGTACAGTTCTGAGGTGCAGGGCACAGCCATTGGCCTATGGCTGACCATGTCTGCAGATGACTGCATGCTGTGTGCTGTCACCGGATTATCTAGTGATGTTGGACATCTGCCTAGCAGGGTCTCATACAGATACATGACTGGTGCCAGAAACATGGCCTCAGGCCACATACCAGGAAATGCAGTGTCAACCCCTTTGGGGAGAGTGATGTCCTCACATATTATTACAACATCCTAGGTACACAATCAGTTGTGAGGGATCTGTGCACACAGGTCAATGGCAGCATGACATTTCACCACCATGTTGCTTCCATTGTATGGTAAACCTTCTACATGGCCCACCTAAAGGTATGTCATCCAGAGACCTGGGGTCCTAACATCCCTGTATTCCCCCCAATAAGGCACATTATTGTGTAAAATGCCCCATTCATCATTCACATCACACAGCACATGCAACAGCTGGGGACATCACAGAGGCTCCCCACCAGGGAGTACCAGGGCCTCAAACATCTACCATGCACAGATATGCTATAAGCCCAACCCACTATCCTGTTTCATGCATACTCTTCAGAGGTGACCTCTGTCTGGCATGCAAGGCAATCACAGACTCCACATTGTTGAGACTATTGCGCAAGTGTAACTCAAGCTCCTCTCTATTAACACACACACACATGCCCTCAACCTGGTATGTGACATCAGCTGGTCTTGTTGGCAGCTCCAATATATGTCCAACACCCTCACCCTGCTGTGGAATGGTCACCCTGTCCACATCAGGCAGGGTAGCCATTTACATCTTTGCAGGCAGAACCTGGATAACTGGATGGTTAACTGCACAAACACCCTTGGGATATGACCTGTGTCCCTGTTGGACTGGGGCATCAGGTGCTGCCTTGCATCCACATGAGTTAACATCTGGCCTAGGTATATGGGGGCTCAGGGTCCATAGTCTTGTAACCTTGTATGGTCCTAGGTATACCAGCTATGGCTTGGTGCTGTGACAGACTGTATTGTTATGTGTTCACATGCAACACTGCCATCGACTGTTGGGTGTCCCCTCTGGGCAACGTTACAGTACCATGTCATCCAGCCTACATTTGACAAATAGGTGAGCAGTACTACAAGTACATGTGACAAACATCTGTGCTACAGAATAACTGAGAGCAGTGCATATGTGGTGTAGGGTTTTCTCCTCGTAGGTGTCCGACATATGCAGTACCCAGATGTTTGTGGAATGTGTACATGTGCCTGATATACGTGGACCCCCTGCCAGACAAATGTGGATGTCTGGAAACCAGTTGGACAATGTGTAATGGTTGTCTCCAGAGTGTGGAGGATGTGTCTGTGACATGCCAGACCCCCCAGAACACAGTAATGGTACATTAATATCTGGTAGTGTAATCATTCCCTTACAATTTATGCTCAATATGTACACATTGCTGCTGAGGCAGAGCCTGTTTCCCCCCATCACTACTGCCTATAACCTTCTGTCCTGCAGGTATGCTAGCCATGGCTATCAGGCAATGAGATACAGCTGTGGAGTACACAGTGACCTAGCCAGAGTACATCAGGAAGAGTCAGGGACACCTGGAAAATCTTGAACTAACCCTGTATGACATTCACAGACTGAGAGGAGCTCACTGACAGTACATGATGTGATATGCCAGCTGTATCAACCAGTAGTTACTGTCATTATTGAACAACAGACAATCCATTAGCATTCGTATGTGAGTGGGCCTTTGCTGGGGGGACTCAGCGGCCAGAGCTGTCATCTATGTCACTGCAGACAGAGACAAAAGGCAAGACTGTAGGTGCTAGACAGCAGACTAACAACAACATGTCATTCCAAGATATGTTGTTGAGACCTACTGTTGAAATTCCTATTTCCCATTATTGCATCCCCCATCTGCATTCCATTACATGGTTAATTCTATGACATACCTGGTATATTGCTGTACTCCTTTGTGAGCAGAAATCCAGTGGTAGTTTTTCTTGGAAATCACAGTCTGTTTTCATGAAGAAAGTCACAGACTACTTTACCATAGGCAGCATGCTCATGAACATGTGATTGGCTGTGCACCAATCTGGGAATCACACTTGCTAATAGCATCCAGAATAGCTGGGTTGCATTTCCATTAGCCAATGGCATGGCAGCACAGTGCTATAACTAAGGCCTTCATGTAGGCCTTGGCCTGTTTCCTGGCCTGTGAGGAGGACATTATTGAGGCATGGGAGCTACAGCATCACAGAGGGTAGGTAGAAATACTGTTCACTGTTTGGATTGATGGGGTATGGCCACAGCTTTGCATGCTATGCTCGGACATTGTTAACAAACTTTCTGATTCTGTGGCAGGTTACTGTTTAACAATGTGTGCTGGAGTCAGTAAGGAGACAGGCAGATGTGAGTGCCATGTATTATTTTTATCTGAATGTGCATGCTGCTGCAGTTGATGCAGGTCTATCAGCTGTGTATGTTTCAAGGGGGAGACTGTGACACATGTCTCTGTCACCTGAACACCCCCCCAATCCTTTATGTATGAGTGTTGTGTGGATGCCCTGTTCTAGGTGCTTGTGAGGTATGGTAGGTCTGTAGCAGGTAGCTGAACATACTGCTGCATTCTGGCCAGGAGTCATTCTGGGGATTGTGAAGACATTGGGGGACAGCAAGCTGTATATGTCAGTGAGGGAACAGTGGCAGCTCTTGTATCACAGCATGGCCAGGGTGAGGGTACCCATAGCAGTTCAGGTGAGGCATGTGCCTCTGGTTCATATGTTAAGTAGTATTGCCATCCAGAGAGTGGTGGGGACATTTAGGACATGTATTCATATTTGTGACATGTCCCACCCACCAGGCCTTTGACGTGCTACTGTGGGTGGCAGTGACTGCAGTAGCAGCAACCAGTTCTGCTCGACATTGCAAGGTTCAGTTATTTCTATGTTGCATTGACAAGCATGTAGTTGTCATGCAACAAACTGGAATATGGACCAGAACTGTGGGTGTCCAAATGTCAGACATGCAAGGAATATAACAGATAAAGCTACTGACTCATTATTATGAGAGGTGTAATTGCAAGACATATGTGCATGCATACAGTGTGTTACACAGGATTGGCATGAACATGCGTGTTCGGATAGCTACGGCATGTGACACTGACCTGTCATGCTTTTGTAACCTCTACCTGCACTGACTTGCCAGTACTTCAGCACATAGAATAGGTTTGATGACAACCATGCCATAAGTAGGTGGCACAACTGTGGATATTCTGCAACAGCCTGTGCAGTTGTCAGCTCTACCTGATATCATAGGCCTCCTGTCAATCCATCAGCATGTCTTTCGCTGTGTACTGGTTCAGTGTTTGCATCATAGGCCCAAGTATTCTGTCATTTATCACATTATATGCAGAAGTATTGTGTCACTGATAATCAGGATATCTTTGTAAAACCAGTAGCTATTATTTAGTGTGGTGTTGGCCTAGTTGGCTATTCCACCATATTGTAGGTTAAAGGGTAAAGGGTCCTGGGTTCAGTACTTAGGAAGGGTGTATATTTTTCCTGATGTGACATCACTGTACTGAATGATATATTTATATAAACACCAAATGCTCTACACAGCTGAGTTGACCAAGTGGACTAATGTGCTATGCTGTAGCTTTGAGGGTCCTGGATTCAATATAGGGTGTCTTTTTTTTCCTGATGTGACATCACTGTACTGCATGATATATTTATAGAAACAACAGCAATTTTCCACAGCTGCATTGGCCTAGTGGGCTAATGCACTATGCTGTAGTTCAGAGAGTGCTGGGTCCAACACTTGGCTAGGATACCTGTTTATTGCTGTGCATAACAGTGTCAGAATCAAATAAGGTGATTAAACAGCTTTAAGTGGGCTTGTGTGATGCACCACAATGCCAAGCAGTTCTTAGCCCTGTTTAAACCCACGCTATTTCCAAAAAAAAAAAAAGAAAAAGGGGTGATAGGAAAGTAGTGAAATGGGGGCAAGCAGGGGGAAAAACAATATGAAAGGCAGGTAAGGATATGCATGATAGGTGTAGGAAAGGACCATATCTTTCCATTTCTTGCACAGCAACAGCTGAGCATGGTGTGGACAATCTGGAATTTGAAGTCTTGCATCCCACAGGGAAGGGTGTGGGTGACATAACTTGGCTGATTAATTGTTGTGATGATTGACTGATGCCAGTGTATGTGGGGGTGAAATGGAGAGCTATGTATGGGACGATTTTTTTTTTTTTTTTTTTTTTTTTTTTAAGGAGAGAGTGGAATGTTGGGGAAGGGTTATAGGTACATTTTGGGAAGTAAGTTGGGTGTGAGAGGTTGTGTTTTCAGGCAGACAAGACAGTGGACAGGGGTGGTGTATGACACATGAGTGAGGTAAACACCTTGGACTGGGAGGGTGTTTGGGAATCGGAGGACCAAGTGCCCCCAAATGGAAACAGTGGGACTGAACTCCTCACCCTTGGGCAGCCATCACTACCCCTTCATGGCCCTGAAGGTAGATGTACTGGGGCTGGGCTCCGGGGCCAGCCTGCCATTCCAGGTGTGCCAGTCTGCCCTTGATCTGACCTAGTCGGTCATCGAAATCACACTGGATAACCCTGCGCACCATCCCTGGGAACTGATTTTGGGTGACCACATCCACTCTGCACCTGTGCCTGGGGGGGACCCATCCCCTGAGGTGGTTCCACCTGTGGGTGGTGCAGGACCAACCAAAGAGGCAGCTCCAGGTTGGGTCCCAGATGTGCTGGGACCCGGTGCCATGGCCAGATGAGGTGGGATAGGTGGATCCACTGGAACCAGCCTACCCAAGTGTCCTATGGTGTTGAGGCTTGTCAAAGTGTATTGGTTAGTCATGAACAGAACTTTTCAATGTTAGTTATAACAGCATGCATGGGTGTTCCAATTAACCCAAAACAACAGAATGTCATAGCATACAGAATACAGGCATAAATGGAATTACAGTCATTATTGTAACAGCATGCCAGTAAAAGTTACAGCAAAAGGCCAACAAAACTGGTATTTCAACAAGGTATGTTAGTATGCAACCATTATAATATATAACCATTAATACAACACAAGGCCCAACATTAGGTTTTGAAAACAACATATGTGAAAATGGAACCATACCCATAGTATAAAAATAATAATTTGTGATGCAGATAAGGGGTGGGGGGAGAGAAAGACATTCCATTACCAACTGTATAGGCTATATTTTTCACAACAGTACTGCTCGATATTCTATAGGTCTGCCCTCACTTTATGTCTACAAGTGCCCTATAGCTTCTGTAGCATGTACATACCTCTCAAACTATCCAGATGGGATGGTATTGGCCAAGGTGTAACACCTACAGGTACATAAATAGAGGAGACTATTAAATGTCAGGGGAACATCTATGACTACCAAGTTTCTCTCTGCACTGATGTGTGAGTGTGTCACTGGCATACTTCAACTGGGTTTATATCTGTGTCCAAGGTTTCTGGCAGCAGTGATCACTATCCATGACAGCGTGACACTTGAGAGATATGTATCATGCACAGTACAGACAGCTTACACTTATCCTGCCGTCATTGGAAGGTATGGGGTTAGACTATCAGCAGACATTCATAGATGCACCAGGCATACAGCCATACCAACACTAGACCATTTAATTTTTCTTATTAACTTGGAATAGTACTGTACTTCATGTTGTTTTATTTAATGGAGTGTTATCACCTTGCTGTGAAATGCTGTTTATACACTACTACACCTGGACACAGACATTAGTATACCCTTCATATACCTACTGCAGACATTTATTTAACTGCAAGTTCTGTGGGGGGAAAATCTGTTAACAACACAAAGCTGTTTCTATAAATATGTCTAAGTACCTGTCCCTGGATTCAAACCCTGGTCTATGTGTAACAAAATGAACAACATATATATTGTGTATCATACTGACCTACTGGGCCACTGCTGTGTGCTGATTGAATATGTACCTAAAGCTCACCTGGTGACAAAGTGTGACCTCGTGATATAGGTAGTGTGTCACACAAGACGGCAGTGGCAGTTGAACATACATGCATGATATTCATGCATGACCGAGATAGTAGGTGAACTATGTATTAATACTTGGAATGCAGGTGCGCACAATTAAAACCTCATGGTTGGGAATATGTGCGATCTGTACAGACCATACTGGGGTGCTGGGTTGTCAGGTTTACCTGACCCATATACATTTGCAGATGGTATATTTCCAGTCTACACTTTCATACTTGCCTGCATCAGCATACCTACGTTCAGGGATTCATATAGCTGAAATGCAAAGGTTAACACAAGACAATCCTGGGAGAAACACACTATAATACCTTAGCCAGTACTACTGTAGGTTCAGATCTTAATGCAGAACAAATATCATATTGCATCATATCTTGTAGTACAGCTCCACATCTACACTTTAGCATGACAATTAGTTATTGGCCAACCTTTGTTTATTTCATGATGGTATACCCATGTTTACTTCACAAAACCTGTAATATTTGATTTCTTGAACAACAGTCCAGAATAAACACAACAATTGACAGAACACAGATTTATTGAGAGTGACATGGTACAGTGATTGGTATACAGCTGACAATCTTTATTGTTCTACAGTTTAAATAATGCAGACATAGGAAGATATGTATTATCACTCAGTCTATGCAATATTACCTTTATTTCTTCACACTTCTGACTGTAGTTGTACTGTATTGCCTGTAGATTAGGAATGCACTTAATTGATTCACTTTACCATTTTAAGCGCCTGTGTACTTTATTACCAGAGCATGTATTATTAATACAGTATACACATGTTATTTGCAGGCATTATTAATCCAGTATTAACTTTCTTTACATAACAGTAGCGTGTTTCATGCTTTCATTTATATTGAACTGTACCTGCCAATGCGCACTTATATCAGTCCAAGTCTATGTACATATTCACTGCAGTACACCCACAACAGACTATACCTATTGGCAGTTACTACTGTACTCTTTCTTAATTAGATTACTATATATTGCAAGAGATATCTGTACTCGCCACATCCTGGCTAGGCATCCTGCATAGGCCTCCAGGTTGCAAGCCCTCTCCTCTGCAGCTGTGGGGGGAAAACACACCATTATGCATACCTGTCTATCAGATATTCATACTAGAATTTGATAAAGCAATGGTTCCTATATTTACAAACTTCTGAGGCATTGTGGTCCCGAGCATCTTGAATCCATTGGGCCAAGAGCTCTCCCTTCCTTCACTTCAGGTCATCATAGTGATGATGCACCTGCTGACCAGTGTGGGGGGGCTTCCAGTTGCAATGGTGAAGCCATGTGTCAGACCGAGGAGCCCAACCCTGACCTCTGGACTTCAATATGCCCCAGCACTGCACCCAGAAGCACGCACCCTCTTCAACTCCAGCCATAGCTGCTGCAGTGATTAAACTCCAACAAGTTCTGGCTGTATTCCCACCTATTGAGCTTAAATAAGGCTGTTTTCCCACCCTTTCCCACCATTGGATCATTTTTACAAACTGGCTAAGCTTAGTTGACCACTGCTTAAGCGGGCAAACATTTAGCAATACCTAGCGGTGTGCAAACCCGCTTAGCTGAGCTGAAGACTGCTGAAACTGGGATTGCTAAGCAGTGCCCAAGCCAGCTAAGTGGAGCTGCACGTAGCTAAGTACTTCTAAAACAGGTCCTATTTAAGCATTGCTTGGCTTAGCTTAGTAGAGCTTAGATAATGGAAAACCAGATGTTTACATGATAACTAAAATATATATTCACATGAATCCCTCATTAATGATACGTTAGAATTATGTGTATTTATTTTAATGTACATGACCTAATCCTATATTTTAATTACATTATCTTGGGGTGTGACTGTAATGTATTGGATACTTGTGTACAGCTGGGGCTTTTCCCTTCATATCTCCACTGAAAATGGGCTTCTGGACCAGCTGGACTAACCCAGTTAACAAATATCAATAACTACTTCCACAAAAAAAAAAAAAAAAAAAAAAAATTACATGTCAATGCTATCAGATGTAAAAGCTAAATGGCCTGTCTGGGCATTCAAACCATGCATCTATTGCATAGAAGGCTATAACTCTACCCATTCAGCTAACGTTCTTCTATAGCTTTTAGTTACATTTAAGCACTGCTGAGTGACACACTGCACCATGCAAACTCACTCAGCTATGCCTAAAAGTGACATTTTCCAATAAAATTAAAAGCATCCGTTTTTTTTTTATTTTTAGATATCTGCCATGTGTTCATTGCTAAGTGCTGAGCCACACAAACAGGAAACACAATGGGAAAATGACTTTTTTAACTTTATATTTCAGTGGAGGGTGTGTGTTACACACACTGTAACATACCCCCTGAAAGCAAAAAAACTGGCTAAGTACAAACAATTAACTGCTGTATTTCAGTGCCGTCCAGTACTTTGACAGTGTAGGGGGTGTGTTACACATCTCCGAGAACTGTAAGACTACTACAGTGATTCAGTAACCATGTACATGGATCTCCCTCAGTAGCATGCCTTCATTAATATGCAAGGCGCATTGCTGAAGGGAAGCTGCAGACACAGCCACAGTACACTCCATGTAGGGTTTGCACTATTCCTACATGGAGTTTATTAAATCTCAGGTAGACGTTTTGAGGGGTGAATGGAGCAGAACTTGATACCTAAACTATGGACTCTGAACTAGTATTTCAGGAGACTGAGCTACGTGCATTAATTGAAGTTTCTTTATGATGGGTATTTGGGCACCAGTAATCTGTACGGATAAGGGGGTTGTAGGTTCAAACATTGCGTATGTACTGTAATGATTAGAATCCCAATCCTAAGCATACATTTTGGGATTGTAATTATGTTAAATTCATCAGACTGGAGATTATGCAGCTGGTGAATAATATTCTCCTTCTTTAATATACACTGTCTACAGGTAATTGGAAGACATACTCTTCTTCAGAGTGTCTTACTCTGAATAACAACTATAAAGTTTTCGTATTGTACAGTTATTGGTAATAACAAGGATGTATACAGCTTCTTTGTGGAAACCCCTGGCAAACTTTCCTTTAAAGGAATATGAAAGTTTTGTTAAAGCTGTGCAAAGTTCATTTTGGACTATGACATTATAATACGCTTGTCTTCTACAGCATGGTATAACAATGATGTTGTGGTATTACTACAGAAATTCTGACAATAATTTATGTTTTACTCTGCATCATAGGTTGCTCTTGCTACAGGTATTTAGTTGGATAATGTGTCTTGTATGGCAGTTTAATAATATTATACTGTAGATGATTTGCTGGATTTTTCTGGCTTCTTGTTTTTTTTTAAGTTTGCATGTTTTGTAGCTGCTAATTTGAGTTTAAAATTAAAAAAATAAAACATCTATCACTGCCTCTCCTTCTTCAAATACTTGCAAAGAAATAATAGGGGTAACTGACATACCTAAAGAATACCTTAAAGGACCAAGCATGAGCCTAACAGCTTGTGCTAAAAAAGCCTTAATCCCACAATGTAGTATTTTCTGATTCAGAGATAAGTAAAGATATCATTATTGTCAAATTGCATGTCTCTGAATAGCAGTTACTACCGCAATGTACAGTTCATTGCTGATCTTCACATTACAGTAGTAAAGTGGTGCTCATGTTGTCATTGACATTCCCAAGAGTCATTCTCCCACACACATAAGTGCATATGCACACACACATGCATACACACCCACCAGAGTTCCAATACCTGTCTCTGAATGGTCTATCCCCCTGTGCCCCCTCCTATGCCTGTAAAAGTTAAAGTGCCATTATGGCAGTTCTGTGAATACCTGATGCTGTTATGGCACTTCACTGTAGAGTCATCCCTGGTCTCTAGTGTTCAACCCCACCCCAATTCCCTTATGGATATGGTTACCATTAGGGCCCTTCACTGGAATGTAGCCACTGGTGTCTTGTGTCTCCAGTCATTCCTTCATCCATGTATGGATGCTGGTGTCAAAATTACACTTTACTGTAGAGTAATCCATGGTGTCTACTGGTTCCCTCCTCATAAGATACCTGTACTAAAGTCGGTGCCATTATGCCACTTCGCTGTAGATTAGTTCCTGATGTCTAGTGCTTCCCCTCATCCCAGATTCCTCTACTGAAGTTGATGCCATTATGGCATTTCACTGCAGACTAGTCACTAGTCTTTACTCTATACCCCATACCCCCCATTTTCATATAGTTGTTGTCATTCTGACACTTCACTGCAAAGTACTCATTGGTGTCTAGCGTTTCCTTCCATCACCCTTATTTCATGTATGGATGTTGGGGCTGTTATGGCTCTTCACTGTAAAGTAGTCCATGGTGCCTACTGGTTCCTGCCACCGCCAATACTATACTGAAGTCAGTGGCATTATGGCTTTTCACTGCTGAGTAGTCTCTGGTATCTAATGTTTCCCCCCACCCCTCTATCTATGTACAGATAGATGTCAGTGCCATTATAGCAGTTCACTGTAAAGCAGTCCTTGGTGTCTAATAGCAACCCTCCGATCCCTGTCGAATAGTTGCATTAGGAAGCTTAACATGGGCTTTTGGCCATGTTCACTACAGTAACAAAGTTGGGATGGCCATGCTGATCTGCATACATAGCTAAGGGATTTCTTGAATCACTTGGCATATAAATGCATTACTTGTGGTAGGTCCAGGGGAGGGACAGCACATGGCTAATTAGCATATGTCTCTCAGATGGACTGCCTCATTAGAGTTAAGCACAGCTGTGGAGCCAGCCCTACATTGCTTTGCATGCCTTTCTGCTAGAGTACCAAACAACACCATTTTAGGGCGTTAATGAATCCCAAGAAGTTACCACAAACTCAATGTTCCACTCAACCACAGCCCATAAGGCATAACAACGTACCCAACATTCTAGTCATTGGTAACTCTATAGTCAGGCACACTGATGTTCCACTCTACTGTCAGCTGCCTGTCGGGTGCCAGGATCTGCCACATAATGCACGCACTCAGCTCATTCCACAACAAGTACAAATACGACTCTGTCATTGTCCATGTTGGTGTGAATGACCTGAGATGTACCTCCCTGGACTACATGAAAAGAGACATGGAGGAGCTCTCCAATCTTGTAGCCCAGGCAGGTATGACCCTAGCCCTGAGTAGTATCTTGCCATCACACAGAATGATACCACAGTACAAGGACAAAATGATTGACTTCAACAATTGGCTAAGCTTCTGGTGTCATTCTAAGGGTATCCAGAATTTGTCTCTCTGGGATGACATGATCGACAGACCAAGATGCTTTGCCAGAGATGGCCTGCACCTGTTGCCCTTGGGATTCCGGATACCAGCTAAGGCTCTTTCCACCCCTATAGTACCTTTTTTAGGCAAGGTTCAAATGACAAATTCACCACCATAACAGGTACAAACAAGCAAAATCTGAGGGTAATGCTACTCAATGCTAGAAGTTTAAACCTCAAAATGCATTCACTCAAGACACTCCTTAAGATGGAGAACATTGACATCTGTGCAGTGATAGAGACCTGGTTCAAAGTTCCAGAGAGCACCCCTGCATTACCATGCTATAATTCATACCACACCTTTCAGCCACCTAACCTGGACCGAAACACTAAAGGTGAAGGCATGTCCATATTCATTAAGGATATCCACACCTCCAGGTTTGTTGCTCAGCATAATGCATCCAAGATTATCCAAGTGCAACTAACTTTGGGCAAGACCGCAATCCAAATTGTAACTTGCTACAGATCCCCAACCATGCCCCAGAATTCCCACTTCTTATTTCTTGATACACTGGAAAATATTAGGGTACAACCCAACACACTAATAATGGCCGATTTCAACTGCCCCACCATTAACTGGGAAAACTACTCATGTACCAACTCTTTTGCTCAACATTTTCTGGAATTCATAAATTCCAATGCCTTGGATCAACTTATCCACACCTCCACCAGGAACAGCAATATCCTAGACCTGGTCATTACCAACATGGGTGGCCAATGTTCCACACCAGAGGTCAATTCCTCTTGGTCAGATCTGACCACAAGCTAATCAGCCTAGACATCCACATCTCACCTCCATTAGGGAAGCCACCATAAAAAAATTTTCCAAAGCCAACTTCACGCTTCTTAAGACAGAAGTGGCAAACTTCATGACACCCATGCAGATGGACAATAGAGGTACAACTGCTGACTCCTACACAAATGCACATTATAAGCACTTACATGAGTGCATGGATTGTGCTATCCCTAACAGAACCAAGATGCTATCCTCCAAAAAAAAGGAAGCCAATCTGGTGGTCCCCTGCCATAATCAAACTCTACAACAGGAGAAAGAAACTGTTGCAAAAAAAAGAGTAAAATCCCATGACTGGAAGAACTCCCTGGTCAGCCTCAGTAAGAAGCTGAGATCCCTCATAAAATCCTCCAAAGCTAGTTTGGGAAACAAAATTGCCACTGATTCTAAAGACAACCACAAAGCATTCTATAGCTATGTCAAGAATCTCAATGGCAACACTCAGATCTGCTCTGAGTTACAGCACAATGACATTAAATATACAGAATCAACTGATATTGCCAACATCCTGGCAGATAGGTTCAGTGCTAACTTTACCTCCCCCTCACCCCCTAAAGGGCCCATATCTATACTGGAAGAATGCAAAGTTCCTGTAATCACGGCTGCACAGGTAAAAAATACACTCTCCAAAGCCAAGAACACAACATCCATGGAACCTGATAACATCCCAGACTGCGTTCTACATGAACTACAAAATGAACTGGCACCCCACCTATGCACCATGTTCAATCATAGCCTCACCTCAGGCTTTGTGCCTACTGAATGGTGCACAGGGACGGTTATCCCACTCCACAAAGCGGGAGCCACCATGGACCCTGGGAACTACCGCCCCATTAGCCTAACGAGCCTGGTCTGCAAGGCCATGGAATGTATCATCATGGATCTTATAAACAAAGACATTGGTTATCTCCAAACTCTGGAACCCACACAGTTCGGGTTTGTAAAAGGCAGATCAGGTCTCCTAAACCTGATTGACTTCTTTGAAGCAGTCACCAAAGTCGTAGACGAGGGTAAGGTGGTTCACACAGCCTATCTAGATCTCGCCAAGGCATTTGACACCATCCCCCACTCTGGAATTACAGATAAATTCTCTAAACTAGGTATAAATCCCTATGTCACAAGATGGGCTGTGAACTGGCTCACTAACAGAACCCACACTGAAAGTAGCAGACTCCAAATCCGACTTCAGACCAGTGACAAGTGGAGTACCACAGGGTTCAGTCCTGGGTCCTCTCCTGTTTGGTATCTCCTTTTCTGAAGTACAGGCTAACACAGAAGGTCTTTGGCTAATGAAGTTCGCAGATGACTGCAAACTAGGAGTCATAATTGAAACTCCTAACTATGTGGACATCCTACAAAAGGGCCTCACTGAGACAGATGCCTGGTGTCAAAGCCATGGCCTCAAGCTCAATGCCAAAAGTGCATTGTCATCCCCTTTGGTAAAAACTCTGTACCCATGAGCTACTACATAGGTGGTAGTCTACTTAACAGCAAAAGTGTGATAAGAAACCTTGGGACAAAGGTGGACAGTAGTCTCTGCTTTGATAATCACATTGCCACAGTAGTCAGGAAATCCTTCTACATGGCACACCTCATCACAAAAGGTTTCTCATCCAGAAAAAAAAGAGGTCATTGTTCCACTCTACTCGTCACTCATTGGACCCATTATAGAGTACAATGCCACTTTTGGTATGTACCTCACAAGATATCTACAACAACTGGAAAGGCCGCAAAAATACCTCACAAAGGGGATTACTGGCCTCAAACAGTTGCCCTATACAGACCGTCTCAAAAAACTCCAACTTTACTCCATCACATATCGCCTACTCAGAGGTGATCTCTGCCTAACATACAAAGTTATGTCAAACCCAGAGTTGTTGGACATGCTCCACTTAAAGAAATCCCAATCCCTCCAAGCTACATGCTTTAGGGACCTAAACCTTGTCACCACAATAAACAGAACATGCTGGAGGGATAGATTCCTGTCCCAGAGACTTCCCATACTCTGGAACAAACTACCTATCTATATCAAACAAAGCTCCTCATTAGCACTCTTCAAGAGAAATCTTGATGACTGGATGGGAAATAGGAAATTCACCCCGGGGATCACCTCTGTGGATCTGCTCAACAGGGGCACAGGAAAATAATTTTCTTGGGTGGCAAAAGCCAGGGTACCTTTTTGGATAGGCTTGTATAGGCCCTAGGACCAGTAGCCTAGTCCCTACCTATGAACCTATGAACCACATTGTATACAGGATCATAGGATCATAGGAGTTTACAAGGCTATTGTCCTGGAGGTCATTTCAAGCCTAGCTGATCCCAATGTAATACCCTAGATATGTTAGTTAATACCCAGGATTGCATTTAGTAATGACTACCCATGTCAAGGAGAGTCATGAGTGCTATCCCCGGTAAACATTTATGGTGCCCCATCCATTCGTCCATGTTCCTCTTGAGCAGTGCCATGGAGGTGCTCTGTTCAAATGAATTTGTAGTCTATTCCAAAGATGGGACAGTTGCTGGGAGACAAATCTGCCCCTCCAGCATGTCCTATTTAAGTCACAGGCCATATTTAGGTCCCTGGAACAGGTAGCTGTAGTCCTGCTCGATTTACGGATATGCAACAAGTTCATTAGGTTTGGGCCTGAGATTGCTCTGTAAGCCATGCATAACTCTCCACTAAGAAGTCTATATAATACAGAGTATAGTGACAGGGACATTAGTCGGTCTACGTAAGATACATGTCAGATTCCTTTGATCTACTTTGTTAGAAACCTCTGAGGTTTCTTCATTGGCTGGAGGTGCTTTGTATGGTACATGCCGAATGGGGCATTATACTCAATTATGGGCCAGATTAATGTCGAGTATTGAGGGGTTATTACCTTCTCTGCTCTTGGGTGATGTCTTTACTAATCAATTGTGCTAAGTAGAAAGCCTTCATTACTACAGTAGACATGGTGGTCAGAGCTAAGGTCGCAGTCAACTTGTGATCCTAGAGCCCTTACCACTTAGTGGGTACTTAGCATATTGTTCTTGATTTAATAGTTTGAAGGGACATTGTTTTTGCTGAAGGGATGATGATGCATTTCTTTCACTCAGTCTGAGACTGTAACTAAGACAATAGTCATTGGTCTGCTAAGATCGTCCTAGACTATACTGACATCATTTGGGGATTCAATAATTGCACCCAGTTTGCAGTCATCTGCAAACTTGGTCAGTCACAACCCCTTAGTTTTAGCCTGAACTTCTGAGAAGCATATACCAAACAGTAAGAGTCCCAGCAAAGATGTACATGTCACAGTACCTTCACAAATTCCACTCATAATCTTAGTTTATTTATTTATTTTTTTTTAATGTTCAGTAACAAGCCAGCTGAACATCTGAGATTATTAATATTTTTCTTGGTAACTTTTATTCCGGAACGTGCCTCATCTAACCTATCATTTCAAATGATTTATTCAGCATATACAAATTAAAGATGTAGGATGACCATACAAAGCTTTATTGCACTCATTTCCTAGTTTTGAACCTGTTAAAATGGAGGAACAAAGGTCCAAAATAGGGACACATTTTAAATATTGCTCTTATAAACTTAGAACGTTTCTTGGAAATCTGGACATTCTGCGAAAATCTGGACAGTTGAGAAGTATGGTTCTGGTGTCACTGTTAAAGAATATGTTTTGCCTTGCCAAATGAAAATAAGCATAATTTTGAATGAAAATTGATATGTCAGAAAAATGTGAACTCAGAGGAAGGATACAGTACAAAATAACTGATCCATGGAATAGTAATAAATATTTCTAGACCTAAGATCATCAGTCAAACATGAACAAATTAAAATACAAATTAGCCTGAAATACACAGATGACTGGAGTTAATTTTGAAAACTGGTTTGATATTGCATATTAAAAATGATTTGATTAACTAGCTACAAATGTTTGGGATCAACTAGGCAAGAAGACAATAAAACAGTTTCATACCTTTAACTTGGTTTACAAAACATTAGTGTATCCCGGGGTTTGAAGGTGGCATCAGTCACTTCAACACTAATTACATGCACATATCTGCAGTATTATAAATGCATATAAATTCACTGACACCTTTATATCCAGGCCATTGGCAGTACTCAGATATAAGGCAAACAAGTGTAAGATGGCATCCGTCCTTAAACTAGCAAACTGTTTACAATTGGAACAGATGTTGAGATTGTTAGAATGCCAGTACTGAACCAGAAAGGTCTAGAAAAAGAATAAATAAACCCTATACATAACAATAACACAGAAAAGAGCAAAATATAAAGCTGTTAGCTATTATGACCATTGGCATCCCCCCACCAAGGATTACCAGATTATTCCCACTAGGCTAGTAGTCTGTTTTCAAATGAGACCCAAGGTGGTATTTATACTATGAAGGGAAATCTGGCCAAGGCTTCAAGGAAAGTCCCATTATCTTTTGTGTATGGGGATGCTATTTACAGTGGTACTTCCTACTTCTGGTCCCAGTGTGTAGGCAG
The DNA here is from genome assembly GCF_019279795.1 of Protopterus annectens. Classification (NCBI taxonomy): domain Eukaryota; kingdom Metazoa; phylum Chordata; order Ceratodontiformes; family Protopteridae; genus Protopterus; species Protopterus annectens. Next base: position 1,289,301,709 of record NC_056735.1, read on the forward strand.
CTCAAAGAAGCAGGGAAATAGAGAAGATAGACAGAGGGAAAGACAAGTAGCAAGAGAGAAAACAAAGTTTTCAGTGGTGTTATTAGTGAAGCAGATATGGATGTTATACTGCAGAGTTGTTTCATGGCAAGGATTCATTTTTGAAATGAAATGGCAAGGTGAAGTCATTAGAAAAGGCAGTCAAGCCTTTTCAAGGGCAGTGTAAGGATGTTGAGAAAGAGGTAAAACCTACAGTGATGGATTTGGAAGATTTATCTCGATGAAACGTCTTTGGGGAAGACGGAAGAAGTAGTAACACAGGAATGTGTTGTAACAACTCTCCAGTTGGGAGCCGGGTTGCAGGATGAGTTATTAATGGACATGGTAAATATGAGTGAACCAGAGAATGGTAGAGATATGTCCTGGGGAGAGCTGATGGACAAGATTCAAAGGGAAGGTATGCAACAATTTGAAGAAGCAGAAGTGGGGAAAAAAATCACATACAGAGATGGTAAAGACAGAGAAGAAAAATAAGAAAGAAAAGAGAGAAATGGGTATAAAGAAAAAATAATTTCTAAGGTACGTATTGAGAAAAAGAAGGACACTGAATTGGACAGATATAAGGTATGGGATGAATTTATTGCAACATTAGGAATCAAACCATAATAATCAAACATATAAATAATGAGACATTTTGTGACATTATTTTTGAGACTGGCCAGATAATGGAGACATTTTTAGAAGAATACGAGAAAAAGAAAAACTGTGCACAATGGAACTTATATGTATTTAAACTCTTTTATAGGAAAACTAAGAAAAATGAATATACCATTAAGGATTGAAGTAGAAAAAGAGACTTTAAAAGGACATATATTAAAAGTATATAAAGACGTTTTGGATTTGTCAAAAGTTTATGATAATAGAGGTTTATGGACAGGGGTGTGGGATTGTGATTCTGAGATTATAAAATGAGAATATTTTGCATATACCAATCATTATAAATGTTGAAGGTAACAAAGGTATGGTGAAATATTAGGGACAGCCTAAAACATGTTTTTTTATGTGGAAAAACTAATCACTTAATTGATAATTGTGTTAAAATATGTTTTGTATGTGGAAAAATAGGACATGATGCAAGAAATTGTGAAATGAGATGTTATAAATGTAATAAAATGGGACATTTGGGGGGAATGTGAAGATGAAAGGAAATGAGACAGAGATGGTTGAGACAATAACTGAGCAAGGGCAAAAGAGCAAAGTTGTAGAGAAAGAACTAGGAACTGTGGAAAGGCAAATAGAAACTGTTAGTATATTAGATAGAAAGCAAGTAATGCAAAAAGATTAAATGAATTAATTTAATATAGAAAGAATTGAGGAACAAGAGTCAGGGCTGAATGATAGTGAGGATGTTAAATGAAATTTCATTAAGCAAGAAAGAAATTCTATTGGTAAAAGGGTGCAGTTAAAGGAAAAGGAAAATTACAAAAGGATTTAAAAAGGAGAAAAATGGGAAAGTATAAATACTTATTGCAATAAGACAAAATTACTTCTACAATTCTAGGGTGTAATGTTAACAGTTAAAAATTTAGAAATAAGAACAGGCATTTTAGAGTGGTGTGAAAAGAAAGAAAGTGAAATTAGTATACTGAAAGATATTAGATTTTTATCTTGTAGAAATATATCAAAAGGAAGTATGGTGGGTAAAAAATCATTTGAAATTTAGGGAGAGAGACTTGTTTGGGGATACTTATTTTGTATATAGCAGTTCTCTACCATCCCTATAGCAGTTCTCTACCATCCCTACAGCAGTTCTCTACCAGCAAGCTGCATCTGCAAAAGTCTGTGGCCAATTTACTTAAAGTACAGGAACATTACAGTGTATGTTAATGATTTAACCCTTCTATGATTGTAAGTTTCATTAGAATGTATTCAAGGAGTGCACACTACTGGTAACCCTCACCCCCACCAGAGATCTCTCTAAACCCAACACTTTCTAGTTTGAAATCATTGTTTTACTCAGTCTTCTCCTTCTCAATACACTTGTCCATATTTCTACCACTCCATTCTCACTCCTGGCATAAGGTTTCTATTTCTCTAAGAATTCCTAGTCTACAAAATTGTCAGCTGCATAGATACTTTTCACAGTACTTGGTAGTCTAAGTGACTGTTCCTTGCTGTGCAGTTATAGAACTTGGCTCTGCAGTTATTTCTGTTTTTGCCCTCCCCTTATGTACCTCACTCCCTCTACTGCTGTCTTCTTCTTTTGGCTTTTCCCAGTTAGGGGCTGCCACAGCAGATCATCTGTCTGCTCATGACTGGCAGTGGATTTTTACAGTGTCAAGTTGCCAGCCTGGCACCCAACCTTCCACAGAAAGCATGCACACACTCACACCTAGGGCCAATTTAGAGTGTCCAATCCACCTACTGCATGTCTTTGGGATGTGGGAGGAGACCAGGGCACCCAGAGAAAACCCAAGGGACCACAGGGAGGACATGCAGACTCTGCACAGAAGGCACCCCAGCTAAGAATCGAACCAGAGAACCCCTAGCTGTGAGGCAGCAATGCCAACCGATGCACCACCGCAGCCGCACTTGTTCCACATTATGAGAGTATTATTCCACATTCAAGAGGTGGTGGGTTAACAGTTATGATGACCTTTCTTCACACTTACATCTAGAGATGTTGAAACCAGATGCCACAGTGTTTATTTGTACGCAAACTTATTGCATTCCTGAATGCTGCAGCATGTTTCAATCACTGATGCCATTGCAAAGACAATATCTAGCCAATCTATTACCTAAATTGCATTTCGCATCATGCAGTAGCAAGATGAGCAGGGCAGAAGACTTCCCTATCCCAGGGAGGGGGTGAACAGCTTTTCCTTACAGTTATACTGCAACAGGTGGTGAAAGACAACTTTTTCCATTTAGTCTAACCTCGAGTAGAAAACAAAAACACGAGTTAAAACCAGGTTTATGCACATTAAACATATTTGTATTAATTTGGTCATTCATTTCCTTAAATAAAGGTATAATTTATAGTTATATAGTAGATGTTTCAAAATAATAGGCAATGCATCAAGGCTTAGCTCTTAAGTTAAATAAACTAGTTGGACCAAGAGCTTGACTAAACCAAGCCTTGATTTTGTGTACAGATAAGCACAATGCTGTAGCAGTCAGCTTGTAGAGCCTTTTCCTCATCTAGTTATAGGGTTACCACCTGTCCCACTTTGCGAGGGACAGTCCCTCTTTAGGCAGTTGTGTCCTGCAAAAAAATTGAAAAAATAGCAAATGTCCTCAGATTTTAGGACAAAGATATTTCCTATATTTTATGTAATAGTTGCATAACACAATTATTCTGTATCTGAAACACCTAAATGTTATAAGAAACAGAATGTTGTCTTTCGGCTTTTCCCAGTTAGGGGTCACCACAGCGGAACTCCGGTCCACTAATGATTGGCAGTAGATTTTCACGAACGCCGAGGTGCCGGCTCGACGTTCAACCTTTAACGAAAGCACGCCTATTTATGTGTGTCTTTCGAACGCCCACCCAACCACGGGAAGGACATGCAGACTCCACACAGAAGGCACTCCCCGCACTCCAGCTGAGAATTGAAAGGGAGAACCTCTTGCTGTGAGGCAACAACGCTACCGCTGCACCACCGTGGCATTGTTATAAGAAACAGAATATGCAAAACATACCCACGGCCAGTACAAAGGACATAATTTCACTTTTTTGCCTAAATAAAAGCTTATTCTTATAGCATTTTAGTTGTTATAAGAAACAGAATAAGCAACTAAAATGCTATAAGAATAAGCTTTTATTTAGGCAAAAAAGTGAAGTTCTGTCCTTTGTACTGGCTGTGGGTATGTTTTGCTCTGCAAAATCTGATGTTTGTACCAAAAATGTCCCACTTTGGGCATTTGAAAAGGTGGCAACCCTATCTAGTTATAACTCTTAAATAATTACAGAACATTCTTCTAGCAATATAAAATTGTAAAGCTACAAATCTACTACTATAGATATTAAGAATACACACAAAGCTTCCAGCAACAGCTTTGAATTTTACATATTATAAATGAAAATAAACCCTCAGTGAGTAGCATAAGAGACTATTCCAGGCATTTTCTTAACTGGCTTAGTAAATTATGGTTATATTACAAATAACCAGTAACTCCTTCTACTGCTGTCTTCTGAATTTGCTGAACTCTACTCAGTTATAAATCTCCTTTACTTCTAGCTGTTCTTCTGCTAGACCTTTCTTTTTACCTTCTTCTCTCTCTCAGTTTTATTTTTATCTAAGGGCTGTAAAATCCAGTAGCAGTGTATCTGTCATTCTCTCTCACTTTTGGTGAATATTACCTCGCCCCTCCTGCAGAAACTCCAATTACAAGCTAGCAGAACATTTCAAATACACCTCACTCAGACCAGTGCCATAATTTTAAACTATTCTAGCCTGTTCTGCCTGCTGTTTTGGCGTCTTCCAGTAGTGTAACCTCCATGTTGTTGTGTCTTTTGGCTTTTCCCGGTTAGGGGTCGCCACAGCGGAACTCCGGTCCGCTAATGATTGGCAGTTGATTTTTACGTGCTGAGTTGCCAGCCCTAACGCACAACCTTCAACGAAGGTACGCCCATTCACACATGTCTCCACACAGAAGACGCTTTAGCTGAGAGTCAAACCGGTCAGCGTCTTACTGTGAGGCGACAATGCTACCGCAGCACCACCACCGCTGAGATCTTTATATAGAGCGAAAATCAAAGTCACATATCTTCTCAAATACTGTTAAACAATGCGCTAAAGGGGTTAAATAGACTTTTTTTATGCAAAATAGCATTGATGGTATTGTCAACCTTGTTATCAAACATTAAACAAAAATTCAAATTTCTCACAAACATTTTTAAATCTAGAATCACTTCTACTAAGTCAGCACGTTTAGTTAACACAAAATTCAGGCCTTTACTACACAAATTAGCTATACCTTTATCATAAAACTGTGGTGTAAAATTGAAAACTGTGACCTCCATGTAAGTTCTGTTAAATGTATTTTTTTTTCTCTGTAGAAATCCAAGGATTCTCAGAATATGTGCTAATTATTTGTTATAAGCAGTAAGATATGCCACCATTTACAAGTGTATATATTTAAAAGGTTATGCTCAATACCTGGTCTTGGTATCAAACTGAACTCTGCTTATGCATTACTGTTTTAAGATGGTTTATTATTCTTTGTTTGTTTTTATTGTGACTTTATTGACCATTTAGCTCATATTATTGAAACTATTGTGTAAATATCACTGTTTTAAAATAAGATACTGTGCTTTATCAGCTGTATTCCCAACTAACAGCAAACTAATTTAACTGCTTACTATGTGCTTAAACTGGGATGTAATGTAATTCCTTATAGTTTGCAGACATTCAGCTGCTATAGCGTAGTAATGCCTTGTACTATATATATTCTGTTATAGATAATACTGTCATATGTTACAGTGACAGTTTTACCCAGGCCAAGCTGGATATTATAGCAATAACCCACGCCTGGGTGTGGATAATGCTGGATTTACCCACGGTTGGTGTGGTTTGTTCACGAGGGCAAAGCTGTTCTTATTGATTCATCCATAGTATTCTTCAATCCCTCAGTGATATGAGCTACTGCCTGCTGAAATACCTCTGGACCAGACAAGATTCCAAAAGGCATTTGAAGGAACCAATATCACTCCAGAAGAGTATTGGAAGTACAAAAGCATAGAACAGATGACAACTGATTTAAACTTCCATAAAATACTGATTGACAACAATATCAGAAAGATTATGTTGCTCTTGGTATCAGGAAGATTACTTCTTCCAGTGATTTTTGTGGATAATGTTTCCTCAATATTGCCTTATTCAAGTCCCATGGGGCAGTACAGATACGTACATTGTCAGATTTCAGCACAGTCCTTGTTTAACTAATGATGTTATGTCAGTCTTTGGCTCTTACACCCATATATTCCATGTATTTCAGTATCTTACTAATTCTCTATCCGATTGCCACTGGCACTTTCCATTGTCCATGGAAGAAACCGAGTCATATTTGAATTCATTTTGAAATGTATTGTCTAAGTACAAAACCAAGTCTGCTAAATTGATTAGAATATTACTCAAAACTTCCAAATGTAGCCTTTGATATCATGTTTTTATTTGCTGTCAATGTACACTGCACTTTTCCCTGAAGGCTTTAGAGGTTATACTGTACGAATCTGTGAATTACTGCCCCTGCAGACTTGTTCATAGGTTCATAGGTTCATAGGTTCATACTAGGCTATCTGCCCTAGGGCATTTATAAGCCCAGCCAGAGTGTGTTTGGCTTTGTCCACCCATTTTAAATTAATTTTGCTATGTCCTTTTTCGAGGTTAGTATACTGTGCCTCTGTCTAACAGTGACACAGAAGTGATACCCGGGGTAAACTTACGATCTCCCATCCACTCATCATGATTCCTCTTGAAGAGAGTCAATGAGGGACTCTGCCTAACCTGGACTGGGATTTTATTCCAGAGTGAAGGGAGCCTCTGGGTTATAAGTCTGTGCCTCCAGAATGTCCTATTTATTTCAGTGCTGAGGTTCAAGTCTCTCGAGCACATAGCTCGATGGGATTTGAATTTTCTGAGGTGCAGCATGTCCATTAATTCCAGGTTGGACATGGCTTTATATGTCAGGCACAGATCGCCTCTGAGCAGGCGGTATGCCACGGAGTAGAGCTGAAGTTTCTTTAACCGGGAAGCATATGGCATCTGTTTGAGCCCTTTGATCCTCTTGGTGAGGTACTTTTGGGGTCTTTCCAGTTACTGCAGGTGTCTGATAAGGTACATCCCAAAAGGGGCATTGTACTCAATTATGGGCCTGATGAGTGATGAGTAAAGAGGCACGATGACCTCCCCTGATCTAGATGTGAATCCCTTCATAATTAGGTGGGCTATATAAGATGTTTTTCTAACCACTTTGGCCACGTGGTTGTCAAATGAGAGATTGCTATCAACTTGGGTCCCCAGGTCCCTAATTACTTCTTCTGTACTTAATGGATTACCACCTATGTGGTAATTTGTGGGCACTTTGTTTTTGCCAAAGGGGATGACTATACACCTTTTGGCGTTTAGCTTGAGACCATGGCTCTGGCACCAGTTGTCTGTTTCTATGAGGCCCTTTTGGAGGATGCTTGTGTTGGCTGGAGTGTCGATTATGGCACTCAGTTTGCAGTCATCTGCAAACTTGGTCAGCCACAGTCCTTCCATGTTGGCCTGTACCTCCGAGAAATATATACCGAACAAGAGAGGTCCCAGGACTGAGCCTTGTGGGATGCCACTTGTAACTGGTTTGGAGTCTTACATGGCTCCAGCAATTCTAACCATGTGGGTTCTGTCCTTGAGCTGGTTTGCAACCCATCTAGTGACATAGGGGTTTATATTTAAGCTGTTGAGCTTATCTATAATGCCCGAGTGGGGTATTGTATCGAAGGCTTTTGCGAGATCCAGGTAGGCTGTGTGGACCACCTTCTCCTCGTCAATGGCCTTGGTGACTGTTTCAAAGAAATCAACCAGGTTTAAGAGGCAGGATCTGCCCTTAACAAAGCCAAACTGGGTAGGATCCAGTGTCTGTAGGTCCCCAATATCTTTATTTATGAGGTCCATGATGATCCTTTCCATAGCTTTGCAGACCAAGCTAGTCAGGCTTATGGGGCGATAGTTTCCAGGATCCGTTGAGCACCACCTTTGTGGAGGGGGACCACTGTTGCTGTACGCCACTCTTTGTGTACATATCCTGTAGTAAGGCTGAGATTGAACAGTAGTTTTATGTTTGGGTTTAGCTCTTTTTGGAGTTCATGTAGGACACAGCCCAGGACACCGTCTGGTCCCATTGATGCTGTGTTTTTTGCTTTGGAGAGGGCAGCTCTTACCTGAGCGTCTGAGATGTCAGGGGGGCAGCACTCTGCTGGGATAGATATTTGCCTTTTTGGTGGGGGGGGGAGTTTGTGCTGAACCTTTTAGCTAGGATGTTGGCAATGTCTGTGGTTTTGGTGTGTTTTTTGTCATTTTGGACTAATTCTGGGCATATCTGGGAATTCTCACCCAGGTTCCTAACATAACTAAAGAAAGCCTTGTGATTATCTTTAGTGTCCTGTGCAATTTTTCTCTCGAAGCTGGCCTTAGACGATTTTATGAGTGCCCGTAGTTTTTTGCTAATAATGATCAGAGATGTCTTCCCTTTTTGGGATTTTGCTCTATCATGTAGTAGCTTCCTCCTTCTATTGTATAGTTTGTTTATGGCTGGGGTCCACCAGACAGGACGTCTGCCTTTGGAGGATTGGGACTTGGTTTTATTTGGGATTGCATGATCCATGCATTCCTGAAGGTGTTCATAGAATGCGTTTATAAAGGATTCTGCAGTCTGGGCCGTATTTTCCACAGGCCCGGGGGCTTTGAAGGATTCCACCTCGGTTTTGAGGAGTGTGAAATTTGCATTAGAGAAGTTTTTCACTGTGGTTTTCAGGGCAAGGGGTGGAGTCGGGATGTGAATATCCAGTGAGATTAGTTTATGGTCTGATCTTACCAATGAGGGATACACTTCCGGTCTGGAGCATAGAGTCCCCATGTTGGTGATGATCAGGTCCAGTATGTTTTCCCCTCTTGTGGGAGTGGTAACAAGTTGTTCCATAGCATTTGAGTTTATAAATTCTAGGAACCTTTGGGCTAGGGTGTTGGAGCTAGAGTAATGCTCCCAGTCTATGTTTGGGTAGTTGACGTTGCCCAATATAATGGTGTTTGGAGAGACCTTCATATTTTCCAGTGTTCTCAGGAAGGCCGAGTGGGGTTCCTGGGTTTGGGAGGGTGGTCTGTAGCAGGCTATAAACTGGAAGGCAGTTTTACCCACTGTTAGTTGCACATGGATAGTCTCTGATGCTTCGTGCTGTGCCACCAACCTGGAGGTGTGGGTATCTTTGACGAATATTGAAACTCCCCCTCCTTTTTTGGTTCGGTCCAAGTTTTGGGGCCGAAAAGCATGGTATGAGGTATAACCTGGTAGTGCTGGGGTGCTCTCGGGAGCCTTGAACCAGGTTTCTGTCACTGCACAGATATCGATGTTCTCCATGCTAAGGAGAGTTTTGAGTGCGTGCATCTTGAGGTTTAGACTTCTGGCGTTGAGTAGCATTACTCTTAGTTTCTTATCCCTTGTGATACCTATGGAGGTGGGTTTGTCTTTTGAGCCTTGCCTAAAAAAGGCAGTATGGGGGTAGCAAGAGCCTTTGCCAATATCCAAAAGCCCAGGGGTGACAGGTGCAAGCCATCCCTATTGAAGCATCGTGGCTTGTCGAGCATGTCATCCCAGGCTGACAGGCATTGGATCCCCTTTGAATGACACCAATATTTAAGCCAATTGTTGAAATTGATCATCTTGTCTTCATATTGTGGCATCATTCTTGGTGAGGGTAAGATGCTACTCAAGGTCAGGGTCATACTGGCCTGGGCTACATGCTCAAAGAGCTCCTCTATGTCTCTTTTCACGTAGTCTAGGGAGGTACATCTCAGGTCATTCACACCAGCATGGGCAATGACTGAGTCATATTTGTACTTGCCTTGGAGTGACCTGAGTGCTTGTGTTATGTGGCGGATCCTAGCGCCCAACAGGCAGCTCACCGTGACCTTCTCCTTGTTCAGCCTGGTGAGCGGGACGTCAGTGTGCCTGATGATAGAGTCACCTATTACAAGTGTATCAGGTGTGTTGTTTAGCCTTAAGGGCTGTGACTGTTCGGCACACTGGCTTTGTGAGCTATGTGTTGCATGTGTTTTGTTTTGGGGTAGCGGTTGCTTGGGTGTCTGCTTTGGAGGTCTCTGCTGCTTAGGCAGATTTTTATTTAGAGCCTCCAAGTATGTTTTTGTGAGTTTATGTGTTTGGTTTGCTGTTGTGGTAGGTCTATGTGAGACTGGAATTGTAGTGAGTGTGGTTTCCTTCTCCTCCTGACTGGTTTCACCAGTACTGAGTTGAGAGAGCTTAGCCTCCAGTATGGCTATATGGTTGCATCTCTCACATGTGTTGGAATTTGTTGGGAGGAGGAGAGGGTTGTCTGTGTACATGAGGCACTTGTAACATTGCCTCAAGATTCCCAGATTCACCAGCTGGACCGGAGAGGAGATTGACAACTGACCTTTGGACATGCTAGAATAGTATTGGGAATTCCTTTATAATTGAAAAAAAGGGCTAATGGGGAACAAGGTACTCAAGGGGAGTTTGTGAGGGTGTAGTGCTTTTAATTTATTAGTGCTGACTTATATAATTGCTTTAGTGAGCAAGTGCCAGGTATCTTAAATGCAATGTGTTACAGGTAACTTAAATGCAAAAACGACAAACAGTAACTTTCTTTCAAGTGAAACAAGGAAATAAGCACAGTAAGCAATGCAGATATCACTAGGGATCCACAGAAGTGCTGAAAAGCCACATTTTAGGTGGAATTAGCATTTCAGGGAAATAACAAGCAAACAAACAACAAGCATACAAACAAAGCTAGATTCAGCAGGCCTGGATCTAGTCTATGCTACAGCAAACAAGGTATACCAATTCCAGTAAGAAACAGTTCAAATATGCAGGCACTATAAGCCTTTAACCAGAAATTCCCAGCTCAGAAGGGCAGAGTCCAACCTCTCCTCCCACAAGAGTGCAGACCACGAACCTTCTTAATGTAAAATAACTGGCCTGAAGCCCAAGTGCTTAAACCAGAACTAATATACTTTTAGAATAACAGACACTGAGCCCTCAATCAGCAGTTCCCAACTTAGAAGGATGTAAGCTACCTGTCCTGCCACCACAGTGCATGCCACAAACCTTCCTAATGTAAAACAACTGGTCTGAAGCCCAAGTGCTTAATCCAAAAGACTTAGAATGATAGCTACACTTTAATCAAGTTACTACCAAGCAGTAATAAATACAATTGAATACTTTAAAGAATGCCTGGATTAGTGCTCAAGTTATACAAACAAAGCTCGATTCAGCAGGCCTGGATCTAGTCTATGCTACAGCAAACAAGGTGTAGCAATTTCAGTAAGAAGCAGTTCAAATATACAGGCACTATAAGCCTTTAACCAGAAATTCCCAGCTCAGAAGGGCAGAGTCCAGCCTCTCCTCCCACAAGAATGCAGACCACGAACCCTTCTAATGTAAAATAACTGGCCTGAAGCCCAAGTGCTTAAACCAGAATTAATACACTTTTAGAATAACAGACACTGAGCCCTCAATCAGCAGTTCCCAACGTAGAAGGATGTAAGCTACCTGTTCTGTCACCACAGTGCAGACCACAAACTTTCTTAATGTAAAGCAAATGGTCTGAAGCCCAAGTGCTTAAACTAAAAGGCTTAGAATGAGATACACCAAGCAGTAATAAATACAATTCAGTACTTTTAAGATGATGCAAAAGCAAAATAAAGTAGGAAGAAACACAAATTGACAAACTATAATACACACACACACACACACACACACACACACACATATATATATATATATATATATATATATATATATATGAATGTAAATATGTATATGTACACACACACACACACACACACACCTATATATATATATATATATATATATATATATATATATATATATGTATAGGTCTACTTCACATGACTGAAATGTCAGTAGACCGACTTTTACAAGACCGAGACCAGAAAACCGAAAACTCACAAACCTGACACTTGAACTACCCGACATACACAAAACCGAAACAAAAAAATCCAGACCTGCAACCCAGTCTACACAATTATGACACTAAAAACTAACACCACAGCAACAGTACACAATTTTCTAACCCAAATTATGTACATAATCTCACCTACACCTCAACCACCTACCAATACCCCGTTACTCAAAGAAAATCCCACTGAATATTCATGATAGTATCTATAGCACCAACATGAATATTCATTAAAAATTCTTAAATGCAATAATTGCAATTATTTACTTTCAACTTTTACATTTTTTGCAGGAGGCTGCAACCCCCTGCTCCCCCATGGGGGCTGCACCCCCTCAAACTCCCTGTAAATCAAATATACCCAACTCTGAGATCATCCTACAGTACAGAAATGAGTGGATTTCATGTTCCTGTCAGCTTGGACAGTCAGCATTTCAAATGTTAAGTCTTCTGAAAGTCAGTATAGTGAAACTTTGCTTTTTTGGTCTCGGACTTTACATATATATATATATATATATATATATATATATATATATATATATATATATACACACACACACACACACACACATATATATATATATATATATATATATATATATATATATACATATACACATACACATATACATATACATATACATACATACATACACACACACACACACACACACACACACACACACACACACACACACACACACATAGTTTGTGGAGCATTTTGGCCTAAAAAACATATGTTTCTATATAAAGCTGGAAATTTCATTTCTTATATGTTTAGTTATAAAAATGACACTGAAAACTTTTCATTCATATTCGGTATGCAGCTGTTTATTTACCATTGTTTCTATGAGGACATTGCAGCTTGTGTTTTTTTTTAACTAATTATCACAGTAGGATTAATTGAAAATGTTATTTTGGAATCACAAATGTTTATATGCATTGTTTAAAAATAGCTGTAAATGCTTATTTACTACTTATTTACTTATTTTTGGGGGGGTGGGTCAGTCCTCTTTTCAATTATCAGTAAGGTTGGGCGGATGAAGGGGAGGGCTGCTGAAAACTAATAGCCACTGATTTCTTATAGCATTTTTCTACTGCATGTTGTAATCAACAGTACCAGAAAATTGTGTGCTATAGATATGGGGCCAGATTCAGGAAGCCTCCGTGTAAGAGTTATAACTCTTACACGGAGGCTGCAGTTAAACGGTGTGATGTCAGCATGTCATGCATATGCATGAGATGCATGAGGCATGCTGAATCACACCGTAACTCTTACACGGTCCGTGTAAGACAGTAGGGGGCGTGTCCGTAGGCTAAGCCCTGCAAGCGGACATGCCCCCGGAAGTCTAGAATGGCTGAAAGTAAACAGCCACGAGAGAGGCCATGGAAATGTGAATAAACACACTACACAACACATGCCCCCACAGACCAGCAATGTAAAAAGTTAACAGATGTTATACAATGAAAATAAAAACTGTTTTATTTTTTTTTAAACCCCGTAAATGTTTGCTACTGTGTGCGCTCGTGTGCGCGGGTGTGCTACTAGCGCAACTGCATTTAGCAATCAGTGGAAAAGGATATAAGAACTAAATATGCCAAGCAAGCCGTGAAATAATAGCATAGCGGTAGAGTTGTTGGCTTAAGAGCAGGCAGACAAGGTTCGAGCTCACACAACAACCTTTTTTTTTTTTTTTTTTTTTTTTGTAAATAAGCACTTAAAAGGCCCCTGACACTATTGTACAAATGTAAAAGTATTTCCTTTTGTAAAATGGAATGAAATGGAGCATATATTTTCAAATAATACAATAATAAAAATATTTAGAAATGTACTGATAGCTAAGCTGCTGTGAGACAGAGTGCCCGTAGATGACTAGTGTTTCAAAGGCTGCAAATTGCTTGCCCGTAGCTAAGCACTGGTTTAACAGGCTCAAACTGTGTGCAACTAGCTGTGGACAGGTCCTCAACTCATTTCTAGACAGTCATGAAAATTAAAAAGCAGTGGTCAGACTCGAACCCAGGATACCATGCACTAGAGTCAAGGTACTAAAATCACTAAGCCATGACAGCAGTGCTTAAAAATGCAGAAACAGCATATATATAGGATATAATCCAAAATGGAGCATGATAAAGCAGTTTCTGTGAAGTAGATACAATTCCAAAACGACCAATCATAGAAATGTGCGGGAAAATCGGCATATATAAGCCCCATAGGTGGGAATACACAGCATAAATGATTGCAGAATAGACATGCAGGCAGAATGAGTGGAGTAGGGGAGGGACGTTGCTTTCGAGCACAGCGGTGGGGCGTTGAGGAGTCCAGATACATGGTCTGGCTCCTAGTTCACCATCATGAGGCCCAACTCATGCAGGGCCAAGTCTCATGGGGAGCGTACAGGGCGGAGGCATGGGCCCAGTTGGCTCATGATCTCACTAGTGCTACTGGGATTCCACGTACTGGTGAGCAGGTCCATCACCACCATGTGGACCTGAAGCGATGTAAAGAAGACCAGTTGACCCAATGGATCCAGGAGGCCCGGGATATGCCCAACGCCCCACTACTGAGTAAGTGACATTTTATTTATGTATGTAAGAAATTCAACTAGCTGATACCATGGAGATGTGTATTCCAATATTACTTGTTTTGTATACAGCTGCAGGTGTCCGCTCTACGAATCGAAGGGCATATGACCGCAGGCTGGCGCGGCTGCGCCACCATGCAGGTTAGTAACCCCACCTAGTACTTGTAAATAAATATTATAGTGTAGCATGTAGCAGAAGACTGCAGTGTATTGATTAAAAGTAATAGAATGTGCAAGCAACAAGTGAAAGTCTGCAGGTATGGCTGCAACAAGTTCATCAGTATGCAAGTGAAACTGGAAATATAATTGATAGAAATAAATAGTGCTGTAATACAGATGTCCCACCATTAATTAAACGTATTATAACCTGCAGTAGTCTCAAGAGTACAGCTTCAGAAGCTGAGGTAATCACATGTGAGATATATCCCCTGTTGAAATGCTGAATCATGACAGAAGTGAGGCTGCTGGAAAGTGTTTGAATCACCACAGGTCTAATATGTGAATAAAGCCTAGAAGTACCAACCTGAACTGTGAAATAGCAGGATGTGTGAGAGTGACAGAAAGGGTCATGTATCAATAAATAAAGTAGTAATAACTCCTGAATATATAAGCCTCAGTGTGGTTCTACAGAACTAAATGCATGTGGGAATTAAAACTTAACATCCCAAACTGATTTCAGTGTGTCTGAATCTTGAATGTTCAAGCCAAAATCTGTATATGGTGATGACAGTCAACAATTTTCAGATAGAATGAATGATTGGCTGACATACTAAACATCCATAGCTGTCCCCTGCCCTGTCATCAAAGTGTAGCAGGATGATGTATCTGATCAAATTCAAAGTAACTAGGATAGTGATGCATCTGTAACAGGTCTAGCATGACAGTCAATTAAAAATCATTTTGAAACTATCACCCACAAGTTAATTGTGTTTCTATTACAAATGTATATCAATGTATAATTTATGAATGTGTCATCATTTTCTTTCTCCACCCACCCTATAATTGCAAATTAAAAAACCCACTAAATATTGGTATGTGAACATTTCATTAACCATGGACATTTGTCCTGTTGTTTCAAAAATATATGCATGTCCGTTGTTGCATGTGCCCTGTTCATACCTGCAAACCTGATGGCCTGTTGCCATTAATCAACCCTGCATGTTGTTTGATTGTGTATTTCTGTTCAAATAATGCATGTGATATAGATATGTCCGTTGTTCAATGGTGTTAATATCTGGGTGTTTGTTTAATGGGAATACCAATGCATGCTGTTACAACTAATTTGAATGGAATAATATGCTACTAACCCAAACCAACATAACATACTCACAAACCTAGAACACTTGGGAAGGCAGGTCCCAGCAGACCCACCTCTCTCACCTCAGCTGGCGATTGCACCTGGCACTAGTGCCCAGGCTGGACCCTTCTCCGGTGGCCCTGTGCCACCTTCGGGTGAAAGCGCTGCAGGGGATGGGGCCCATTCCCCCTCTGCAAGCGTGGCCGGAGGAGCCCGTCCACTCACCCTCCAAGGTGTCCGGTCTGTGGTGCGAAGGGAGATCCAAGACTCTGTTCTTGGGCCCCTATGCCAGCTTGAGGCCCGGGTGGCACAGCTTATGGGCAAGCCCATTGTCCCGCCTACACAGCCCCCAGCACAGCCCCGTCCTGGGCTGTGAAGGAACAGTGGCAACTGCCTATGGGTGGGGATATCAGTTCCACTGTTGCCATCTGTGGGCTCATGTGCCCTGGATATCCTAACCTCCATCCCCGTCAATTGTGTAACCCCCCCCACATGTGTCATACACCGCCCCTGTATGCGGCTTGTCTGTCTTGTCTGTTAATCTACCCAACCTACCTCCCCAGCTATACCGACTACCTCACCTGACATACCACTCTCACCTGATAAAAAAAAAAAAAGGGCACTCTGTACCCACAAAAAAATTATGCCCCATACATAGCTGTCCATGTTGCACACATGTCCACTGGACATTGAAACAAACTGTTAATTACAATTGGCTGTACAACAGGTATTAATGTTGTCCTGACACCTCTCTCAGGGGTGGAAGGTTCCAAATGTCACACCAAATTGCATACAAATGCACAGCTGTTGCTGAGAAAGACATGGGCAGCTATGGGCCTCACCTACATCCTTCCTGCAAATTCCAAGCTTGTTTCCCTACTGTCTTACCCTCTTTGTGACCCCTTTTTCACCACTTTCCTGTCACCCCTTTTTCTTTTCTTTCAAAGAAAATAGCGCGGGTGTGCGCTTGTGTGCACGGAGCTCACTGCCAGTGCGCATGCGTGAGCTCCGTGCAAACGAGCGCAGACCTGGTTTTAAGTGCTTAAAAGTGCCTTTGGCACTTTTGATTGACAGGTGCTGTACTCATTTCGAAAGAAAAATAAATTCCCACTGCCAGTCTTGAACCCAGGACCTTAGTAACACTAGTCTGTATGACCTACCACTAAGCCATAACTCTCATACAAGAATGCAGTGCTAAAATAAATATAACATGTAATACTAGGAATCAATATAAAGACAATATAGGATGTGCACTACCCAAAGCATGTCAGGTAGATTTTTAATGCCCAAATTACTGGATTCCCATACTAGTTTAGTGTTAACAGAAACAGACCTGCTAATTGTTAGCTTGTACATAATAATGTAAGGTAATGTACATATATGAAAGTATGTATATGCACACATACATATGTATATAGTGGTAGGTGTCAGTATTCATACACACTCACTACAGGAAACAGTGAAGATAAATGCAGCAACCAGAATCTGCAACACAGTCTGACCCCTGTGAGACTTACTAACCCTTTTAACTGCTTAAAGGTGCCTTCAGCACTTTGATTGATAGGCCCTGCACTCAATTTGAAAGCAAAATAAAAGCATACTATTAGGCCCTACCACAAGACCATTGTAACACTAGTCTGTATGACCTACCAGTAAGCCATGACTCTCATACAAGAATATAATGCTAAAATAAGTAGAACATGTAATAGTAGGAATGAAGATAAAGGCAATATAGGATGTGTACTACCCAAAAGCATGTCAAGTAGACTTTTACTGTCCTAATTACTGGATTCCCATACTAATTTAGTATTAACAGAAACAGCCCTGCTAATTGTTAGCTTGTACTTAATAATGTCAGCTAATGTACATATATGAAAGTATGTATATGTACACATATATATATATATATATATATATATATATATATATATATATATATATATATACATATGAAATATAGTTGTAGGTGTCAGTATGCATACACACTCACTACAGGGTACAGGTGAGAGAAATGCAGCAGCCTGAAGTTACAACACAGCATGAATCATGAGAGACTTACTAACCTTCACACTCACAGAACACTGTCGACAGCATAGCAGCATGGTCCACGCCCTTACAATCTGAAAGGGCAACGCCTATCTCACATACCCTTTTATAGCACTGTCCTGAAATCACAGTGAGACATGCAATCAGTACACAACTGGCTGCATGCCATTAGCAAATGCTGCCTTACAATTGGTGCAGAGGCCATCACATGGACCCATGCAGATACCTACAAAAGCATCCAGTACTAACACTCCACACATGCAATACATTCATTGCACCAAACTGACAGAGAAAGAGAGAGAGAGAGAAAGAAAGAAAGAAAGAAAGAAAGAAAGAAAGAAAGAAAGAAAGAAAGAAAGAAAGAAAGAAAGGCAGTGAAAATAAAAACTGCATCAGCACAGCAGCAAAAGCAGCAGCAGCAGCAAACAGCAAGTAGCAGCGGTGACACAGCAACAGCTGACACAAACACAGGTAATGCAAAGTAGCAGGTTAATACTGTGTTTACTGTGAAACCTCCAAATGTATCATAGTTCACTATCTATAGGTATGTCCATGAGATAGGTTGTGTGTACATAGTCCTGATATATATACATATGTAATATTGCTGTACATGTCTTCCATACTTAAAACTTCCATAGCTTAGAACACAAGGCCAGTTATGCATATGATGCAGTAGTTCCCAGGGTCAGTAGAGGTTCCTCCTCATTGGTGTGGGACCACTGTGTATGTATGGCACTGTTCAGGTACATATCCTGTAGTATGGCCAGGGTTTAATATTAGTCTGTAATGTGGTGCTATGTCCTCTAGGGGTGAACGTATCACACATCCAGGGATATCATTTTGTAACAGTGATGCTGTGTGTTCTGCAATGTTGAGGGTGGCCCTCACCTGGACATGTGAGATGATAGGGAGGTTACATTCATCTGTGATAACTAATTCCACTTGTGTAGGAGAATGGGGGGGATACCTGCACCCAAACTGTCTGCAAAAATGTTGCCAATATCTGTGCATCAGGTGAATGTGAAGCATCATACCACTGCTGACCACAGATGCCTTGCCTTCATGTGAATCTGCTCTGTGCTGCAGTAGCCTCCTGCTATTGTTATACAATGTGCCTGTATCTGTAGTCCACTGGACAGGATAAATAAGTGGTGTGCATATGGTTAGATATGTGTGTGCACATTACATGCACTATGTGGGATGTCTGTGGTAAGCTTTTGCAAAGGGGCCAGCAGTGTGTGTTGTGGCTTCCACTGGCCCAGTGGGCTGCATGGATAGCATCACAGTCCTAACTAGTGAATAACTGTGTAATTACATACATACATAGCAAGGTAGTGTACTGTGCTTGTGGTATTGTTGGTATATATATATATATATATATCTAGGCTGAGTAATGTTTGTCCACATCACAGTGTTGGATTGCAACACACATACAGTATGTTGGGATGAACACCCAGAGTGTTTCAGAAGTGTTGTCTGTGCAGAAATATCTGGCCATTACCTGTGCATCCCCCACAACACACACACATGCAACATATGGCAGACCTACAATAGCAGTACACATAGGTTCATAGGTTCATACTAGGCTATTTGCCCTAGGGCATTGATAAGCCTAGCAGAATGTGTTTGTCTTTTGCCACCCAATTAAAATTTATGTTGCTATGCCCTTTTCCGAGGTTAGTATACTGTGCCTCTGTCTAACAGTGACATAGAAGTGATACCCGGGGTACAACTATGATCTCCATCCACTCATCCAGATTCCTATGGAAGAGAGTCAATGAGGGACTCTGCCTAGCCTGTACTGTGAGTTCATTACAGAGTGAAGGGAGCCTCTGGGATATGAATCTGTCCCTCCAGCATGTCCTATTTATTTCAGTGCTAAGGTTCAGGTCTCTTGAGCGTGTGGCTGTATGGGATTTTGATTTCCTGAGGTGCAGCATGTCCAGTACTTCTGGGTTGGACATGGCTGTATATGTCAGGCACAGCCTGCCTCTGAACAGGCAGTATGCCACTGAGTCCAGCTGGAATTTCTTTAACTGGGCAGCATATGGCATCTGTTTGAGCCCTTTGATCCTCTTGATGTGGTACTGTTGGGGTTTTTCCAGTTGCTGTAGGTGTCTGGTTAGGTACATCCCAAAAGGGGCATTGTACTCAATTATAGGCCTGCATCACCGTAACATATGTGTTGAGACTGTAACCTGTGTTCCCTGTTTCCCTCCCGTAGGTTCTGGTGCTGCTCTGGTGACCTGCAGCAGGGAACCTGAATCTTGTGCCCCAGGTACTGATGATGATGAAATGTCTATAATGGTGCAGGAAGGTGTGTCTGGGTCCGCCATTAGTCAGCCAATTGACAGTACACAGCTGTCAACCCCTTCAATGCACACAGTCATCCTGCCGTTACATCCTTTGTCACCATTGTCCCTAGGCGATGGACAGTCTGCATTGGGCATAGATCAGGGTAATGTGGTACCTGTGGTACATGCATCCCCACAAAGCAGCCATGAGCAGGGTCCTCCAATGGTACCACGCAGACAGTCACCCATGGGATCTCATGGGGACATCCGTGGCTGTACTGCCTCTGGCCGACGTGCCCAAGGAGGTATGTCATCCTCCACTATGTTTCGGACTGTTATGCAGGCACAGGCACATATAGAAAGGTACACCAGACAGGGTCTGAGGGAGCTGAGAGCATGTCGCACAGCCATGACAGATGGCATGCATGACATTGCGAATGCTATTCGTAATTTCACAGATGTCGTTGACAGATGTTGTGGGGACATACAACAGCTGCTCCACAACCAGATGTCCATGGGCCAGGGCGATGGTGTACGTTTGCGGCGTCGATGTGGCCGTATGCTGGCAACAGCACCAGCTGGCAGTTGCCGTGGACAACAGGCCCACTCACGCACCTCAAGTGCCAGCAGCAGCCCCAGCAATGCTGGGTCAGTGCTGTCATCAGGACACCCCAGGAGACCACATGCACGTGGCTCTGGACAGTCCCAACAGGGAACTGTGTCCAGTCAACACACCCCCGCTTCTGATGACAGTACCCAGTCTGGGTTAGTACCAGATACGGTCCGTAGCACCCCTGCCAGGCACAGGTACCGTGTCCGTGCCCACAGACACTGATCTGGATGACCTGACAGGTGCAGTCTCTGGCTGTCCACAAAACCCTGTACATGGCAGCCATTATGTGGGACTGTGTGCGTGCTTACACACATGCAGATATTTAACACCTAGGGCAAACACATACACACACACACTGCACCAACACTGGTCCACCCTGTACTGCTGCCCCTCACAAACACACATACACACACATGTCAATTGGTGTTACCAGTGGCTGGCTTGGGCATACCTAACCCACACCCTGTGCATATGATGACACTATGCCACCTCCTGCATACTACAACATCAGTGCAGGTAAAGGTAAACACGTTGCTGATGCACAGGGTGATTACATAGATGTGTATAAGTAGTAACATGTTGGTAACTGTTCACTGTTCCACTATGATTGTGTGTATATCCCAGCATTCCTGCTGCAGTAACTGTATGAATGTCCTGGAATGTTATCTGCACCCATACTACTTACCAAAGTGTACCAGCTGCACACCATCACATGCTACCATTGACTATGGGAATGTGCATCATGTGCTGTATTGTAGATTCAGTTATATGTATCTGTTCTGTCACACATGCATTTACACACACCCTGCTACCCCCACACATGCACATGCTCACCTGCCATTTCCATTATTTATTACCCTACATGAGTAGCTGTCAACACATGACAGGTACACATTTGAAAAGTGCACTATTTGGATTACTACTGCTGTCCTCTTCTCTACCTGTATTCACAGGGTGCAGGCAACCTCATTAGTTTATAAGTGTCATGTGCATCAGGTACTGTGGTTCCCTGATTGCCACATCCAACATGTCTTCCATATGGAAATGCACACACAGAAACATCCCACATCCACACACTTGCCACATTCAGGTCTCAAAACACTATCTAGGTATATTCTGGTACATGTGCGTGTTACAGTAGCATGTAGCACTATACTGAGTACTGGCAGTTGTCTGTTGTCATGTTGTTTGTATAGGGTGCTGTCAACATCACTGTTTGTTAAGGGAAATGTGCACCCTGCAGTGCGTAGCCCCATTTGGCAAAAGCCACATCCCACCCCCAGCATTGTGCAAACACACTAACCCCACTCACACTAAAACACATACTTTCCATTTGCAAGATTCAAACCCCTACCTAACTGTGTTATGACACTAGCGACAGACACATTAGCAGAGTGCGCTATTTGCATTACTGGGCAAAAATCCTTTCTAATGCTGTACTTAGAGGGTGTTGACATCATCTGTGTTTAGGAAGAGGGATGTGCACCCTGTAGTGTGTTCTCCCAGTTGGCAAAAGGCACTTTCCCCTACAGCATTATGCACACACACAAACCCCACTCACACACATTCCCTTTGCGGGATTCAAACCCCTATTTAACTATATTATGACACTGGAGAAAGACGCATTAGCAGAGCGCGCTATACGAATAACTGGAGAGCTTTAATTCAGGTAATATAGTTATAGAGTGCTGACATCATCAGTGTTTCAAAAGGGGAATCTGCATCCTGTAGTGTACTGTCACAGTTGCTAATAGGGGCATTTCCCACACACACATAGATGTGTTTGAGGTTTGCATATGTGGGGGATCCAGTACTCTAGTGTGATTAGTATACGGTTCGATTGCAACAATGAGGGATATGCTTCAAGTGGTGAGCATTTTGTACTCATGTTTGTGATGATCAGGTCTAGTATATTTTCCCCTCTTGTGGGAATGTTGACTACCTGTTCCATAGCTAAAGAGTTTCTGAACTATGGGAACCCTAGAGCTTGGGTATTGTGGCTTGAGTAATGTTCACAGTCTATGTTTGGGTAGTTGACGTCACCCAGTATGATGGTGTTTGCAGAGAAATCTATACTCTCCTGTGTCGTCATGAAGGCTGTGTGGGATTCCTGAGTTTGAGAGGGTGATGTAAGAGCTCCTCTGTGTCTCTTTCCATGTGGTCCAGGGAGGTACGTCTAAGGTTGTTCACACCAGCATGGACAATGAGTGCCTCATACTTATACCTGCTGTGGAGTGACCTGAGTGCTTGTGTTATGTGGCACATTCTATCACCCGACAGGTAGCTAAATGTGACCCTCACCTTGCTCAGTCTGGAGGGAGGGACATCAGTGTGTCTGACTATGGCATCACCTATTATAGGTGGGTCACACATTGTGTTTGGCCTTATGGGCTGTGCCTGTTAAGAACACTGACTTTGTGAGGTCTGTGTTGCTTCAGATATGTGTTCATGTGGGATGCAGCGTGTCTGGCCATGTCATTTCTGTCCGTGGTCTGGTAAGTATCACCTTTGGTGACATAGGTATTCATATGTCAGCTGGTGAGCATTTGCAGTGTTACCTACTGAAAGTGGTGCAGCTTGTTTGTTGTACAATGGACTACATGCAGCCCTGCTTACAGTAGCCATGTTTGCATGCATGTTTCCTTGCAGTTACCCTGGAATACTGATCCGACCTGCCATGCAGAGTTACACAGCTTCTGTGGACTCCTAGTGACATCTGCATAGCTTACTATATGTATGTTCATGTCTCTCTTGACAGAATGTCACTGTTTCTCCTGTGCACATGTACGTTGCCTGTGACACTTTGCATATGACTTACCTGGCATCTGTCCACGTGAGCAGTCATATATGCCACTGCAGGACTCTAAACCTGATGATGCACACACTCAAAACATTCCTCAGCATGGAGAACATCACTATCTGTGCAGTAACAGATACCGGATTCAGGGCTACCAATAGCACTCCAGCGCTACCAAGTTATACCTCATACCATGCTTTTCAGGCCTAAAACTTGCACAAAACCACAAAAGGAGGGGGTGTATTGATATTCATCCAAGATACCCACACCTCCAGGTTGGTGGCAAAGCACCAAACATCAGAGACTATCCATATGCAAGTAACAATGGGTAAAACTGCCTTCCAGGTTATAGCCTGCTACAGACCACCCTCACAAACACAAGAACCGCACTTGGCCTTCCTGAAAACAGTTGGAAATATGTAGGTCTGTCCATACACCATTATATTGGGGGGTTAAACTACCCAAACATAGACTGGGAGCATGACTGTAGCTCCAACACCCTAGCCCACAGATTACTGGAATTTATATACCAATATGCTATGGAACAACTTGTTACCACTCACACAAGAGGGGAAAACATACTGAACCTGATCATCACCAACATGGGGACTCTATGCTCCAGACCAGAAGTGTATCCCTCACTGGTAAGATCAGACCATAAACTAATCTCACTGGATATTCACATCCCAAGGCCACCCCTGCACAGAAGAATACAGTCAACAACTCATGTCAAGCATGTTCACACTCCTCATAAATGATGTGGAAACCTTCAAAGCCCCCAGGCCTGTTGAAAATATGGACCAGACTGCAGATACCTGTATAAAGGCATTCTATGGACACATTCAGGAATGCATGGATCATGCAATCCCAAATAAAAGCAAGACCCAATCCTCCAAAGGCAGACGTCCTGTGTGCTGGACACCAGCCATAAACAAACTATACAATAGAAGGATAAAGCTACTACATGATACAACAAACTCCCACAATGTGAAGGCATCACTGATGAGTATTAGAAGAAAACTACAGGCACTCATAAGATTGTCTAAGGCCATCTTTGAGAGAAGATTCCACAAGACACTGAGGATAATCACAAGGCTTTCTGTAGTTATGTTAGGAACCTGGGTGGTAATTCCCAGATATGCTCAGAGGTAGTCCAAGATGTCCCAAGAAATACCAAACACACAGACATTGCCAACATCCTAGTGGACAGGTTCACTGCTACCTTCCCCCCCCTCCACACCAAAAGGGCAAATATTTCTCCAAGCAGAGTGCTGCCCCCCTGACATCTCAGATGGTCAGGTAAGAGCTGCCCTCTCCAAAGCAATAGACACTGCATCAATGGGACCAGACCGTGTCCCAGGCTGTGCCCTACATGAACCCCAAGAAGAGCTACACCCAGACATAACACTACTGTTCAATCCTAGCCTTACTACATGATATGTGGCCAAAGAGT
Organism: Protopterus annectens; assembly: GCF_019279795.1. NCBI lineage: Eukaryota > Metazoa > Chordata > Ceratodontiformes > Protopteridae > Protopterus > Protopterus annectens. The sequence goes on from NC_056735.1 coordinate 1,289,326,489, forward strand.
GGCATACAGCAACAGTGGTCCCTCTACAGTTAGGTGGTGCCTTAACGGATCCTGGACACTATTGCCCCATACGTCTGAATAGCTTGGTCTGCAAAGCTATGGCAAGGATCATCATGAACCTCATAAATATAGATATTGGGGACCTACAGACACTTCATCATACACAGTTTGGCTTTGTTAATGGCAGATCCTGCCTCTCAAACCTGTTTGATTTCTTTGAAAAAGTCACCAAGGCCACTGTCAAGGGGAAGGTGGTCTACATAGCCTACCTGGACCTTGCATAAGCCTGTGATACAATACCCCACTTGTGCATTCTAGGGAAGCTCACCAGTGTACATATTAACCCCTATGTCACTACAGATATTGCACAGTGGCTCAAGTGCAGAACACACATGGTTAGAATTGCTGGAGCCATGTCAGCCTCAAAACCAGTTACAAGTGGTGTCCCACAAGGCTCAGCCCTGGGATCTGTCTTGTTTAGTATATATTTATCAGAGGTACAGGCCAACATGGAAGTACTGTGGCTGAGCAAGTCGCAGATGACTGCAAACCGGATGCCATAATCAACTCTCCAGCCAACACACGCATCCTCCAAAAGGGCCTCTTAGAAACACATGACTTGTGCCACAGCCATGGCCTCAAGCTGAATGCCAAAAAGTGTATAGACATCCCCTTTGTCAAAAACAAAGTGACCACAAAGTACCACATATGTGTTAATCCATTAAGTGCAGACGAAGGAATTATGGACCTTGGGGTACACAAGTTGATAGCATTCTCTCATTTGACAACCACATGGCCAAAGTGGTTAGAAAAACATTTTATATAGGCCACATCATCATGAAGGGATTCACATGTAGATCAGGGGAGGACATTGTGCCTCTTTACTCATCCCTCATCATGCCCATAATTGACTACAATGCCCCTGTCGGCATGCACCTTACCAGACACCTACAGCAACTGGAAAGACCACAAAAGTACCTCAACAAGAGGATCAAAGAGCTCAAACAGATGCCACATACTGACTGGTTAAAGAAACAGCAGCTCTACTCAGTGGCATGCTGCCTCTTCATAGGCAATCTGTGCCTGACATATAAAGCCATGTCAAACCCTGACTTAATGGTCATGCTGCACCTCAGAATATCCAGATCCCATCAGGCTACACGCTGGAAAGACTTGCACCTCAGGAGTGATATACATAGGACATGCTGGATGGACACATTCATAACTCAGAGGCTCCCTTCACTCTGGAATATTATCCCAATAAAGGTTAGGCAGAGTCACTCAGTGACCGTCTTCAAGAGGGATATTAATGACTGGATGGGACATTGTAGGTTTATCCTGGGTATCGGTTATGTGTCACTGTTAGACAGAGGCACAGTATACTAACCTTGGAAAAAGGCATAGCAAGATAGATTTACAATGCATGGTGAAAGCCACACACATTCTGGCTAGGTTTATAAATGCCCTAGGGCAGATAGCCTAGTATGAACCTATGAACCTATGTATCTTGTTCACCATTGGCCCTATGTGCTGTTAATCACCAATGCAATCTCAATACTATGGTAGCATGTGCAAAGGTCAGTTGTCAGTCACCTCTATGGTACAGTTGTGGAATATGTGAGTCATGTAGTAATGTCACAGCTGCCACATGCACACAGTCAACCCTATCCCCTACCCATGGATGTACAACACATGTATGTGATGGAAACACATGGCCAAACTGTGGACTAAGCACTCTGAACCCAGTACTGGCATAACCTGTCAGGTGGCATGAAATACTACAGTGACTGCAATACCAGTCTGATGTGGACCTACACTGACAGCAATACAAGCACAGAAACACACCGGGCCATTCATGGAGCCTAAGGATAGCATCCTGCCTGAGTGGCAGACACCTCTGCAGCTGGCACACAGGCATACGTTAGGCCTGAACACAGCACGCATAACACATAGCACACAAATCCTGTGTGCCAAACAAGCACAGTCTGTACAGCTATACAACACTACTGCTGCAGTTGTGTTAGGTGCTTTTATTGTCCAGTACAGTGAGGTCATGCTCACCAGGCTGGACAAGGTGAAGGTCACAGTGATATGCTCATGGGGCACTATGGTCCACCACATAACACAAGCATACAGGTCAGTCAGATGCATGGACACATATGACTCAGTCATTGTCCATGCCACTGCAGCTGATGTGTGATGTCCCTCACTGGGATACATGATAGGGAACATGGAAGGGCTCACTGAGCATGTGGCACAGGCTGGTAGAACCCTGACCTTAGTTGGCATCATACCCTCACCAGGAATGCTGACATATTACTGAATGCTAATGAATTACTGTAGCTACAACACCCTAGCTGACAGGTTCTTAGCATGCGGTCACTGCATTGCTATGGAACAACTTCTTACCACTCCCACAACAGGTGTAAACATGCAGCACCTGTTCATCAACAACATGTAGACTATATGCCCCAGACCAGGTGTGTATCCCTCACTACTAGGTTGATAGCATCTACATCTCACACTGTATATACACATCCCACATGCAGCACCTGCACAGAAGACCACAGTCATAATGTTACCCAGTGCAAATACCATGTATTCACATGTGGCAGGCATCACACATGGTAACTATTGAAGGTCACAGGTACATATGTGTATTTGGCACACACATACATCATGTGTGCATTGCCATAACTGGTTTAATCGATGTCATGCATTATTGTGAGAAACAACCCACACACATGGGCATTCTGTGTAAGCAAAACACACGTGACATGTCTGGAATCAAAAGTCATAAATAATTGTGATATCGTTTAGAAAGGGGGTTGTGCATCCTGTAGTGTGTTTTCCCAGTTGCCAAAAGGGATGATTTTTCATACACACTTACTCCATTTCACACACACTTGGCGGATTCAACCCCCTACCGAATTATGTTATGATACAAGAGATGGATGCATTAGCAGAGTGCGCTTTTCGCATGACTAGGAGGTTTCTTTTCTCCTGATTTACTTATAGGGTGCTGACATCATCAGTGTTTAGAAAGGGGAATGAGCATCCTGTGGTGTGTTTTCACAGTTGCCAAAAGGGATGTTCTTTTCATACACACACACACTTACCCCCTTCACACCCACTTGCTGGATTCAAACCCCTACCTACCTATGTTATAACACTAGAAACGAATGTATTAGCAGAGCGTGCTATTCGCATTACTGGGAGGTTTTTTCTCTCCTGATTTACTTATAGGGTGCTGACATCATCAGTGTTTAGAAAGGGGAATTAGCATCCTGTGGTGTGTTTTCACAGTTGCCAAAAGGGATGTTTCTTTCATACACACTTACCCCCCTTCACACACACTTGCCACATTCAAACCCCTAACTAACTATGTTATAACACTAAAGATAGATGCATTAGCAGAGTGCGCTATTCGCACTACTGGGAGGTTTTTTTTTCTTCTGATTTACTTATAGGGTGCTGACATCATCAGTGTTTAGAAAGGGGAATGAGCATCCTATGGTGTGTTTTCACAGTTGCCAAAAGGGATGTTCTTTTCATACACACTTAACCCCCTTCACACTTGCTGGATTCAAACCCCTACATAACTACGTTATGACACTAGAGACAGACACATTAGCAGAGAGCGCTATTTGGATTACCAGGAGATTTTTTTTCTCCTGATTTACTTATAGGGTGCTGACATCATTAGTGTTTAGAAAGGGGAATGAGCATCCTGTGGTGTGTTTTTACAGTTGCTAAGAGGAACATTTCCCTCACACAGACTTGCACACAGACCAACCACACTCACCCACACACACACACTCTGGATAAGCTGTCATTCCCTAGGGCAAACAGCCTAGTGTTGACCTCTACACCCATATGTTTAACTGTCAGATGCACATTATTTGGTGCTGATAGCAGTGCTTGCTGGTCTTTATTGCCATAACAGTTCCTGTTTGTATGAACAACTTGTGTATCTGTGGACGATGTTTGCATATGGGGGAAATCCACTATATCATGTATGTCTCTGTAGTCATTTAAGTGTGAGCACTGGTCAGACTGCTATAATGTTGTTGGTTACTGGAATAACATGTACATATACCAGATATATGTGGCAAAATGCTAAACTGATATTTGGACTAAGTGTGCGAGCATGCCCAGTTCAGCCTTCCCATGGCATGTTGTGTGTAAGATGTCTCATTTATCAAAGTGTGTGAGCATGCCCAGTGTGAGCTTTCCATATGTTGAACTCTGCAGCCCATCACATTTGTGGATGAGTGTGAACTTCAACAAATATCTCCAGTTTATGGTCGTGTGTTCTGTGCCATGTTGTGTAGTTACTGTCCAAATGCTTTTTGTGTGAACACAACAGGGATTATACTGTGCCTGCAGGTTTTGCATGGGATACTTTGCATACAATTGTCAACATCCGTTCATATTGACCTAACACTGTAGTACTGTATAGTGTAGTGGTTCAGCACTTTCACTGTGATGGACAGTATCCTGGGCTTTATTCCTATCACTGCTTTACATTTCCATAGTGAGCACAACAGCCTGGTTAGCGTCCAGTTGTGCACATCTGCACAAAAGCGGTGCCTCTACGGACCCTGGTAATTACCGCCCCATAAGCTTAACAAGTCTAGTCTGCAAAGCTATGGAGAGGATCATAATGGAGCTCATAAACAAAGATATAGGGGACATGCAGACATTGGACCCGTCCCAGTTTGGCTTTGTCAAGGGCAGATCATGCCTTTTGAACTTGGTCGACTTCTTCAAAACAGTCACTAAGGCCATTGATGAGGGGAAGGCAGTCCATACAGCCTACCTTGACCTTGCAAAGGCTTTCGACACAATACCCCACTTGGGTATTGTAGAAAAACCTACCAACTTAAATGTAAACCCATATGTCACAAGATGGGTTGCAAACTGGCTTAAGGACAGGACCCACAGGGTTAGAGTTGCTGGCGCTATGTCAGACTCCAAGCCGGTCACAAGTGGTGTCCCACAGGGCTCGGTCCTTGGCCCCCTATTGTTTGGCATCTACTTCTCAGAAGTGCAGGCCAATATGGGAGGACTTTGGCTGACTAAGTTTGCAGATGACTGCAAACTGGGCACCATAGTGGACAGTGCATCAGACACGGATATCCTTCAGAAGGGACTCATGGAAACTGATAGCTGGTGCCAGAGCCATGGCCTGAAGTTAAATGCCAAAACATGTATAGTCATACCCTTCGGGAAAAGCAAGGTAACCCCAAGCTACCATATAGGTGGCAATCCTCTAAGCAAAGAGGAGGTTATCATGGACCTGGGGACCCAGGTTGACAGTGGCCTTTCTTCTGACACTCACATTGCTAAAGTGGTTAGAAAGACCTTCTACATTGCCCACCTGATCATGAAGGGATTCACATCCAGATCTAGTGAGGTCATTGTTCCCCTGTACTCTTCACTTATCAGACCAATGATCGAGTACAATGCCCCATTCAGGATGTATCTCACCCAACATCTGCAGCAATTGGAGAAACCCCAGATGTCCCCCACCAAAAGGATAAAGGGACTCCAACAGCTGTCATATGCTGCCAGATTGAAGACACTCCAGCTCTATTCAGTCGCATACCATCTGCTCAGAGGTGACATGTGCCTGACATGCAAGGCCATGTCCAGCCAGGAATTAATGGACATGCTCCACCTCAAAATCTCCAAATCCACCAGAACCACTAGGGCAAGTGACTTAAACCTTAGCAGGGATATACGTAGGACATGCTGGAGGGATAGATTTATCACTCAGAGACTCCCTATGCCGTGGAATACAATCCCGGTCCATGTGCGGCAGAGCACCTCGCTGGCTCTGTTCAAGAAGACTCTTGACCTGTGGATGTGAGATCATAGGTTTACCCCGGGAATCGTCTCTGTGTCACTGCTGGACAGAGGCACAACAAACTAATGGGCACAGTATTGTTTCCATATAAGGGGTGGCGTAAGCCACAAAACGCTGGGCTAGGCTCATAACTGCCTTAGGGCAGATAGCCTAGTATAAACCTATGAACCTATGCACCTATCTGACCATGTTGCATTATGTTCAGATATGAACTACTTACAACAGCCTCATCCAACATCAGTAGTGTATTCCACAACATAGGTGTACATTGGCAGACACTACTGATGTGCCCTAGGCCATTTCTAATGCTAGTCAGAGAGTGTGTTTGTCCTTCGACACATTGTAAGTGTGGTTTGCCATGACATATGTCTTGTTTAGTATACTGTGCCTCTGTCTACCCGTGACATAACAGTGATACCCAGGGTAAACCTACCATCTCCCATCCACTCATTAAGATTCCTGTTGAGGAGAATCAACGAGTGACTCTATGGATAACCTGTACTGGTAGTTTACTCATGCGTGGGGGTGGCTTCTGTGTTATGGATAATGCAGTACAGCTTGTCCTATGTATGTCAGTGCTGGGGTTCAGGTCCCTCATGTGCATAGCTCACTGCCATTCAGATTGTACAAGGTGCAGCATGTTCATTGATTCCAGCTTGGACATGGCTTTCTACATCAGGCACAGCTTATGTCTGGGTGGCCAGCATGGCAGTGTGTGGAGTTGCACTCTGTTTAATCAGGCAACACATTACATCTGTTCAAGCTCTTTGATACTCCTGGTGAGGTACTGTTGTGGACTTTACAGTTGATGGAGGTGTCTGCTGAGGTACACCCCACAGGGGCTGTTGTGGTCAATTATAATGCTGATGAAGGATAACTGCAGAACCACAATGACCTCCCCTTATCTAGATGTCATAACCTTCATGATTAGGTTGGTATATGGATTGTTTCTGTTAACACTACAGCCACATGTTTGTCCAATGCAGGATATCTATCACCTTGTGCACCTAGGTCTGTCATTACATGTTAAGTATGTAATGGGTTAACACCTATGTGGTAATTGGTGGTCACTTACTGTATATTCACAGAGGTTGACTATACAGTTTTCTCCATTTAACATGCTGATATGGCTATGGCACCGGTTGTCTGTTTCTATGTGGCCCTTTTGTGGGATGCTTGTGTCAGCTGGAGTGTCAGATATGTTAGGTGGTTTGTATTCCTCTGCAAACATGTTCAGGCACAGTCCTTACATGTTGGCCTGTACCTATGGGGCATATTTACCAGACGGGGAAGGTCCCAGGACTAAGCTTTGTGGGATACCTGTTATATGTGGTTTGTAGTCTGACATGGCTGCAGCATGTCTGACCATGTCAGTTCTGTCGTTGGTCTGGTTTGCAACCCCTCTAGTGACATTGGGGTGTATATATAAGCTGGTGAGCATATCTATATTGAACACGTAGGGTATTGTATGGAAGGCTTTGCAGGGTCCAGCTACACTGTGTGGACCACATTGCCCTCATCAGTGACCTCAATTACTGTTTCAACTGAGTCACACATGTTTAGGGGCGGGGTCTGAACTTAATAGACCCACACTGGGTAGGGCCGGGTGTCAATAGATCCCCAATATCGTTATGTCTGCGGTACATGCTGATCCTTTCCATAGCTGTGCAGACCAAGCTTCTCAGGAGTCTGTGGTGGTTGCTTTTAGTATCCATTCAGGCGACACCTTTCTTGAGAACGACCACTGTTGTTGTACACTGCTCTTTGGGTACATATCCTGTGGTAAGGCTGACATAATGTCAGGGAGGCAGCAGTCTGCTGGGAAAGATATTTTGCATTATGAGGGGGGGGGGTTGCACTGCACCTGTCAGGATGTATGTTGGCAATACGTGTGTGTGTTTGGTATGTTGTTTGTAATATTTGTGTGATCCGGAGCATATCTGGGAATTCACAACACGCTTACTACCATCAGTTGCAGCAGCCTTGGGGTTATCCTTAGTGTCCTGTACAATTTGTATCATAATAGGTTCATAGGTTCATACTAGGCTATCCACCCTAGGGCATTTGTAAGCCTAGCCACAGTGTGTGTGGCTTTTGCCACCCCTTGCTATGTGAATATTATGGCCATTTATGATTTACTTAGCTGTGCCTCTGTCTGGACATGACACAGTAAAGACCCCCAGTGTACATCTACAATTATCCATCCATTTTGCTAACGTCCTGTTGAAGAGTGTCAGTGAGGGGCTCTGCCTAACATGTAGTGGTATTCTGTTCCAGGGTGTGGAGAGACTCAGGGTTAGGTATCTGTCCCTCCAGCACATCCTATTTGATTATGTGTTTAGGTTGACATCTCTGACCCACACAGCTCCGATGGCTTTGAGTTTTCTGGGGTGGAGCATGTCCATTACTTTTGTGTTGGACATGGACTTGTACAACAGACATACAATGCCTCTGTGTAGGCAGTATGTGACTGCATTCAGCTGTGGTGTCTACAGCCAGGCAGCATATGAGATATATTTGAGACCCTTTCTGACTCTTGCTGAGGTACCTTTGAGGTCATTCTAACTGCTGCAGGTGCCAGGTAATGTACATCCCAGATGAGGCATTGTACTACAATATGGTCTGATAGGGGAACAGTATAGGGGCACAATCACCTTTGTTGACATAGATGTGAATCCTTTCATGATACAGTGTCCAATATAGACAGTCTTCCTAGACAAATTGGCGATGTGACTGTCACATAACAGGTGACTGTCCACTTGTGTCACTAGGTCCCTGATTACTCCTTCCACACATAATGGTTTACCACCTATGTGGTAATTTGTGTGTACCTTGTTTTGTATTTGGTGGTACATTCATACTGTCCAATGTCTTCAGGACAGTGGGGTGGGGTTCCTGTGTGTGAGGGTGTGGTCTGTAGCATGCTACAGACTGTACAGCAATCTTGCCTACGGTTAGTTGCACATGGGTGGACTGCAATGACATAAGCATTGTCAGTTAACTGGACGTATGGGTGTCTGTGCTGAATATGGATACTCACCCTCCTTTCATGTTTTGTTACAGGTTTTGTGGCCATAACACATGATATGTGGTATTACCTGGTAGTGCTGGTGTGCTGTCACAAGGCTTGCAGCAGGTTTCTATCACTGGACAGACATCAATGTTCTCCATACTAGGGAGGGCCTCAGGAGCATGCATATTGAGGTTTACACATCTGGCATTGATCAGCATTACCCTTCTGTTTCTTTCCAGTTTTGTTTTCTATGGTGGTGGGCTGGTCTTTTCGGCCTTGCCTACGAAAGGATCTCTGTAGGTTGCAAAAGCCTTAGGCAATATCCAGACGCTCATGGGTGACAGGTGCAAGGCATCCCTGGAACAGCCGCATGTCTCACTATGGAGTCACCTATTACAACTGTATCAGGCATGTTGTTTCTCCTTCTGTCCTGTGACTGTTTGGCACACCAGCTTTGTGTACTATGTGTTACATGTGCTATGTCTGGAGGTTGGTTTATTGGGTGTCTGCTTTGGAGGCTTGTGTTGGTGTTGTGTGTTTGTAATTAGGGCCTCTGGGAATGTTTTTGTGTTTATGTGTTTGGTTTACAGTCGTTGTAGGTCTATGTGGGACTGGGTTTGTGGTGTATGTGGTTACCTTGTCCTCCTGACTAGTTTTGACAGAACTGATTTGGGGGTGCTCAGGCTCCGGTTTGGCTACCTGGTTGCGTCTATCACATACATTTGTATTTATTGAGGTGAGTTGTTGTTGTGTGTGTACTTGGGACAGGTGTCACATTGCCACTGGATTCACAGATTCTACTTGTTTTGCCTGGCCTTAGTGGATTGTATGTGTGGACACATTTTATTGCCATACTAGTGATCACTGATTACTTCACTTTTTATGTTTGATCTATCATGTGGTAGCTTCCTCATTCTCTTCAATGGTTTAGTAATTGCTGGAGTCCAGCATGCCAGATGCCTGGGTGTATGGCATTGTGTCTTGTTGTTTGTGATTGCAGACTCCAAGCACTCTTGGCTGTGTTCATGGTATGCCTGTATAACATGTTCTGCAGTGTGTCCCATATTCTGGACCGGCACAGGGCTTTTCATGGATTCCACATTGGTTTGTAGGGGTGCAAGCTATGCTTTATACATGTGTTTCACTGTGGTAATCTGGCCAGGGACTGGGGTCGGGATGTGTAACTACAGTGTGATTACTCTATGGTCTGGTCTTACCAGTGAGGGATGCACTTCTCATCTTGACATCCAGTACACATATTTCTGATTATCACATCCAGTATGCCTACCCCTCTTGTGGAAGTGTTACATTTTGCATGTCCATTTTGTTTGATGGATTCTGGGAAATTGTCGACACTTGTGCCAGTGCTAGTATAATACAAAGAGTATAGTGACAAACATCTCAAAAGCTGACTTCACACTTCTTCAGACTGAGATGGTATCCTTTAAGCCCACTGGGCCAGTGGAAACCACAACACACAATGGTGACTCCTTCACAGACGCTTTCTACGGACATCTCCGAGACAGCATGGACCATGCAATCACAAATAAAACCAAGACCCCCTCCACCAAGGGAAAGTGGCCTGTCTGGTGGACCCCAGCCATAAACAAACTGTAAAACAGATGAAGGATACTAATGCAGGACAGAGCTACATCTCCTAAAGGGAAGGCAGCTGTGAGCAGCACTAGTAAAAAGCTACATTATCTCATGAAGACATCCAAGGTCAACTTGGAGACATAAATCACCAAAGACAATGAAGATAACCACACTGCCTTCTTCATTTATGTCAGAAACCTGGGTGGGAACCCTCAGATATGCTCAGAGTTGGTACACAACAACATATATTTCAGTGACCTGACAGATATTGGCAACATTCTGGCAGACAGGTTCAGTGCAATTTTCCCCCTCCCTCACCCCCAAAAGAAGATAGTTATCACAGCTGAATGTAACCTCACTGTCATCTCAGATGTCCATGTGAGAGCCACACTCAGCAAAGAGAAGAACACAGCATCAATGAGACCTGATGGTATCCCCAGTTGCGTGCTGTGTGAACTCCAGAAGGAGCTAAACCCGTATATGCAAATGCTATTTAACCTTAGCCTTGCTACAGGATATGTACCTGAACACTGGCGTACAGCAACAGTGGTCCCACTCCACAAAGGAGATGCCTCCACAGACCCTGGCAACTACCACCACACAAGCTTAACCAGCCTTGTCTGCAAAGCTATGGAAAGAGTCATTATGGAGCTCTTAAACAGAGACATTGGTGACCTACAGACCCTTGATCCCACCCAGTTTAGCTTTGTACAGGGCAGATCCTGCCTTTTGCACCTAGTTGACTATTTTGAAACTGTCAGTAGGGCCATTGATGAGGGCTACACGGTCCACACAGCCTACTTGCACTTGGCTAAGGCCTTTGACACAATATCCCACTCAGGCATCATAGACCAGCTCAACAGCTGAAATATAAAACCATATGTCACAGGATAGGTTGCAAAATGGCTAAGAAACAGAACCCATAAAGTCGACATTGCAGGTGCCTTGTCAGATTCAAAGCCAGTCATAAGTGGTGTCCCACAAGGATCTGTCCTGGGACCCCTCTTATTTGGCATTTACTTTTCAGATGTGAAAGCAAACATAGGAGGGTTGTGGCTGACAAAGTTTGCAGATGACGGCAACCTAGGCACCATAGTGAATACATCAGCCGGCACACACATCCTACAGAATGCCGTCACAAAGACAGATAGCTGGTGCCGGAATCATGGCCTGAAACTGAATGCAACTGATGTGTAGTCATCCCCTTTGGGAGGAACAAAGTACCCACAAATCAATACATAGACAGCAACCCACTGAGCACAGAAAACAAATCAGACACATGGGAACACATGTAGATAGTGACGTCTCATTTGACACCCATGGTTCCAAAGTGGTTAGACAGACTTTCTATCTTGCCCACCTTATCATGAAGGGTTTTCTATCCAGATCAAAGGAGGTCATTGTACCACTATACTTCTCCCTTATCAGGCCCATGATTGAATACAAAGCCCCATTTGGTATGTACCTCACCCAGCACTTGCAACAGCTGGAGAGACCCCAAAAGTACCTTACCAAGAAGATCAGGGGTCTACAACACGTCATAGGCTTCCAGAGTAAAGGAAATCCAGCTTTATTCAGTAACATACCGCATACTTACAGGTGACCTATGCCTGACATACAAGACCATGTCCAATCAGGATTTGGTGGACATGCTCCACTGCAAGCAATCCAAATCCACCAGAACCATGAGAGCTAAAGATTTGAACCTCAGCACATACATGTACAGGACATGCTGGAGGGACAGAGTCATAACTCAGAGGCTTCTCACACTCTAGCAAAGAATCCCAGTTCATGTTAGACGGAGTCCCTCACTGACTCTCTTCAAGAGAAATCTGGACAACTGGATGTGAGATTGTAGGTTTACCCCAGGGGTCCTCCCTGTGTCACTACTAGACAGAGGCACAGTCATGTTATTTGATTACGTAAGGGGGTCATAATGTGTCAGTACTAAGTCAGAGGCACAATATTCGGAATCTATTCTGCACACTTATTACCACTATAAGGGGTGGCAATAGCCACATCACTATGGCTAGGCTTATATATGCAGTAGGGCAGATAGCCTAGTAGTAAACTATGAAACTATGGTGTATGTGTAGGTATTTTCAGTCAAGCAATATAATGTGGTTTGGGGGGCTTGATATCTTCCTGTATTCCAACATAGGCCTGGTGCAGTTCCTGCTATTAGGACAGTGGTCTGCAGCAAGCTATATAGTAGTAGGCAGTTTTAGCCATTGGTATTTGACCATGGCTAATCCATGCTGCTTCTTGTTGTGGTACCAACATGGGGGTGTGGTTATCCATGACATTTATTGCTAGTCACCCTCATTTTGTAGCTTGTTACATGTTTTGCAGCTGTACATCACTGTATGGGGTGTGACCTGGTAGTGTTAGGGTGCTGATGTGGGCTTTGACTCTTTTTTCTATTGCAGCACTGATATCTACATTCTATATACTGTGTGCGTTTACACTGCACACATCTTGCTGTTTATACTTCTGGCATTGGGTAGCATTACATCTAGGTTCCTATTCCTTGTGGTACCTATGCAGGTGGGTTTGTGTTTTTGTGGTTTATGATTGGTGAGGGTGGATGTTAGTCAGGGTCCTCAGGTGTGCATATGGTACATGGTGTTACATTACTTAACACATGGCATTCATGCCTCAGGTGGTGCTGCAGGGCTGCCTCTGTCGGATGCACATACTACACTCCCTGTACATGTTTGGAAGCAGGTTGTGTCATGTTAGGCATCCCTGTTACTATGTGAGTGAGTCTGAGGGGGTATCAGTCCCAGTGTTCCTACTGAGCCAGTGTATGTGCTATGCGTTGCCTCTTTGCCAAGGCCAGGGCATACTGGGCACGCCTCCTTCTGCCTACTGGGGCAAGGTCAGGTTGTTCCTCCTCCGAGTCACCCTCTGCCTGTGGTGGCCTTGGCAATGGTGGGGGTATGTTTGGCCCAGCCCTATGCTGGTCCTGCTGCAGCTGTTTCCGCAGGATCATATTATGTAGCATAGCACATATCATGATCATCTGGGTACATGTAGTTGGTGTGTACTGCAAGGCTCCACCAGATGTGTCCAGACACCGGAACCGTGACTTGAGCAGCCCAAACACACGCTCTATGACATTACGTGTTTGTGCGTGTGCCTCATTATGGCGTTCTTGTTCAGGTGTGTGTGCATTTCTGATGGGTGTCATCAGCTACGGCTCCAGTGCATAACCTGCATCCCCCACTAGGTGTCCGTGTGGGAAGTCCCCACTGGCAAATGATTGGTACAGCTGCGTCAGATGCCAGATGTGGGAATCGTGGTAGCTCCCAGGGCAGCCAGCACACACATTCATTATTATGCCCTGGGCATCACACACGACCTGGCAGTTGATGGAGGGGAATCCCTTGCGGTTAATATAGTATACCCCACTCACCGGCTGGTGCTTTGATGCATATGTGCGTGCAGTCTATTGCACCCAGTACCTCAGGGTATCCTGCTATTTGCTGGAAGAGACGCATATTGCTGGCCACAACCTCACGGGCATTAGGGAAATATACATGATCACCGACATGTGCTGACATGGCATCCAGGAACTGGTTCAGTACCCTGGAGGCTGATGCCTGTGATATCCCCATCATATCACCAGTTGGTCTCTGGAAGGTACCTGTTGCTAGTATTCTTAGGCCAACACATACCTTGGTTTCCACTGGGATGGGTTCCCCTCTGTTGGTTCTGTGTGTGAGACGTGGCCTGCACAGCTCAACAATTTGCTGCAGAAGGTCTCTGTCCACTCTGTAGCGCTCTACTATCTCCAGCTCATGTAACCCATAGTAGGTGACCCTGGGCCTGTATACTCTTCTCCTTCTCCACACTCTGGGTTGTCTGTCAGCATCTGCATTGTCACCACCCTCAGCAATTTGCCTATGCCTGATTATAACAGCTATGGCAGCCCCTAGCATTTCTGCTCTGAGTTCAGCTTTTTCAGTTTTCAATTCTGATAGCTTACTCCTTTCTTGCAGTATCTCTTGAGAGAAACACCCTGCACTGCTGTTTGCAGTGTTTTAAGTGCTGGGTTGGGCTTCTAGTCTGCCTGTGTAATTGCCTGCTTCCAATTGTTATCACCAATTAACTCCAGCAGTATCCTCTGGCAGCTTCCTTGTAATCTAGTTGTTTCCTTTTTCCTCTCTATTTCCTCAGGGGGAGCAATGTGCACACCAGCTTAAGCATGCTCACAGTTGCTTACACGCGCGCACACATTCTTACACGGTGTGGACTTGGCTGATTCACAGTAAAACGCGCGCACACTGCCTTATACATCAGGCAACAGGCTTCCTGATGTTTACATTGCCTTACACACGTGCACGCCCGCGCAAACCATTGTAAACGGTTTGCAACATGCTCCCACATGTTGAACCTGCCTTACACGCGCACGCACGCGCGCATGCACGTATATCAAGAAAGTTTGAGTGTAGGGTGTAGGGATAGTGTGCACCCTCTATTTCTTGACTTTCTTAGTGTTCTGTTGGGACACACCTCTCTCCCTGATGTCTGTCTGTCATCTGTCATGTTACACTGCCCTCCAACGTTATACATTTATTTCTATCATTCCCCCCTGTGATGTCACCTACCTCTTACTCTATTCTTCCCCCTTCTGTAACTCTTACACTACTCAGACAGTGCTCATTACCTATGTGGCAGTGTGATTCAGTATTGTAACCCTCATTTACATAGGATTGCCTAGTAATGCTTAGTTACATCTCTTACACGGAGCTTCCCCCCCTTGGCAACCAATACACGGTGGCCATATTGTTTTTGGTCTGCTAGTCCCTGCATTGTCATTCCATGTAATACATAAAACCCACAATTGTGGGCTTATAAGCTTCGGTTTTCACTTTTAGGCAGCACACCCCATTTGCGCGGGTGTGCGTTGCAGTTAAACATCAAAATCCCCCGAAAAAAAAAAGTTATTTTAAATTATTTTGCAACACTTTTTAATGCCAATGGCCACATATTTGGCCATTGGCATGCTAGATGAAACATATGCACCCTTTATTTGGAGCTGACATAGCTCCGTTGTCAATTTTGCAGAATGTACTCAGTTGTCAGCTGAGTACATTTCTGCAGCTAAAACGTCCATTACACGGACTGCTTTGGGCTTCCTGGATTGCTCAAATACCTCATTTGCATATCTTTCAGCTGCAAATGAGGTATTGAGCATTTCCACGCCCAGTCCGTGTAAGAGACATTTTAGCTGTCTCTAACACGGAGGTTTGGGCTGTTCCTGGATCGGGAGGCTTACACGGAGGCTTACACTACTCTTGAACTCCGTGTAAGCCTTCGTGAATCCTGCCCAGGTTCTTTCACTTCTCCCTATATACATATTTAAATGTTTTCTTAAAAAAATAAGCAGTATAAAATTTCAGTATGTAACAGGGTTGGGAGGGTGGCTTAGTGGTTAAGGGGTTTGTCTTCCAAACACAAGGTGCAGGGTTTGAGTCTCACAAGGAATAATTGGCTAGGCTTAAAATTTCTCGCAAGAGCAGTTAGCTTAGTGCTAACTTATGAAACTCCTTGCCCACTTATTAAGGAACTCAAATACTAAGACAAACAATTACAAACTGTATGGTTATTGAAAATAAAATGCATATCAACTTCCCTTTTAGAAATGTTTCTTATTATTAAGAAAATGGATAAATGTTCCGCATCTTCACAACAGGCAGCAAGACATGATGCACTTCACATTTTATATTAGACCCACATGTATGTTGTCATGGACTGCTGCTGCTACAGGCTGAAGTAAAGCATGATAGAATTTCTGTCACTATTATTTTTGAGGGAACATCCTCTAACATTTTCCCTCACAATTTACTCCTAAAACTTGTGGCTGGGGAGAGAGGTGCCAGCAGGTCAATTCTGCCATGTAAGTTACTGAAACACTCTTAAAATGTGTTTCTGCTGTTGTACTTTGTCAATGACTGTGTGGTTTCTGTGAAAGGCACATATGTAGAAAAGGTACATTTCAGCACAACATTCCTCTCACTTTCTACCTACCCAGTGCTATCTGTCTTGTATTCCTTAGCATTACTCCTGCCAAGCATAGTACCTTTGCTTTTATTCCAAGCAATCACATTATAGATAAATTTCACAGGGACTGTAGTACTGCATACTTAAAAGTATTGTGGTACATAACTCTTTCAACTGGCATTATCATCTGAAAAAGACAGTTCAGACAAACATAAATGATGAATTGTTTAGACTAGAAACAAATAACTTCTATGGGAAAAATTTGAGAACAAACCTTTTTATTTCATTTCAAAACAGCACAGAAATACAGTAACTCCTAGAAGGAAAGCACCAAAGACTAAGCGTATAGCTCCAATAATGGTCATCTGAAAATGAGGGGAAGCTAAAATAAATAATAACAGATATTAGTAATATGTAACAAATGGAAAGAATATAAACATTTCTTATTTATGAAGCCAGACATTAGAACATTTAAATTTACAAAAAATGGTTTTGAAATTAATGACGTTTATAAACAAAGGCAACAGAAGCAGTTTACTATAAGTATGATTAATGCAGTAGCTAATGTTAATACAGTTTTAACCTATTTTATTAAATTACATCGTATGCATTATTACAGCGATTATTTATCAGGGCAGCTTGCAACAAAGAAACAGCACCATACCTTCATATTTAGAAGCAAAACGCTTTAAAAATCATATGTTGCAAGATAGCAAACTGTCTGAAACACAAAACCCACACAGTGCAAGTTGCAGGCCTTTCATCTGAAAATAAAAAAGTGACTAGTGGTGTCTCTCAGGACTCAGTACTGAGATCTCTCCTTTTTGGCCTTTATTTCTCATATCTCCTAACAAAGACTCAAACTACAGGCTAATAAAAATTGCAGATGACTTGATAGTTTTGTTAAGTCACTTTCTAACACCCAAATCCTTCTGAAGTAAAATTTTCCTATTTGTTCTTGGTGTACTAAAAATGGTATCAAACTAAATGCTAAAAAATGTAGTGTCATCATTTTTAGTAGACAACCCCTCCCTTCATCATACTGTATAGAAAACATACCACTACAAAACAAGAGTCACGGACCTAAGAACATGGATTGATAATTTCTTGTCTGACCATCATGTGGCAACAGTGTTAAGAAATCCCTTTATTTATGACAGCTAATTGCCAAAGGCATATCTTCAAGGTCTAAAGAGGTAATCATTTCTTTATATTTATTGATCAGATCAATTATCCAGTACAATGGCTCCTTCCAAATGTACCTCATTAAACATATATCAAACAATTAGAAAGACCCCAGTGGGTCCTAAGCAAAAAGATCACAGCCCTAAAGTCTCTGAGCTATCGGAAGGGGGGGGGGGCTGAAAACTGTATCCCTTTGTGCTGTGTCTTACAGACCTTTGAGGTTAGTTCTTTCCTTCATTTACCACACTGTTATAGATCCCCTTGTCTGGATCTTATATACTTCTGCAAGTTCAGATGCTCAATCAGTATTATAACCAGGGACCTAAAACTTCACAACAGATAAATAAAACATGTCGAAGCGTCAGGTTTATAGCCCAGCACTTCTCAAACTTCTAAGATAAAAATAAATTTCCTCTACAATTGAAGCAATGCCACTCACTGTATTCTCTTAAACATATGCAAAAGGACTGGATAAAATTTCACAAATTGTATGCAGTATTGATTGGAATAGTACATCTGAAAAAAAAAAAAAGAGGTATGACCTGAGGGATAGTACTGAAAATCTTAAATATTTAACAATCTATAAAACTAGGTTTTATTTCTGTTGATGCCTTTAACTCTATGGTCATATCAGAATGTATATTTTTAGAATGTTTTTGCAACACCAAACCAAATTTCATGTGGTCTACTTCATAAAGGTGTTATTAGAAATATTTAGGAAGAACAACAAATTTCCATAGCTTCTGCTGTAGATGCATATTAATATCGACCCATGACCCCACACTAAGTTATTGGGAGTAGTTATAGATAGTAACTTAAGATTTGGTATTCATATTGCACAAACAATAAAAAGTCCCCAAAAAGCTGGAAACCCTATACAGAAACAAACAATATCTCACTAAAAATGCAAAAGCAACTATTGCTCAAACACATCTTATTTCAGGTCTTCTCTATGTCTCACCAATTTTCACCAAGCTAAAGAAATCAGACTTAGCTAAAGTGCAACCATGTTCTAACAAAATTGCCAGGTTTGCTCCAGACTCTCCATTCTGGTCACACCACTGCACAGCACTCAAGAAACTTAATTTGTTAGAACTTCCCCATCTTGTACTCTATAACCAAGTCACCACAGCTCAGAAAATTCTAAACCACCCAGAGAAGACTCCTTCCTACTAAAATTTCATACTCCCTTACTCGCTCTACGCTCAAGAAATACAACTCTATTGACAACAGTTAGTCAACAATGCTGCAGATGACTCCCTCTACTCTAACTATATAACCAAAAACTGGAATAAACTCCTTTCTGACATATCTACTGCCACTAACCTATTCCAGTTTAAAAAGATACTTAAAGCACACCTATTTAAATCTTGGCTATGCTCTTGCAATTCCCCTAGATAAACAGCAGCTCTCTTTTTCTGCTCTGTTTCCTGTGTTACAAGAACTGAATGCAAACTCATTCAATTTACAAATTATGCATATACCTAGTGATCTGTAACTGTTACATATGTAAAGTGTAATTATTATAAGTAACTATGTGTACTGTATACATATGTTGTATATACTTATAGATCCCTTACTTTAATACTCCTCTTTAATTGTGGGCATATTGTTATTTTTCTTATATTTGTAAATGTTTTACATTTTCCATTACATGGAGCTTTTCTCCCCAGGCTTCTGCTGAAAAAGAGCTTGTGTCCAGTTGAACTTTCCCGGTAAACAAATGTAAAATAAATAAAATCCTAATTTCTTGTGGTTTAAAGTCAAACATGATTCCTGATTTCTTTTACACACTTTTCATTTGTACGGATGATGCCTCATATGTCTAACATTTTTTCTTTCAGTAAAATATTATCGAACACTGTAAAAGTAAACCATAGTTCATGCATCACTTTAACAAATGATGTGGAATATTTCATAAAGTATTAGATTTTATTTCTTTTAAATACTTTCATTCCATGTTCATGTTAAACTGTGTGTTTTTAGCACAATTGTTGCTGTTGATGCCCAAATCTTAATTTCCCTGTGGCTGAAACTAGGAGACAGACTTTTCAACTCTCCCTATTTTTTAGGAATGTTCCTATTTTCAGGGCTGATTTTCCCCTTAAACAGGATGTCCGTATCTTTGGGCTTGATTTTCTCCTTCATACAATTTTCTGAATCTCCCTTATCATATTTAATTTTTAAAGCTGTCTACTACACAGAAAACCATATTTCATAACCAACATATTAGTGGCAACAAAAATTTAAAGAAAGGGTACACATTTGATATCTCCCTTTCTCTGAAGCAAAAATAAATGAACTTGTATGGTAGAATTTTTGTAATACAGTTCGTTAAAATCTACAAATTTATTCAGTAATTGGCCTAAATCAATGTATATAAAGGACCCATAACCTCTTTCAATGTGAATGATATTCCCTAAGCAATTAATGTTGCTGTATAGAAGGACTTCTGGACCACTGACATCACTTAATGAATAAAGGAGACAGAATTATTAATCCAAGTTCTAAGGTCCAGTTATCAAAATTCCATGCTGGGGGTCTGTCTAACAAATGTGACAATATTGCACTTTTTTGCATTTAATCTGAACCCAATTTTTTTACACCAGTTTTATACAAATGTAAGTTCTTGCTGAAGGGTTTGGGCATCAGATGAAAACTTGTCTGACTTTCAGTTTACAGTCAACTCGCAAACTTCATTAGCAAGAGGTCTTGGTTCTTGGCCTGGAGATCAGAACAGTAATTGCTAAAGAGAGGGTTCCCAAAATTGAGCCCTGTGGGACACTGCTAGTCACCTTCATACTGTCTGATGAATACCTGTCACCTGAACTTAGTGTTTCTGGATTATAGCCAATGCACTCTCCATATAAGGATCTGTTTTAATGCATTAAGCTTACTAATTGTGCTAGCATAGGGGATAGTGTAAAATGTATTGGGAAGGTCAAGGCGCGCGGTGTGGACAGCATAACTACTGTCAACAGTTTGCATTACTCTCTCTAAGAATTTAAATAAATTCATTTGATAGGCTTTACTCTTGATAAAACAAAACTGATGCAGGTCTATTAATAGTTTGTCAGGTGAGTTATAATATGGTACATGGCTTTGCAAATGAGACTTGTCAGGCTGATGGGCCTATAATTCCCAAGATCAATGGTAGAGCTACTACTGTGTGCCAGGCCTCAGAGACAAAGTCTGTGGATAAAGTATTGTTAAACAGCTTAAGGAGTGGCCATGACAGAGCTTGTTTCATATTATGTACTGAACAGGCATGTATATTAGGTGCCATGGATAAATTATTTTTGGTCTTGGAAAGTACGTTGTTAGAAAAATATGTATTAATGTGTGTATTAGTAATATGCTTAGTGTATTCAGAGTCTAAAAGGGTTGACACATTTATTCTATTTCATATTGCATAAATCTGTGCAAACTGCAGTTGCTTTCTGACCTTGTACTGTCAGCTAAATCTTGCTTGTGCCTTGGAAATTTACTGAGAAGTAGATGATTTCTGCTTGCGTTAGGAAAATAATGAATAGAACAATACTGCTTATATGAAACTTAGACAAGAAGTTCTGCTGTGCTATGAGAACATACACAGCTGCAGAAGTAACAGATAATTAGACAAAGCCTGCTTGAAAAATATGAACTGCAATCAGCATTTGCTTGTATCTGTATTAGAAGAGTACCTTGAAATGTAACACTGTACAATAGAGGCTTGTAAGTGAAGTACTGGTCATCAAGGCCAGGTTGTTTTTCTGAAAAGTTTCTCACAAATCTAGTCATGTCAGCAGAAAATCTGAAGTAACACCTGCTGTAGTACAATGCTTAAAGTTGTGTTTGATTACATCAGCTTAGAAGGCCATGTCTTGTAAAACAGTATAAGAATGAACATACTTCCTGTTAGTAGTTAGACAAATCCTTGTATTTGCATGTTTTTGTCTCCTTACAGCAAGTAAATTAAAGTGCCTTAACTGAACCTTACGTGTATTGGTCTTTGAAGTTTTTTCCTTTGACAGATTGGTCCTTTGGACCGGAAACCTTCACTTTGCCTCGGATCAGACAGGCCAGGTGGCTTGAAACCGTACGGGGAAGAAACCACATTGGTTCTTCTTATCTGAAAAGACCTCTGACTGAATTGTCGTACAAAAGAGGCCAGCCACTTTCTGATCTGTGACTGAAGGACGGGTTTACCTCGAACCAGGTGATCAATCACGAAGGCTCAGGTAAGGTGAATTTACCTTCTCCTTTTCTGTTTTAGATCAGGGACTTGATTAGCATTGTTTTGTCAGGAGATTTGTTTTGTACAGGTCAGGGACAAAAAGATTGCTGTCTTGTCATAGATCAGGGAAACAGAATAGGTAGGCAGTCATTCTGGAAAGACTATAAAAAACCCCGTGGTACCATGTAAAAGATAAGAAGGGTTATGTAACATTCTAAAGGATAGAACAAAATGGGAAATAAGTGCACAAGAAGATCCCAAACTCCGCCGTTAACCAAAGACGTGAAATTTATGCAATCGCAATGTGCCGATAATGTTAAATACTACTCAAAATGGGTTAATAAGTATAAATTTAATGGTAAATTAGAAAAATCCTTGCTTGTTAAACTTGTCAAACAGCTTAAAACTGATTCCAGAGGTCGGGTAAAAAAGCAACGTCAATTAGGAATTCCTCAGGCACACAGGTGGATTGAGGAAGCAAACCGTAGGGAACAAAAGAGCAATAACTCAAAAACAATGTTTTTAGATAAAGAGGATAATAACTTAGTAATAGCATCAGCCCCTCCGCCTCCCTTACTGGAATATGTGGCAAATGAACAAGTTAGTCCACCAACGCGATATCCTACTGTCACTGTAAGTAGAGACGCTGCAAAAGTGAAACCGTTTGTTAGAGATCCCATCGAGACCAGGTCTTGAACACGGGCAGGAAATTCAAAAGGGGACATTGAGTTGTATCAAATGGGTAAAAATTTGCAATCTATGATGTGCCCACTTATAGAAGTACCTAATCCTCAGACAGGGCAAGAAGGTCAGGACCCAACTATTCTAGTGTATAGACCCTGGACTCTGGAGGACATCCAGAAAGCCACTGAGGGAATTTCCCAGCCAAAAGTTAATTTTAGAAATTTCTTAGAAGATTTGCAAGGAATGAGGCTAAGTTATAATTTAAATGGAGAAGAGGTAGAAAAAGTAGTCAGACAAATTGTGGGACCAGATTGGCACATGATCAGTGGCAACTGGAATCCCCGTGATGCTGCGTTCAAGCCCCTCCCACATGGCAGCGCAGAGTTAGACAACAGAGTGAAAGGTCTTACAGACCGAATCTCTGAAAAATGGAAGCCTAGGGCAGACTGGACTTGCATTAATCAGTGCATCCAACAAGAAGGTGAGACTGTTGACAGATATGCCAGCCTGTTAGAATGTTTTAATAACCACTGTGGAATGCAGGTTCCTGAAGACCAGACACATGATTTCCCATATGAGCAGCAGTTAAAGAATGCATTTTTAAAAGGCAGTATTGCACCCATAAGCAGCTTTATCACAAAACACATGGTAGATCATCGTACAAGCAGGTTACAGTCATTGCTTGAATATGCTAGGCATGCCGAAAGGCATTTTAATAGCAAAAAGAAAAAGAAAGCCCAAGTATTTTCTGTAGAAGACGGAGCAGAAGTTTATGTAGTACAGTCCGGGAAAAAGGGCAAGAAAAATGCCCAGGGAAACAAACAATCTGATCAATGATCAGAGGACTTTGAAGGGAGAAAGAAAAGGGGTGAGTGCTTTAAATGCGGTAAAAAGGGACACTTGGCAAGGGATTGCAAGAAAAACAAGAAGGCAACCACGGAAGATAAGGAGGGTGAGGACTGACTATATGATAGTCAGGAATCACTAGAAGGGGATAGCAGAGAAGGGACAGATGAGAATATGATAGAGGGAGTAGAGAATGTGACAGAAGAAATAGAGGAAGTGCAGGAAGTCACGGATAGTGAAGAAAATGAAATATTGGATTTGGCTTTATTGAGCTTAGAGCTCTATTTAGCAGACACAAAACCAGAAGTCAGACTCCTGGTAGAAGGGAGGGAAGTCACATTTTTATGTGACTCAGGGGCCTCACGAATGCTGATACATCCCTCCAAGCTGCCAGGGAACTCAGAGTCACCTGATTACATATTAGTGAAAGCAGCTAATGGACAGCTGTATCGGGAGCCTCTCTCCCATAACATTGTGATAACTGATCCTGTTTCAGGATTGGCCCAGAAAAGCAAAATTGTTGTTTCTGCAAAATGCCCAGTAAACCTCTTGGGCAGAGACCTTATGCAGCTATTTGGTATAGCAGTAGTTCCGACTATGCAGTGTATGGAAGCACAGCGACAAATTGATACCTTTGCAGTGCAATCGGAGGGTGAAATGTTTTATTGGTACAGCCAGGACTTGGTTACGACTGGTCCAGGGGCGGTGACCGAAGAGTTGATGAACGTAGCCATCAGCAAGTTCCCTTCCCTTGATATTGATAGACAACATTTGTTGCACTGTACTCTGTATTATTGTAACACACCAGGACCTGATAAGGAATATGAGCGAGAATTGTTTAGAAATCGTGCAAACAGATTGATATTGTGTAATCTGTACTGGGACACAGAAGGGAACAGTGTAGCCAGCTGTTCATTGCCCCAGGAGTTCTTTGCACTTCACAAGTCTAATTGATTACCAAATGTTAGCTTGACTAAGGACAAAAATGTGAAATGGGTAGACTTGGGAGAAAAAGTCACGAGATGGGAGAAACAGACAGAGTTAGAACTATCAGAACAGGGAATACAAATGCAGAAGTTGAATTGGATAACTCAGACCTGCCCAGCTGTACACTTGCAGTCTAGCAAGGACAGCTGATTAGCACTCCTATTGAAGGAAGAAGAGAATGCCTTACAGAATATACCAGAAACTCTCTGGTCAACAGGAAAATCAGATGTAGGACTTATTCGTACAGCGGGACCAGTTACTATTATGCCAGAGTCAGCATTTAGACCACAAAAAAGACAGTATCCCTTAAGAAAAGATGCAGAGTTTGGAATCAAACCTATTATAGCAGCTTTACTTAAGGAAGGGGTGCTGGTGGAATCTCCTGATTCACCATGTAACACACCCTTATTTCCTGTTAAGAAAGCAAATGGGGAGTGGCGTATGGTCCAAGATTTACAAGATGTAAATGACGCAGTAATACCAAGGGCACCTACAGTGCCAGACCCACACACCCTGTTGAATGATTTAAAACCTCAACAGAAATATTTTTCTGTGGTAGATATTAGCAATGCGTTCTTTTCAATACCGATACACCCTGACAGCCAGTATTGGTTTGCATTCACATTTCAGGGGAAAAGGTACACATATACGCGACTATCACAGGGATATTGTGAAAGTCCGATAATATTCTCACAAGAGATGGCAAGCAACTTGGCAGGATTTACCCCACCAAGAAGCAGTCAGATTTTACTTTATGTTGATGACATCCTGCTGGCAGCCCCCACCTAGCAAGATTGCAAAGAAGATACCGTAGAATTATTACAATTTTTAGCCACTCAAGTACATAAAGTAAACAAAAACAAATTGCAGCTTTGGAGAAAGCAAGTTAAATACCTAGGATATGTAATATCAAACGAAGGCAGAACATTAGATGAAGACAGAAAAATAGCAATTTTACAAGCACCAAAACCTACTACCAAGAAGGAAATGATGTCTTTCCTGGGTACGACCAATTTTTGTCGGAGCTGGATTCCAAACTATGCCTTGGAATCTGCACCTCTTACTAACTTGATATACAAGAAGCCTATGGCAGCACAAGATTTATTACAATGGACACCAGAAGCAGAATCTGCTTTCTGCAATTTGAAACAGTTGATAGCATCCTCATTAGTTTTAGGATTACCAAACTATCATAAACATTTTTTTCCAAACTGTGGATTGTAAGCAAGGTTATATGACATCAGTGCTAACACAACAGCATGGGGACAAGCAACGCCCCATTGCTTACTATTCATCACAACTGGACCCAGTGGCACGGTCTTTACCCCACTGTATACAAGCAGTAGTCACAGCTGCAATGGCAGTGCAGGCTTCGGCCTCAGTAGTGTTGTTCCACCCTCTCACATTGAGAGTGCCTTATGCAGTCACGATTATTTTACTGCAAGAAAAAGCATATCTTTCTCCTGCTAGGCATCTTTCCTGTATGACTATATTGTTGAGCCAACCTCACATGACAATTGAACGATGTACAACTTTGAACCCTTCTACCTTGCTCCACACCCCTGCAGATGGCACGCCACACAGCTGCCTGCAGGTGATTGAGCAAAAGACACTACCTAGAAAAGATCTTACGGTTGTTCCCTTGGATGATGCCGAGGTGACATATTACGTGGATAGCTCATGCAAAAGGGGTCCTGCAGGACAGAACCTAGTGGGATATGCAGTAGTTTCTGACACAGACATTATAGAAGTGAAATCTTTACCACACAGTTTATCTGCACAGGCAGCAGAATTGATTGCCTTGACACGGGCATGTACCTTAGCAAAGGATAAATGTGTAAACATTTTTACTGACAGCCAGTACGCTTTTTCTACTGTACATGATTTTTTGCGCAACAGTGGAAAAATCGAGGAATGATAACATCTACTGGCAAACCGATTAATCATGCACAGTTTATTTTAGATCTTTTAGAATCTATTCAGTTACCTCAGAAAGTAGCTATTTGTAAGTGTGTAACTCATACCAAGCAACAGGATAGGATTTTAAAAGGTAATGTAAGAGCTGATACAGCTGCAAAGCAGGCAGCTTCAGAAGCATTTCTTTTGAATGAGGAATTACAACCCTCTGAGATTTTAGACTTACAAATGTTAAAAACAATGCAGACACTTACTACGAAAGTTAAAAAACAAAGATGGGTAAAATGAGGAGCAATTCTTGAAAAGGGGCTGTACATCTCTAAAGAAAGGAAACCGATATTGCCATCTAATTTGTTTAGATATGCAGCTTTGTTGAGCCATGGGTAGAGCCATGTCTCAACAGGGGGGATGGTACAGCTGGTGAACCGAGTGTTCACAAAGTATGGCTTCCCCAATTACTCTAAAAACTTCTGCACGGTATGCCACATTTGTAACAAACATCATGCACAAGGGGCGTTAAAGCCCAAGAAAGGGAGTTTTCCTACACCACCATATCCGTTTCATACTATTTGTATGGATTTCATAGAGTTGAATAAATGTGAAAATAAGAAGTATTGTCTTGTCATTGTAGATATGTTTTCCAGATGGGTGGAAGCCTTTCCGACTAAAAATCCAGATGCTACAACCGTGGCCAAGGTCCTTGTAAAAGAAATCATCCCCAGATTCGGCATTCCGGAAAGGATCTACAGTGACAATGGCACGCACTTCATGAACCAGACCATACAACAGCGAAGTAGATTTTTCGGTATTTCTTTAAAAAAACATTGTGTGTATCACCCACACTCTGCAGGGCTAGTAGAGAGACATAATGCAGTTCTGAAGAGTAAATTATGAAAGTTAATATCAGAAACACAGAGAAATTGGGTGTACTGTCTGCCCCTGGCACTGTTGAGCATGAGAACTGTTCCAAATGCAAAAGGATTGACTCCTTTCGAAAAGCTCTTTGGAAGGGCTTATTATATACCTCAGTGGAAATCTCTCATGCCCGCAGACCAGGAAGCTGATGGTACCTTAGCAGATTATATGCGCAAGTTATTAAATTCTAAACATTTGTTGCAGTTAAATTCTGTTTCGGATTAAGAACGAACCGGACCATCAGAAGTGGCAGTGTTGCCCAGGACGTGGGTCTGGGTGAAGGTGGTAAAGAAAAAGAACTGGATGACTCCGAAGTGGGAGGGCCCATATCAAGTACTTTTGTCAACAACCACTGCAGTCAAGATAGCGGAGCGAGCCTCTTGGATCCATCTGATGCACTGTAAGTTAGTTAAAAACTTTGAACTGGACAAAAATCTTGTTACATGCCAAGAGTAAAAATGATAGAGTCCAGAAGAAACAGGAATGTAGAACAACCCTTTCCTCAGAAGTATTGCATAATCATCCTGTTAACTGTACTAGTGACAATAAACTTTTTGTTGTGGCCTTTCCTTTTCCCAGCCACACAGACTGAACTGAATAAACGTGAAGCATTACTCATAGACTGGCATCCAAACTTTAACACTTACCAGGCAATTAAATATGTGTATGCTGAGACTTTCAATGTTTCGAATTGCTGGATTTGCACAGCTTTGCCGACAGCATACGGGGGGGGGTTATTAATGACTACGGTCCCCCTAGGGGTCAATGAGACCTGGGAAAACTTGATTTATGCTACCTCAACCATTACAGCGCAAGATAAAATAGCATTGCATTTGTCTGTTCCACAAAAGAGAACTGTGTGTTTTTATAAAAATTATACTGTTTAAGTGGGTTGGAGCAATTGCACTGTGACTGTTCCTTATAGATGTTATACTAAATGAAACAAAGTAGATCTTTATTGTAATACAAACTATGATTCATTTCTTGGATTGATGCATAAAACACTTGATGAAGTAAAACATAATTCTGTTCTTTATAAACAGCTGTTTATAATTGATAGAAAAATGTTTCATGCAGGGCAAGTGTATATTCATAGCAAGGTTACTACTAAAGTAGAGGACTGTTATTTTGTGTGTGGCAAAAAGGCATACAAGTGGTTACCTGAGAATTGGTCTGGCAGTTGTTTTTTGGGTTAGCTGGTTCCGGCCATACGACACACTGCAGTTTTGCCTCGAGGAAAAATGCAAAATGTCCACGAGGTCGTCAAGAAACCTGTGAATCCAGTGGGACAAATCGATGCACGTTGGGAAGACCATCATTCCCTAGGCAAAGGGCTAACACATATGGACTTGAGTGATAGCGTTATATCGTGGGAAGGCATATCACCAGCATATGGAGCAGTGAAATCGATCTGGGAGCTGAGAAAACTGTTGAAACTTCTCAAAGTAATGAGCAATGCAACTTTTTCTGCTCTCAAATTGGTGACTGATGAACTGAATGCTATGAGAACTGTAGTGCTCCAAAACCGCATGGCTCTTGATTTCACCCTAGCGGCGAGAGGTGGTACGTGCGCTTTAATCCAAGAAGAGTGCTGTTCGTATATTCCTGACCATAAACACGAGATAGACAATCATCTTGCGGTAATTCAGCAAGTGTCGGCCATAACCAAACCAGGCCCAAACCCTCTGATGGACTTTTTCCAGAAATGGTTTGGGGGGTGGGGTACCATCCTAATGAACATCCTGATTGCCATTTGTGTAGGTATGCTCCTACTGGGAGTATGTGTTTGTTGTGGTATCCCCTGCATGAAAAGACTGATCAAAGACTTTATAGACATGTCAGTTTCTGAAATATTGTATCAAAGTACTGAGTTTGAAGAACTGTTAAAAGACTAAAAATGCTTTCATAAGTTTAAACTGAATGACTCTCTTAACTGCAAATCCTGAGTGGAAGAGGTTAGGAGAAGAAAACACACTGTTTATGCTTATTTTGAAAGTAGAGTAAAAGTATTAATAGGGGGAAATGTTAGAAAAATATGTATTAATGTGTGTATTAGTAATATGCTTAGTGTATTCAGAGTCTAAAAGGGTTAACACATTTATTCTATTTCATACTGCATAAATCTGTACAAACTGCAGTTTCTTTCTGACCTTGTACTGTCGGCTAAATATTGCTTGTGCCTTGGAAATTTACTGGGAAGCAGATGATTTCTGCTTGCGTTAGGAAAATAATGAATAGAACAATACTGCTTATATGAAACTTAGACAAGAAGTTCTGCTGTGCTATGAGAGCATACACAGCTGCAGAAGTAACAGATAATTAGACAAAGCCTGCTTGAAAAATATGAACTGCAATCAGCATTTGCTTGTAACTGTATTAGAAGAGTACCTTGAAATGTAACACTGTAAAATAGAGGCTTGTAAGCGAAGTACTGGTCATCAAGGCCAGGTTGTTTTTCTGAAAATTTTCTCACAAATCTAGTCATGTCAGCAGAAAATCTGAAGTAACACCTGCCTTAGTACAATGCTTAAAGTTGTGTTTGATTATGTCAGCTTAGAAGGCCATGTCTTGTAAAACAGTATAAGAATGAACATACTTCCTGTTAGTAGTTAGACAAATCCTTGTATTTGCATGTTTTTGTCTCCTTGCAGCAAGTAAATTAAAGTGCCTTAACTGAACCTTACGTGTATTGGTCTTTGAAGTTTTTTTCCTTTGACATACGTTCACTGTATTTTCTTTAATAATGAGGGTGGAGGTGAAATTTTCAGGGATCTGTGCATTTTCAATGGCCATTTCTGGTGCAAAATTTGCACTGAATTTGTTTGCCAATGTACAGGTAATGTCCATTGTGTCAGAAGAGATGGTACCATTTTGAATATGTTGAGGGCAACATTGGTGTTATTTCTTCATTTTTTTTAATGTAACTAAAGAAAAAATTGTAATTGTCCTTGTCATCAGATGCTAACCTAAGGTCAAATGCTACTTTAGTAGACATAATAGTATGTTTTCAAGTTTTTGGTAATATTTCCTATATCATTATATTATTCATGATATGAGGGATTTGAACTTGCTGTATCCCTTAAGGAGTGCTTTTCCTTAATGTAGACTTTATTTAGGTTGGTAGACTACCAGGGTGCTTCATTTTTGAGTTGCATATTATATTTAGTCCTGGTTGAGACTGCTAGCTCTACATGTTGGTCTAGATGGGCAATAGGCATAGAACTCCTTTCCCAAGCTACCTGCTGTGATAATGCTAGGACTAATGATGTAATAAGTGAATTGTGAAATTTGTCATAGAATTTGATAAGGCTCTTATGTTTTGAAATTCTTGAATTCTGAAATATTGGTGGGGAGTTTAGACATTGAAGGTGAAAGTCAATAGTTTATGATCAGACAAAAGCAAGGAAGGAGATTTCAGGGGAACAGTGCAGGAAGAAGGCCCGTGTCTAGAATATTGTTATCTACTGGGCTTGTTATCAATTTTATCCGGGAGTTTTTGTTTATTAAATCTATTAAATTAGAGCATATATTGCATTGAAGGTATAGGTGTTCCATTTTATTGAGGAGTAGTTAAAGTCTCAGAAAATAATGGAGTTGTTCTGGTTTATGGGGAGTGATATGTTTAGGAACCTTAGATGCTTTTCTGGGAACATAGAGTGTGTCCTGTAACAGACTATCAACTGATAGTTGGTCCAGTTTAGAGTTATGTTTAGTATGCTCTAGAGCATGATGAGTTTAATTTTTGGGACTCTGGAAATCTGTCTGGAGGTGATATGGTCTTGAGCAAATATAGGAATACCACCACAGATGTCATCACTCCAAAAGGCATATAGACACACAATCCAAGTATTGAGAGAGCACTTGCTACATATTTAAACCAAGTTTTAGTGATTACACAGATATAGATGTTATTTCAAATACAGGAAAACTATGTGGTGATGCAGTTTGTTGTAGAAACTTCTAGCATTGATCAGAGGCACCACAATTTGATTCTGTTTTTGATTTAATACAGTAGTTACACTGGGATGCCCATTAGGTGGACTTTTCCCAGAAAAGCACTATGTGGAGAAGAAGGGCTTTAGCCAGTTTTAAGAAGCCTTGGAATGAAGGGTGCAAGCAATGCTTTGCAAAGCAAGTAATACTGTTGAACACCTTGTTGCATTCTGACACATACTGGATCCACCTAGAATGGCACCAACTATTTACCCAGTTGTTAAAGTAAATTACCTTTTCTTTGTATCTAGGCTTCATTCTTGGAGAAGGAAGGATACCATTCAGGGCTGATGTCTTGCCTACCCAAAATGTATTTCTGCATATCACTCAAGAGTTTTGATCACCAAATCATTCATTCCCACATGAACCACCATGTTGTAGTTGCATTCATTAGGAAAAAGTGTGTTAAGATTCCTTGAGATATCAGAGATCCTTGCACCAGAAAAGGCAATTTACCATCATCCTATAGGTTCATAGGTGTTTACTAGGCCAACAACCACAAAGGCCTTTTTAAGTCTAGCCATGCATCCCAAATCTCTGACAAGTTCTGATGCCCTTGATAAGTGTAAACAGGGTCTTGGGAGATGAAACATTTACAGGCTAGGGCCTGTGAGATGAACCATTAACAGGTTGCCTGTGTCCATTAGAGACATAGGTTCCAAATCAGGGATGAATTTCCTGTTCCATATCTAACTGTCCTGGGTTGCACTTGAATTGAATTAGGGAGGAACTCTGCTTCACATGGATGGGGAGCCTGTCTCAGAGATGAGGTAATCTCTGGGATACATGGCTGTCTCTCCAGCAGGTCCTATTTATATCACAGGTAAAGTTTACATCTTTCAAACAGGCAATTCTAGTACTCTTTGTTTTGCTGATATGTAGGAGGTCCATCAGAGTGTATGTCATGCATAGATCTCCCCTCAAATGCCTATAGGAGACAGAATACAGGGATAGAGCCTTGAGGCGGTCTGCATAGGACATTTTACTTAAGCCCTGTATTCTTTTAGTGAGGAACCTCTGTGTTCATTCCAATTGTTGGATATGCTTGGATAGGTACATACCAAAGGGGGTATTGTACTCAGTGATAGGTTTGATGAATGTGGACTACAATGGAACAAGGACATCCTTGGACTTAGATGCAATGCTTTTGTTTATAAGTTGTGCAACATAGAAGAATTATTATCTATGTGTGTCGGGGTCATCTCTAAGCAGTGTGTTGTCAGTATGATAGTTTCCAGGGGTGGACAACTTCCCGAAAAATATTATTATGCATCTTGGCATTTAGTTTTAGTCCATGGCTTTGACACCAGTTGTTTGTCTGTGTCAGCCCCTCCTAGAGAACATTTGTGACAGTGTGGGATTCAATGGCAGCTCCTAATTTGCAATCATCTGCAAATGTAGTCAGCCAGAGACCACTGACATTGGCCTTGACTTCAGAGAAGTAAATGCCAAAAAGGAGAGGTCCAAGGACTGATCCCTGAGGGGAATCTACTTGTGACTGGCCTCTTTATAGAAGTGGATTTCCCAATTCTGACTTTCTGTGTCCTGTCTGTGAGCCAGTTGGCTATCCACAGGGTGGCATATGGGTTTGTACCTAACCTTTTGAGTTTGTTAACAAGGCCCAAGTGGCGTATTGTGTCAGATACCTTGGCCAGGTCAAGGTAGGCAGTGTGAACCATTTTGCCCTCATCCATTGCTTTGGTGACCTTCTCAAAGAAGTCTACTAGATTGAGTAGGTATGATCTGCTCTTGATGAAACCAAACTGGGTTGGGTCTGGTGTCTGGAGGTTTACTATATCACTACGGATCATGTCCATGATAATTCCTGTCATGGCTTCACATACAAGACTAGTGAGACTTATGAATCTTTAGTTTCCTAGATCTGTAGATGGCCCACCTATGTGCAGAGAGATGACTGTTGCTGTTCTGCATTCATGTGGCATGAAGCCTTTTTGGATGCTATAGTTAAATAGCAATTCCAGAGACTCTGATAGGTCATGTTTCATGCTATTAGAAGGCATCCTGGGATATTGTCTGGGCCCATTGATGCAGTGTTCTTGGCCTTGGAGAGAGCATTAAAGACCTGTTCCCTAGTGATAGCATGAGGAGTTATATTAGATGGTATTTCCTGAGGGAAGTTTGAGGGGGTGGGGGGTAAAGTTGGAGCTGAATTTATCGGCCAGTAGGTTTGCTAAATCTTCTGGCTCAGTATAGGTGGCTTCATTTACAATGAGCTCCACACACAATTTTGTATTGCCAATGAGGCTGCAAATGTAACTAAAGAATGCCTTGTGGTTGTCCTTGGCCTGAGAGGCCAAATTCACCTCAAATTTGACTTTGGTAGACTTTATTTGTCCTCTGAAATGTTTGTTTAGCTTGATGAGACTGTTTCATCCTTCTGGGTGCTGCACCTCCTAATTTTTGCCATGATTTTCTTCCTTCTGTTATACAGCCTATTGATTTTGTAATTCTACCAGAGTGGCTTGTTTTTTGAGTTAGTTTGGTACTTCTTCCTGGTGGATACAGCTGCCTCTGTGCAGCTATTAACATGCTTGTATAGGTTTCTGTGACAAGTCCAGCATAGGCAGCAGTGTTCACAGGGTTTATGGGGGCTTAACATTTTGCTAGGTTATCACTTAATAGCAGGAGGTTAGCCTTAGAGTAGTTCCTGAATATTCGAGGTTTAGCTGGGGGTCCAGGTTTTATTTTTACTTCAAAGGAGACCATTTTGTGGTCTGACTTTTCAAGGGAAGACATTACAGTAGGGGGTGTGCAGCACTTTCCCATATTAGTGAGGGCCAGATCCAGTATGGCTGCACCCCTGGTTGGTGTACTGACTATCTGGCTCAGGGAGTTTGTGTTTACCAAATCCAGGAATCTCTGTGCCTACATGCTTGATGTCATATATGATTCCTCATTAATAGTGGAGTAATTAAAGTCATCCATGAATATGGTATCAGGTTGGATGTTTAGTGTTTCCAATAAGCTTAAATACATGTTATGGGCTTCCTGGTTCATGAGGGGGGGGGGGGCTTATAACTTGCAAGGACGTGGTATGAGATTTTGCCTATAGTGATTTTAACATGGAGAAGCTCAAGTGCATTGTCTTTTTGACCAGTCTTCAAGTATATTTATTTCTGATGTAAATCAAGACATCTCCACATTTGTCCCTGTCTGTGTAGTAGCTGGTCTAAATATGTGGAAGACATTATATCTTTGCATGGTCATTATGCTCTGTCTGACTTTACGCTATGCAGTGACTGCACTGATGTCCGCATTCTGTATGGTGCAGCGAGCTTATAAGGAGTAGAGTCTCTTGTTTAGACTACTATCATTGAGAAGTAACACCTTTAGCTTTTCTTGGTTTTGATTTATGTGAAGTACTTTCAGTTAGTCATTGTCTAAATAAGGCACTGTGGGAGAGGACAATGTTTTAGCTAATATTTGAAAGCTTAGAGGAAGAGGTACAGGTCATCCTTGGAAATGCAGCATGGTCTGTTGACCATCTCCTTCCATGCTGAAAAATATTGTACCCCTTTGGAATGATACAAGAATGACACCAGAAGCCAAGCCAATTATTATAGTCAGTCATCTTCTGTTTATATTGTGGCATCATCCTTGGAGAAGGTAAAATGCTGCTCAATGCTAGGCTTATCCCAGCCTGAGACACATATCCTGAAATCCCTATGATGTCTGTCTTCATATAGTTTAGGGAGGTACATCTTAGATCATTTATATCCACATGGACTATGGCCGAGTCATACTGGTACTTGTGGTCTAATAGCTTGAGTACATGTGTAATGTGGTGGATCTTGGCCCCTGATGAGCAACTGACTATTACCTTCTCCTTACACAGCCTGGTGAGAGGGACATCAGTGTGTCTCAAAACTGACTCTCCAATAACCAAAATGTGGGACTGTGTGGTGGCTGGCATTATGGAATTAGAATTAGAGGCAGTATAAGATGGAACTGGATGCATTGAGGTGAATGTTGTTTTGAAAGAGTGCATTCAGGGCTGCTGAGGGTAGTTGTTATGTGCACTTCATCTAGGAAGTCTTTGGGATATAATAAGGTTAAATTTAAGTGCCTAAGTATATGCAGGCATATGTGTCTGCTTTAAACTGTGTGAGTGTAGCATATGTATACTGATAATCTAATTGACATTAGGAGAGCCTTTATGTGAGGGCTTTGCCTCCAGTGACATTGGGTAAATACATGTCTCATATGCTTTACCAGTTTGAGAATTATCTGTTTGTTAGTAAACATGAGGCAATTTCTACATTACCTCAGGATGCCCATATCCACCAAGATGGTAATGAAAATACTGGGAAAGTTCATACCCGTGGCAATAGGCCCTTTTTTATTGATTACACGGTTATGCCGACGATACAAAGTAATGTCTTGAGTATCTGGATTCCATCTGTGGGAATAGTGTTCATCACTGCAAGCTACTTGACCTGTGTTCAACTAGGAATTGGTGAAATTTCAATGGTACTTTCACAGGAAAAATATCAGCTCAATGTGTTTTTGTCTATACAGGGCAATGTCAAACACTTGAAAGGAAATTAAAAAGTAGACCCTGATGATTTATACATGAAGTATTTAGGGAGATATTCTCAAGTTAAGTTACACAGCAGCAGCTACTCATGCAGTACTTACTAAAAAGAAGTAGCTTTATCAAGAACGATGAAAAGGGATTCGCCTGATTGACTGCTACCTGGCTACTCCCAGTACGAGGATTCGCCTGATTGACTGCTACCTGGCTACTCCCAGTACCGGTCTCAGCACAGCTTCACACTGCTGGGAAACAATGCCTTTTTGCTTTTTCACTCACAAGAAGCAAAACAGTAGCAGGAATCCAAAGATGAGAAGCAGATGTTGTACTTGCATATACACTTCTCTACAAACTTCTGTGGAGACAGTATGTATTGACAAACCATTTTTGTAATAGCTGCAAATCCTCAGCTACTACCAGAGTGCCTTAAACTGTAGTCTGTTAAATTATATGCTTGCAAAGACTACATATATGCTATTGTCAGTTGACTATAAGTATACTATTATCAGCACAGTTCCACTGCCTGAGATTCAGGCTGCTACATTTTGACAATCAAGAATCAGAGGATTTTACAAAGTAACAAGACCTGAGTAAGACTACTTTCACTTTAATTTCATTCTCTGTGTTGCAGTCCCTCTGCAAAATATCTCAGAACCAAATGTATCTTCACTTGTAACTTTTTCTAACTTACAAGTATTTTTTATTTTATTTTTATTTATTTTACATTTGTTGACTGGGATAGTCCAACTGGATACATATACATTTTCAGCAGAGGCCTGGGGAGAAAAGCTTCAAGGGCAAGCAGATACAGCATTACATAATATCAGCATTACATATTACAAACAGATTATTTACAGTGATTACATAATTAAGCAAGTTAAACAAGTTCCACAAATTAGAGTTAATCCCGAGCGTAAATCAGGATTAAATTAAATTACACAGTAAACTGGTTAACAGATTTTTACACATTCTAGAGAGTTAGCCAGGCTTGATACATTGGCATAGCCAGTTCTCTTTCTAGAGTCTGCTTTACTTGAATTTTCTGCTGTATGCTATCAGAGATGGGTTTAGAATTCAGAGTTTTCTTAACTATATGTCTTCTAGTATGTTCTGTCCTTTCTTTGCCTTGAAGGCCCTGACTTAGGCACATTGCTTCTTTTACTTTTACCCTGTCTGTGTCTATGCTAACACTTCTTGGAAGCCTTTGTGCAGGCTCATGTCTCGTATTAATTTGATGTTAACAGTCCACCTCTACTGAAATGTCTTAGTTTAATTTCTTCAAATGCTTAGGTTTTTACATACCGCATAATTAAAGTTCATGAAATCAGCATTATTTCACTCTTTGATATTTGATACAAGTGCTCTCCTCAGCACCAGCAGTGTTCCCAGAATTGCCTCCTTTTGTAGTTCAAAATAGGTTACTTTTATCTGTAACATATTTAGATTTGTTTGAAGATGAAATTTTATTAACTCGGTTAACTATCTGTGCATCCTTATTCCACATTACTCTAGTTTCTGGTTGCACGTCCTGGTATGCTACAAATCTATGTCTTTCAGTTCATACGACACTGTAGTCACTGAGGGTAGTAATTTCAATAATCAAGCTATAGCTGTCTTTTTATATTTTACCTCCTTAGCAGCTGGTATGGAATAATCCCATGTAATCATTACTTCATCATTTTTAGCAATCTTTTGCGGTTCATGTTTCCACTGTCTCTCAGCTGCTTCTGTGTTGTAATGTTTGCAAAGTCTCCAATGTAACAACCTTGCCAGTTTTGTCTTTCAGTGTACAAACCTTCACCAATGAGTGCATCATATCCTGCAACATGATATGTAACGTTTTCTAGTTCTATACCATACAAAATACATTTGTCTGTATCGCCTGTCTTTTCTATGGATTTTATGAACCATTTGGTACATAATCTACTGTCTTGGGCTGCCAGTAATATCCTTTCATTTTTTTGGTTTAAATTCACTCCATTTAAACCATTTACATGACAACTCTTGGTCAACATTCAGCTGTTGCAGCAGATTTCTATACTTCTTGATATAATTGTGATCTTTCCATTTGTCTTTTTTACTGATCCCATTCTTTGTATTCTTTCTTCTTCTTTTTGTACTTTCTGTTGGCACCTGATTTTTAACCACATTTGATTGGATTGCTATGCATGCGTTTTTTCTACAGGCTTCTACTAACCTAAGCAAAGAGGTCATCTTGGACTTATTTTGTTCTTGTTTTAGAACTTTTAATATGTTTGGATCTGATGATGTCAATAAATCCATTTTCAATCCCACAATTACTAATCTATATGTATAGTCAATTTGAAGGAGATCCATGCCTCCTTCAAACTGAGGGATATATAATCTCGGCAAACACTGGTTCTTGTATATCATTTGATGGGAACTGAGTAATTTTCTTATTTTCCTATCATGCTTATCTAGCTCTTTTTGTGGCCAGACAATCACCCTAAATCTATAGGTTAAACTGGGTAGTGCAAGTTGATTTATAGATTGAACTTTATTTCTAGATGTCAATGCTGTTGTTAAGTATTAATTTTAGTCTTCTAAAATATTCCTTATTGAACTTTTTTCTAATTTTTGCATGCTGTATCCTTGCTTCTTCATATATTACAAGATATTTGTACACTCCTTCTTTTTCCAACTCTTTTATATCACATTCTTCCCCAAGTTTTACATTTTCTCTAGTCTTCAATTGCCCTCCTTTTGCACATTTGTCAAGCCCAAATCACATTCCTCTATCATCTGAAAAGGCTTTTCCTACCTTGTAGTTGTTTTCTTAGGCATTTATCTGATGAACTATATAGTTTCAGTGCATCCACTAAAAGTAGTTGAAATATCCTTTCACATGATGAATTTCTTGGAGTCAGAGATTGAATCCATGACCTAGGCTGTTGAGTAAACTGCTTAACGGATTGAGGACAAGTCAAAGCACTAATGGTGACAAAGATTTACCCTGAAATATTCCACACTGGATTATCATAACTTCTATAGCAATTTGTCCATTTTTGTTATTCAACTGCAAAGCGTTTTCAATTTCTTCATAGTAAATGTAATAACATTTATCAATAAATGATTGATCTTGTATACTTGTAAACATTTTATAACCCAGGAGTGAAGAATACTATCAAATACTTTTTATAATCTATCCATGCCATACTGAGATTCCTGTTTTTACAGGTCTGCATTATGGCTTTATTTAACAAAAGATGATTCTTTGTTCCATATGAAGCTTTTATTCCTTCTGTGCTATATCCATGATTGAATGTTATAGCTTGTATGTCATTGGAAGATAAGTTACTGATCAATAATTCTTAGGGTGATCTACAGGTTCACTTGTGTACATAAAAATAATTTTTACTTGAGGATAAATCACACTGCAAGGATGACAACACCTTTAACCAAAAGTTAGGTACAGCATCTGGACCTGACGTTTTTCAGTTGGGAGCCTTTCTTAACTTTAGCTCAGTCTCAGTAGAAGTTACTTCATTCCAATTCATGTCTTCTATGTCAGAGTCTCTTCATTGTTATTTTACTTCTTTTATCCAGTCAGCCATCTTATTGTGCTCAACTGGATCCTCAGATATTTCTCCAGAATGCATTTCCTCTTTTCTTGGTGGTATCTCAACTATTGCTGTTTTGTTTCCTAACTCCCTGTAACATTGTGTGTCATTCCTAAACTGTGCATCTCATAAGTTTTTCAGCCTGCACTATTTTTTTAATTTATTGGTAGAGGTAATATAACTCAAATCCTCATCTGTTTTGATGTTGTATTTTTGTTTTAACTATTTTATTTTTCTAATAATCTTTTTAGATTGGTTTCCTTTTCTATATTCTTCCAATAAGTATTTTTATTTTTCCAATAATGATACTTCTTTTCTTAAATGTTTCACAAGTGTTTCTAGTCGGTGCTTTCATGGTGGTAATCTATTTGTCCCTTCATTTTTCTTTACTAATTTATGCTTTCTTGGTAATACCTTGTCCGTTATTAGTTTCAGTGCACAAAAATGGATTCGGTTAATTCCTGTTATATCATGTGTATCTCTCTTTATAGTTCCAATTACTTTATTAGTTTGACTTAAGTTTTTAACAATCCAACCCCCGGATTCAACAAGCTCTGCACAGAGTGCCTGAATAGTGTCAGAGCAGCTGCACGCTATATGACTGACGAGCGATCCAGGAACGGGCCCCCGAGATGTGAACGAGCGCACCTACACTATTCCTGCGAAGACACCACGGTCATATGCTAATTACTGCTGGTGAAAACCATGCAAATGAGGTGAATTAACGATTCAGGAAGCAGGCAGGCATCTGTGCAGGAATAGTGTAACCTGCAGAAATATATTCAGTTACTAACCAAATACATTTCTGCAAATTACAAAATGGAGGCACGACAGCTCAAAAGAAAGCATGTATTAAATGTAGTAGGCATGCAAATGGCCAAATATATGGCCATTGGCATGGAAAATATTTGCAATTTTATAAAATACAAGTTTTTCTTTTTGTTTAAGCATAGGGCAGTGGTACGCAAATGGGATCGCCGCAAAAATACGAAAATAAGGGGGAAATAAGCTTTTAAACCAAAATCACTATTTTTCCATAATAGTCAATGGCATGCATAAGACAACAATACCAGGAATAGTGGTTGCTAAGGGGAAAGGCTCAGTGTGAGTGAGGTAACCATAAATTAGCATTCTGGTTTATGTAAATGAGGGGATTGATACTAAATCACAAATTTCCTCAGTGTGAACTTGCACCCAACCATGTATAAGTATAAGGGGTGTCATGCATGTTGTAAGCTTATTGGAGCTCTGTGGCCTGTGTCTGCTATTAGCTAAGCAAAGCTAAGGAAGGGGGTGTGTCTGAGGCTGCCTAGCAGTATTTACATTGCCTAAACGGGTGTGCATGCCGCACATCAGGATTTAAACAAAAAAAAAAAAAAAAAAAACAGGAAATAGCAGCACTGTTCACATCTGAGCACAGGGTATGTGTGGTACACCTTGGGGCTTAAACAGGTAGGCAATGGGAAGGGAAAACAGCAGTAGGAAGGCAATCAAGGAGAACTAGCATAGCTGGCAGGTGAAATGTATCAGAATCAGCCAATTACACAGGCAGCAGCCCAGCAAACTACTATAAGCTATGCAAACACCTTTCAGTCTGTTTTTTCCCACAAACTCTACACCACCGGTGTACACAGATGGGAAAATCTTACTTGACAAAACTAACAAAATGTTAGGGGCTGCTGTCACTCTCATACATCAATATGTGCAAGAGGCTGAGTGTGGTGAGGATGTGAATGCTGACAACCATCCCACAGTGAGGAGGAGGAGGAGAAGAGTGTACAGACCCAGGGTAACCTAACAGGGGCTACATGAGCTGGAGACAGTGGAGTGCTATAAGGTGGACTGGGTTCTACAGCAAATTGTTGAGCTGTGCCGGCCACACCTCACACACAGAACCAACAGAGGGGAACCCATCCCAGTGGATACCAAGGCATGTGTAGGCTTAAGAATACTAGCCACAGGTACCTTCCAAAGGCCAACTGGGGATATCATGGGGATCTCACAGGCATCGGCATCCAGGGAACTCCACCATTTTCTGGATGCCATGTCAGCACATGCCGGTGAGCACATATATTTCCTCAACACCCATGAGGCGTTGACCAGCAATATGCATTTCTTAAATCAAATAGCAGAATACCCTGAGGTAGTGGGTGCTATACACTGCATGCACATACACATCAAAGCACCAACCAGTAAACAGGGTAGGGTCTACATAAACCGCAAGGGCTTCCCCTCCATCAACTGCCAGGTCATGTGCAATGCCCAGGGCATTATCTTGAATGTGTGTACTGGGATCCCTGGAAGGTATCACCACTCCCACATCTGGCATATGACACAGCTGTACCAGTCATTTGCTAGTGGGGACATCCCATATGGCCACCTAGTGGGGGATGCTGGCTTATCATTGGAGCTGTGGCTGATGACACCCTTCAGAAATTCACACACACACCTGAACAAGAACTCCATAATGAGGCACACGCATAAACCAAAATCATAATAGAGCATGTGTTTGGGATGCTCAAGTCATGGTTCCACTGCCTGGATATATCTGGTGGAGCCTTGCAGTACTCCCCAGCTATATGTACACAAATGTTCATAGTATGTGCTATGCTACACAATATGATCTTGTGAAAACAGCTGCTGCTTGAACAGCACGGGGCAAGGCCACACAGCCCCCCACCATTGCCAAGGCCATCACAGGCATAGATTGACTCAGAGGAGGAAAAAGACAAGACAGGGTCATTTAAATGTGAGGCATGTAACCAGTGTCGACACATTGCTACAGGGTCAAAATTCATTATTAGGGGGCGAGACTATTTCCTGAAGAACAAGTTTAACTGTAACTCCAAAGCCTTAGTCTAGATAGCATTATGTCAGTGCTGCCCTAGTTTTTACATAGGCAACACTGATCGTAAGTTTAAGGAGAGGATTTATGAACATATTTATTACATTAACAAAAGGAAAATGGAGAGCCCACTAGCTGGACACTGCATTGAAAACCCTAACCACAGTTTCAAATTTAAGGCCATTGACTCAATTGAGATGAATAGTAGAGGAGAGGTGTCTACACTTATGTTGGAGAAATTTGAACTTTTGTGGCTGCTTAGACTCAATGCATGCTTTCCTCTGGGCTTGAATGAAATGACTTCTATTCTATGTGTGCTAAAATTAAAGAGCCTTAAGAGATAGTAGCTGCACACACATTATTTTTGTTGGATGGTTAAATAATAAATGTTCATTAGCCCTAGGGAGGTTACAATTGCTAAGTTATGCCCAACTTTTATAGGTTAAAAGAAATATTACACAACACAGTTTTTTATGAAGCGATTACTACATCCAGTTCCATGGGTCCCTGAACATTAGTTATAAGTAAAGTGAACTAACTACAATTTTAATTAATACTATTTAATTTACTATATGTTCCGTTATAAGACAACAGAACTTTGTTTTTTTATAAAACTAAGGCACTCATTTTATCTAATGACTTAACAAAAAACAAACTGTTTGACTTCAGTATTTTAGGATTACACCTTTAAATTATGTGACTGTGCTTAATTAGCTTAATTGTATTAACAAGTATGAGTCACTAGGATAGTACTTAAACTTGTTTTTTCTTTCTGATCACTATTGCCTGAAGAAATTAGGAGAAGTGTTTCCTAACAAAAAGCACTTTACACTTTGTGACTTGGATTCTGTGCAGCCAGATCATTTTTAACTTTTTATTGCTTGGCAGTTACCAGAGTGTGCACTGGACT
This sequence comes from Protopterus annectens, assembly GCF_019279795.1. Lineage (NCBI taxonomy): Eukaryota > Metazoa > Chordata > Ceratodontiformes > Protopteridae > Protopterus > Protopterus annectens. Next base: position 1,289,369,613 of record NC_056735.1, read on the forward strand.
ACTGATTGCTATAAGCTTGTTTTACTCAGCTATTAAACCTTGTTGGACTTTGCAGTTTACGCTCGTCTTGTCTTGTGCCTATTAGTTTTTGGATGTTTTTAGTAAACAAGACTTAGAGGAGGAACTACCTGAGCCTGCCCATGTAGGCAGAAGGAGGCATCCCCAGTATGCCCAGGCCTTGGCAAAGAGGCAACGCATAGCACATACACTGACATGGTAGGGACCCAGGGAATGACACCTCTCCCTGACTAGCACATACAGTAAAAGGGATGCCAAACATGACACTACCTGTGCTTTACCATGTATAGGGAGTGTACTATGTGCATCTGACATAGTTAGCCCTCCAGCACCATCCTCAATACTGGCCCATCCACAAGGTAAGTCAGCCTTCCTATCAATTACTGAATGGAGTAGTATGTTCTGATAGTTGTATCTATGGTGTGGACGTGAGCATGCAAGGGAATCGGGTGGCTGAATGGGATGGCAGCAGATAGTGGACACCTATATGGGCAGCATGAAATCCATAACAAATACTGGTGTCAACATACTATACAGTACTAGACAAGGTGACAAATCCCATGATAGTACATTGGTGGCCCAAATAACTGTTTGTCCATAGGACACACACATGCATGTCAGTGAGGTTCACATAAGCACCACCAGCCTCAGCCAGCTGTACAGGTATAGATGACCATAAAGAAAGGCTGGACTAAGGCCTCCAATTGATGGCAATGGTGAACAACCCCCCCTCCAGGCCTACACAGACAGACTACAACAGGTCTGGCAGTTGTATGTTAGTTCTGAAGGGTAAGAAGTCTGAAACTGAAATGTAGGTCAATAAAACCTAAGATCTGTACTCTACTGATATGCCTCTAGTCTGCATGATAGGTCAGAATACAAAATGAAATGGAAGCCAACAGAGTACCTGAAATAAAAGTACAGTCATAGCAAATGTTTAAAGTTGTCAGGTGTACCCCCCCCCCACAATCCTATGTAGAAATGCAGTAACAAGTAAGTGCGAGGAGTAATATCAGTGGACCACAGATTACTCAAGCTGGCCCAATCTACAGGATAGATTGTTGCATGTGTACAATATGCAAGGGTCTGTGTGTTAGGTTGTTGTGTTTTCAATATTGTCTGGAAGTGGTCAGCATGTAGGCATGGAGGGTTGTGTCTCTGTAGCCTATAAGCAGTACTGTGGCTGACGGGGCCATGTTCTGACAACTGCAGTGCCAACCACAATGCTTCTCAGTAATACCCATGTCAGAAGTCGTCCATACTCACTGTCCAGATATCAAAATCTGTCACCGTCTGAAAGATGGGCATGCCATGAATGTGGGCACATACATACACACAGTACACAGGTGGAAGTACCCTAGACATGGTGTATAAAATGTAACTGTCAACTGCACACAACTTTAGAATTGTACATACAGGTTAGGAGCACATTAGTTGTCAGTGTAGTATGGAATACTGGTGTAGTCTGGCCAGTCACTGGCATAACACAAAAGGCACAGTTATGAAGTAATGAGAGAATGCCTATGCCCCCCCTACAAGGCAGCATAAGGTGAATGTCCCAGGTATATCTGAGTCAGCTGCAAGTAGCTTCAATACCACACATGCACTCGGCTCACCCCACTATCAGCCACAGGTTTAATACAGGTCATATCCTTGCTGTTGGGAATGAGTACAATATGACCCTACTTCTGTATGGGAATACTCACAGAATGCAGCATGCTGAAGAAGTGTCCTATGCAGGTGTGTCCCTAGCTGTAAGCAGCTCCCTGCCTGCATTCAGACCAATGGAACAATATGAACAGGAAGTATTGTCATTAACACCTCGCACACTTAGTCACCCCAGGGGAATCCACTGGCTCATAGCCTGGGAATGTAGGAGTGACAGAATGCACTGGCCTCCTACAGATGGCTTGCATCATTACCAAATGGCCTACAGTCTTCTGTCAATGGCCTGTGCCTCACCTGTAGTACCAATGTATGGTATCTCATGGGGTCCTAACTCACAACCTAACACAGTCAAGAAAACAGAAATGCAAGGCCATGTTGGCAAATCCCAGTAGCATGCCCCCCCATGTCCTACTGCATGAACTGTGGACCAATCCATAAATACCACTGGGATAAAAGGTCAACTATAGGGATACTTCTCAGATATCGCTCACATAATGTTAGGAAGTGGATAGAATAACAGGGGGTGGTGTAGAAGCATGGACATCATGGAATGTGTGAAGTCTGAAACTCTGATGTGTGTCCATACTACCTCTGCCTGCAAACCCAGTAATGGTTGTCTACAAACCTGCTCATAAACCACAATGTGAAGGGGATTTCACCAGATATATGAGCCCCTGCCTCTGTGTAACCTATGTGAATCTGTACAGCTGAGTGCTATACCACAGGACATGGCCATTCTTTTAAGTCAATATATGTACAAGAAGGGGATCCTCAGCCACTATACTACCAAGGTGTTGGACCATTTACCCATCAGCAAGTGTCTGTAGTTACCCCTCCAGAATGGCAGGAGTGTGTAAGAATGTGTAAGCTGCAGACCACAATACTGGACTCAGCTTCATTCACATTGTATTTCTAGGTAAATATCTGTGAGCAAATAATCTTATCTGTCAGTAGCTGATGACATAATACATCAGTGTAAAACAGTACATATGTCTGAATATTCCTGCTAACACCAACCATGTAACACAAGCAGCACAGACAGCAATAGTTACAGTATCCCCCTATTATTCGCCCATTGTGACTCCATATTGTCAACCTATCTACAGATATCCTGCAGAAACAGGTTGCTAGCTGTAGGTGTAGAACACCAAAGCCTGGACTGGAGGTCATACTGGGCATGCTCCTACACTTAGAGAACATGAAAATGTGGGTGTTTTTGTTAACACCTGGTTTTGTGGACATTCACACTTACTACACTTCCCTTACCCCTCCTTTAGCACTGCTGCTGATGTCACTCACCTTCAAAGATACCTTTGGACAACTTTCAAGCATATAAGCTCCGTGACGCTTGTGATAACTGTGTAATACCATAATATAGCAAACTAGTTAGGTAGGAGTTCTAATCTTGCTCCTGCTAATGGTGAAAATGTGTGTGTTTTTGTAAGAGAGTGGGTGTGTCTTTGTTGACACCTGATTTTGTGGACATTCAGACTTACTACACTTCCCTTACCCCTCCTTTAGCACTGCTGCTGATGTCACTCACCTTCAAAGATACCTTTGGACAGCTGTTCAACATATAAGCTGTCTGGCGCATGCGATCAATGCGTAACCCTGTAATAACAATACATAGCTAGGTAGGGGATTGTAATTCAGTACTGGCAACTTTGTGTGTGGTATTCTGTAATAACAGGATCCACTGTGTGGTGGGTTTTGCTACATTATTATATTGAGGACTCATATGTCCCAATGTCCACATTACAAGGCCAACAGTTGTCAAACACAGTAGAGGTTGTAGACAATCCACAGCCATAAATGTCTACTGCTATGTGCAGTGACTATGTGACAGTATAGATTACTGTACAATATAGGCAACCATTATAATACCCAGAGACCACTCTCCACCCATGGATCATACAGAAACCCACTTGGCTCTTTCTCTCTTCCTTTCTTTATCTCTCTCTCTCTCTCTCTGGTAGATGTGGAAAAGTACATCTGTTTTGCATAGGCAGCAGCTTGACCTTTGTAGGTAATGCTCATGATCAGCTGATGGCCTGTGCATGAATTGGAGTCTCCCACTTGCTAATTGCATGTGGAACAGCTGTGATATCATTCCTATAGCCAATTGCATGGAAACACACACCTGTAACTAAGCACTGCAAGTGGGTGTTGGCCCTTTTCCTTCACTGTGAGCAGGACATCGTGTGAGTGTCTGAGAAACAGCATCACAGAGGGTAGTTGGAAATACACCTTATAACAAACACTGGAGATAGGCCAACAAACTGGAGGGGGATGTTCCAGACATGGGGACAGAATGTAAGTATTGCTGGTTAGTGTGTGACTGGCAAACATGATGATGGGTTTTGTTCACACAGTCCAATTACTGTACTATTACTTGGCTTACCATTATGTGACTGTGACTGTGCGGAGATTGGTTGTGGGTATGCACTTTCACACTGGTGTCTGTTACTCCGTGCTCTTACATGCCTGCAGTACCTGCTATATTTCCAATTACATGTGTATTCCCCCATAGGAAAATTGTGTTAGTGTTGTGGGAGTCTGCCTGTAGTTTAGACAGTGCTTGGTGACATGCCTAGCAGCTCAGTGTATTTACCCTAGTGTGATGCTATGTCCAGATATTTGTCAGATGTACTGTTGCCTGGCCACCATACATGTGTATTTCTGACAAAGCAGTGGGCTGCTGTGAAGATGTATGTCACTAACTAGTGGGAAGTATGTAGGCTTGGGACCTCTGCTCCTCTAGTTAATATGTGTTAGGACAGACAGGAGGGTGTGAAAGCATCAACTGTCTGAGCTTATCTACTGCAGTAGTTGTGAAATATCCCCATTTTCATGGCTTTAAACATCCCCTTTGTTAGGCTTAGTCCACATTTCTTGCACTAAGGAGTTCTGTGTATACCTCTTGACTGACCAGATTGTTTCAGACTGTGCACGTTTATTGCTCATATTTCTGCTGTATTCCACAGGATCATTACTGTGATTTGTGTGGTACTTCACTATGATGATTTTATGATGTCTGTTAGTAACTGATGGCATACATGTCAGTTTCAGAAGAGCCTTCCTTCACAACATGTATGTTGCCACAACCCCAGTTACTGTTGCAACATTCTAAATTTATAACTGCAATACGTACATTACGATTCCTTGCACTAAGAAGTTGAGACTTATGGTGTTGCGGTATGACTCCACTACATGTTATGGGCATATATTTTATATATATATATATATATATATATATATATATATATATATATATATATAGATAGATAGATAGATATGTGTGTGTGTGTGTGTGTGTGTGTGTGTGTGTATGTATATATATATATATATATATATATATATATATATATATATATATATATATATATATATATATATATATATATATATATATATATATATATATATCCTTTTATGTGTAAACATGAGTGTTTTATATACCTTCTCAGATGTACCCCACCATATTTATCTAATATGTGTATATTTAGATATAAGAACATGACTGATTCACCACTATTTTCACTAACAAGTACTAAACAATTGTAGTAGTCAAAGCAGTTGTTCACTACTATTCAGTGTGTATACTGAATGATATATTTGAAAATGCAACAGGCATCCTTACAGCTCAGATGGCTTAGTGGTTAAGTGCTATGACTAAGGTGTACAGGGTCATGAGGTCAAGACCTGATTGGGCTATTTATTTTGTTGCTGGGCAGAACAAGGGCTGATGGAGACAGAGTGATTAAGGTGCTTTAAAGAGGCTTTAAGCAGGTTTGTGATAAGCTAAATGCTGCTAATGTACGGTTAAACAAATACTCGCTTATGAGGTGTAGGCTTTGCTTATCAGTGCGCAAATCCGCTTAGCATTTACATTTAAGCAAGCCTTAAACCTGATATGCATAGCCCAGCCCTGGTAACCAGTGATCACATTCCAGTCTGATCAAATTGCAGGGTAAGACATCTTTAATAACTATTTAATTCCATTTACATAACCTGATTCTATGTTCTTTCTTTACAGTAGCAAGGGGTGTGAGTATACTGCATAGGACACCTGAATATATATGGGTAGTACCACAATCTTTTCTCTGTGTATGTGTTTCCTACTTGGGTAATATCCCAGGTTATATGCAGTCAGACTTGCATGTCTTGTTTCATTATGTTACTACTTTTAGCAGTGCTTTTCCAAGTAAGAGTAGATTTCAGATTGTAGTACTGGAACCGTACACCCCACATGCAAAGCTGGACTCTGAGTACTGACTATTGTGTTCTTGGTGTATGAGCTATATGTTTTTATGTATCTCTTATTGGATATTGATCTGATATGTTGATAGTAACTGTAGACCACCATGTTTTTAGAACAAATCATTGAGGACTGCTGTCATGTAATAATGACATACCTATTAGTTTCAGACATCTATCTGTCAAAACATTCATCCTAATGCATAACCTGTGTGCTATCTAATTTCTGTCTGCCCTCTGTACAGATGTGCAGGTGCCAGGTATTCATCTTGGCTGTTTACAGGAAATCTCTGATTGACTGTCACTGGCATATCTGCCCAGCTGTGTTATGAATGCCACAGCTAGGAAACCCCACTCTGTATGCGCCACATGCCATGGATACCTCAACCAGACTACCACAGTCAACTGAACATGTTTGGGTACAGGTCCCTAACAAATCACTGGCCATGTTATGCAATATATGTTGCATACATGTCAGTTGGAGCACCTCACTGGCCCTCTTCAATAGAAAACCAGATGAGTGAATGTTGAATATAACTGTCACCCTGGGGATCTCGCAAGTGGCATCAGTTGATAGATGGCCTGCTGACAAATATCCGGTGCCATGATATCAGTGTTTGCACATGCCCTACTCTTCTCATCTCTTCATGGACATTAGCCTGGTACACACCTAGGAACACCTGCACCTATGGACCTCAGTATGGAAAATGTGCATGTGTGCATTACTGGGTATAACAGTGTTTCTAAACTTGTACTTGAAAATACTCTGAGTGCCTGCTCACCCACTACACCCCCATTGCTATACTTAGAAATGGCAGCTGCTGTAATTCAAATTAAATGTACCTTGTGACACTTTTCACCATATGGGATACCTGGAGCTTGCAGTACCAGCATAACACTGTTCTACAAATGGGTAGATATGCATGGGTTATCCTCTGAGTCCTGTAAATGTGAGTATGTGTGTGTGTATGTCTGTGTGTGTGTGTGTGTGTGTGTGTGTGTGTGTGTGTGTGTGTGTGTATGTGTGTGCAATTGTGTGTGTGTGTGCATATTTGTAGGAGACAACATTATGAGGCCACATTCTCCAAATATATTAAACCTTGCCATACATTGTAAGGGATGGTGATGTTGCTGACATTAGGAGAGCTATGACAAAACCCTCACCCTACTATCTCTGTGGAGTGTGCAATAAATGCATATCCCTGTAGTAGCAATAATTAGATAGACAAGGGTTTGTATTGCAGTCCTGGTCAATGTGTGATTGTGGGTATGTCAGAGCATTATCATGGGTTTCAATGAGTACAATATTCAATGTAGGGTGGGGGGTGCTGGGAATACTGTCTTTACACCATGGTACCCCCAGTACATGTCCCAACGTCCACTGTATGAGGACCAGTGTCACCATCAACCATACATGTAACTGATGACACTCTTCAGCCCAATGATGCATGTGCTGTTTTCAAAAACTTTGTAACAGTATGTACTCACTGACATGGTAGTCAGCACTGCTAAACCCAGGTCTGTCAAATGGGTCTATAACTGTATGTGTTTGTTAATGTGTATATGACAGTATATTATACTATGTATTGTCCATTAACACCTATTACATCCCCCATTACCATACTGTACAAGTCCTGTTGAAGTTGTTCACTTTACAGGAAGACTGAGACACACCTCACCTTACAAGCTCTGTGGTGTGTGCAATTAAAGCCAGACACATTAGTAGCAACAATTACCTATGCAGGGGTTCTAATCTCAGTGTTGCCAAGTAAGTGTGGGTGCATGTGAAGGGATCTACTTCAGACTGCAGAAAGTATATTTCCCAGGAGATCATTTGTCAGAGAACTAACTGGCAAAATGTAACATTGCAAAGCAATCATCTTGTGGAAAATCATTCCGTCAAAACTAGAAGTGGATGTGTAAATGTACTTTTCCCCACTGTACAGTGATACTGAAGTTGGTATACATAGTTGGGTGTGGTTGTGGGCACAGCCACCCACATTGGGGGTATTGTGTGTATCCGCCCGCTTACTGTGCTGTTATACTGTCCAGTTTATGTTAAGAGGTTAAGCAGTTGTTAATCACACTATGTATGGTTCTACACCACCCACACCCTCCCCCCACACCAGCACAACTATGTATACCATCTCCAGGATTGCAGTACATGGGGGAAAAAGGAATATACCCTGCCAGTACCATTTCCATTGAAATTAAATTTGGCAGACTGATTATTTACTTATGTGATGTGTTGGCAATTTGGTCTTGGTGGAATTACAAATGCCAAAATGAGTTCTCTGCACAATGAAGTACATCCATGTGAATGGTATTCTCTGTGTATTGCATCAACAGAAAACTCTATGTGTGTGTGTGTGTGTGTGTGTGTGTGTGTGTGTGTGTGTGTGTGTGTGTGTGTGTGTGTGTGTGTGTGTGTGTTTTATTCTCAAACATTTAGTGTGTGCCACCCACTACACTTACCATTGTCCACTGTAGAAGAGCTGCTTACATCAGCCACCATGCACTCACCTGTATACACCCCTCAAACCTATCAGCCACGTGGCACATGCAGTAACTGTTATACAGACCTGTCACTTGTGTTCAGCTGTACCCAAGATATGACACAGTCAATGTTTTACCACAGTGTCACACCTCTTGTAGGAAAGGACAGCAAAGCAACATCCTTCTGACACACAGACACCTAGAATACAAACAGAATACATTGTGGAGACAACATTCAGTCAGTATTAATAGCAGCAATAATGCATCATGGCTGGATGGCCACACACCCTGACATGCAAGCATGAAGCATTCCAGCTGACAATACTTTAAACAGCATTACATTGCTAAACTGTAGTACATTCACCCTGTGCATCAGAACCATATTAGTGTGTCCCTGCATCGATGGTATGGATGACAGGGATGTGGCACAGGTATTATCATCATATGCACAGGGTGTGGTGTGGATTTGCCAGAGGCCTAGGCTGAGCTGTTTGGTTGACATCATGTGTGTGGGTTAGGGGGTGGTTCATTAAATGGCCTGTGCAGATGTGGTGTGTGTAAATATGGAGGTGCCCTAGCTGTAATGCTGATGTGTGTGTATGGATTATATATACAGTTCTGCCATGTAACTGCCCTATACAGCAGTATGTTGGACAGCTGCGTACTGTACATTGCAGGGTATACAGTTCACTGTGTCCAGCCTCAGACATGGGAACTGCATCTGCCAGGTGTTGCACAGGCACCATCAGGCAGGAGCCAAGTTATGGTCCTCTCCCCAATGATGGCATTTGTCCACTGGATCTGCATCCCTCTTGGGACTGACCAGGATCACGTGCATGTGGCCTGCTGCATTGTGGTGTGGACAGCACCCCCCATGCAGTGCTAGTGCTGGTACTGCCACTACAGGAGCAGGAGTTAGATGTTGCACATCCACATAGACCTCCACCTGTTGATGTTGTTGACCTACATCCACGTGGCTGATGCCCTACTCCCACTACATGCTCTACCACAGACACCACACAGTTGAGGATTCCCACCATCTCACCCAAATGTCTATCCATGACCCCTGAAAAATAATGGTGGGCATCTGCATGATTACAGATGTAGTGACATACAGCAGGAAGAGTAGCCCTCTGGAGCCTCAGACCATCTCTGGTGTGATGTTCCATATGTGCCTGTGCCTCCATGATGGGCCAAAACATGCATCTGGTGACACCTGCTGTGGCACTTCTGCCAGGGGCATGATGACCAGCAGCCCTCCTATGAGCACTCCTATCAATCTGCCTGTGTGGGACCTTTCCAGTCATCTGACTATGGCTCCTGTGTACAGACACACTTGCCATAGTTACATGTTCCTGTCCCGTGTGACCACCCGCATCTATGGCCACTGGTAATGAGGTATGTGTGGGCATTGTGACTGCATGAAAGGATGGGGTGGATAAAAGTGGGATGCCAACCAAGGGCAAAGATTCAGCCCCTGGCAACCCTGCCTGTGCCTCACTATGCCTATCATCTTTGTCAGAGTCTGTATGGACACTAACATCAGTTTACTTGCAGAAGGGATCCTGATCCACCTCACCATCTGAGATGGGCATACAAGATATTTAAATTAAGACCTGTACATTATGGTTTACTTCTACACACACACACACACACACACACACACACACACACACACACACACACACACACACACACTTACATGTGATTTGGCACAAAGATATTACACAAATCTCTCATTACCCAACAGTTGACATGCATGACATATGGCACTCAACAGCATGCACTGCAGAGATTCGTAATCCTTGTTACCAACAATATACATCTCTGTGATGCATGAGTTGTGTTAGTAGGTGATGCCCCTTCCCCTGTACAGCACACTGGCATATAGGATGCACCATACCTCACAAGTGTACAGACCATTGGTGAATGTGTAGATGTCTGGCAGTTATGTTTGCTCTGTTGCTTACAGCCCCTATGTGTTTGCCTGACACATAACTGGGATGATATGAGGTCTGATGTCAATAATTAATGCCTGACCTTTGATTTGCAGATCTCATCATCAGCAGTGTATGTATGTGCAATAAAATCCAGTTACACTGATGACCTTCAAAGCTTCATGTGGATATGAGGAGTGTACACACCTCTGCTGACATGACAGCCTCTTCAATGATATGAAATGGGGCCATGATACTACATCTGATACCATTACACACACCTGATATGTGGCATATGACCTGTGCAATCCAATGCAGTATCAAACAAATGTGTTAGTCATGGAGATGCTGAATGAGATGCATACAATATTTGGGTCGCATAAGTGCGCACACCCTTAAAACAATGGTTTGTTGCAGCACCTGTTAAGTGACCTACAGCAGTCACTATTCCTGGAAGGAGTATACTAGCATGGCCCATCCTCACTTGCCATTATTTGGTCTGTCTGCCCTACAAATGTCCCCAAACTCTGCCAGATTGCAAGGTCAGCTCATGTGCACTGCCCTTGGAGGTCACACAGTGGCTTCACTATTGCTGTAGAGTCTGGGTTATGTCTGGTACAATTCATAACCTTGACTGTGTTCAGATCCAGCCATTCTTAGCTATCTTTGGATGTATTCTTCAGTTCACTGTTGTGTTTGAAGCTGACACCCCTACCCATCCTCCGCCTTACTGCAGATGCCTAACAACTATAGGCCACACATGAGTGTTATTTTGCAGTGTTCCAAATTCCACCCGCCATGTCTACCGTCCTAGTTCCAGCAAATAAACAGCAACCCTAAAGGTGTATACTGGCACCAGTAAGCTAAAGGTTGGGGATGGTGGAACTGAGGTGGAGTGAGGTGTTGCTTGTGCACCACATGTATCTTTATGAATACTGTCTGTAGGTTTGAGCCTTGGTCTTATGACAACATTACACATTACAACACATGCCTTTGGGAGACTTGATGTTATGCTTATGCTACCCGTACAGATCCCTGGATGATGTTTCATTTGGGGCAAATCTTCTGTCTGATTGCCCTAACCCATAGACCATATTTATGCAGAATCCAGACAATTGTTGACAAAGGTACTCCACAGGCAGTACTTGCTAGACATTCCTGCAAACTCTATCAGTGTTGCTGCATGTCTCTGGGCAGCATCCATGACCTGTTTGCAACATGTTTTGTCATCTGTTTTGGATGGGCATCTGTTTATTTTCTGCATCACTGTTGTCCCATATTTAATACACCTCTAGATCACTGTCTGCACTGTTTGGCATGGTATATGTAATGGTGAGGTAAGGTTACTTTTCCCACTTCTGAATGCTACCTTTCAGATATGGGATCCATTTCATGCTTTGTAAGATGTGTGCAAGCATGGCTGCCTCTGTTGCAGGTGACTGGGCAAATGTCATGGACATGCATCTTGGACAGCAGACCATTACTTGGTGTGACATTGAGGCTCTGTACATGATGGCCGGTGTGTACTCAAGAGTGAATGTGGTCAGTACATCACAAGCTGCCTCCACAATATATCATTTGGAGTGTGTGCCCACATATGCTTCCAGTGTTATGTACGGTTTGTATACCCCATATTTGTTGTCCTAACATGGGATTCTGTATTACACATTCATTGATCATGTTAGGATCACATCACAGGTTGTAAAAGGTGTGGAATGTGTTATTGTGGTCTGCAGTTGTATATATCAAGAACAGTTGCCATTGTAATAGTGGTGTATACACTGTTGTATCCATTGTATAAGGGTAATGTTTCATACATGTCCCTACTGTAGGTCATTTGTCCCACCATTTTGTTTATCTGTGTCCACGCATCTTGCACTGACAGTTAGTGAGGTATACTGCAGGAATCTTACATACCCTGCAGATATCCCACCATGGTGACCACTGTGATGCAATGCAGTTAACACCAACAAAAATGAACATGTATGGCATGCGTTATGTGTAGGTGTGTTAAATGTGTGCATGGCAAATAGCATGGCCTTAACATGGTCGGTGAATTGGCAAACCTGAAAAAAACAACACCATACTCATCAGCTATATGCTGCTGCCCCAGTTGTATACCAGAAGGACCTAAATAGTTGTGGGAGAGAAGTAATGTCAGTAGGCACACCTGTTGCATTGGTACATGGTGGAAGCAGCATTTCAGCACATCAACAGTACAAACCGCAATACTAAGGATTATGCACATCTGTGCATTACTACACTCCAGCAACATACTATCTTATCTGACATATACATGTAGATACTTTACAGATAAAGATAGATAAGCAACAGTGTTCTAGTGATGTGCGCTGGGGCCTTACCTGAATGTTCCTTGTCCATTGTGTGGGTGGCACCCACCTCCACAATGCTGTCTTCCGCTTCATGGTTTGTCTGGTGGATGGGTGCCCCAAGGCTGGCGAGGAGCTCCTTGGCTTCTGTCAGTGGGGGCTGGATGGCTTGACCCCCACCTGTGACTAGCCGTTCCCTCTCAACTGCAGCAGCCCACTGATGGGCATGGCAGATGAGGTCGGTGCAACAATGTCACACCTGCTCATAATTTCGGGTGTGCAGGTGCTCATCATTTACCCTGTGGATGAGGTCATTCCATAAGGCGGTCCTCTCCTGCAGATCCTGGGCTCTGCAGCTGAATAATATATTGTAATGCTGTATGACATGTAGTATTATGGTGTCATTCTCTATGTTGGTGAATGCTGGCAACCATGGACGTTGTGTATTACCTGGGAGACATAAACAGGAAATAGTCATAGGACCTCATACGGTTGTCCACTTGCACATCAGCAGTGGATATTACTTGCAAATAATCCAGAGTATACCATAACAATGTAAGCTATCATGGCTTTCTCATTCTGCATTACACTCCTGGCCCTGACCTGTCTAGTTCTCCAAACACTGGACACTTACTTGCATAATCCTCTATTCTCCATTCATTTCTGTGTAGAGAAATGAAAGTGGCCATCTTCCATGTGGATGGTGTGTGGATGGTGGCAAGTCTGTGTCTGACTGTAGTGTGTGATGGAGCTGTGAGCACATGCCTGAGCTCATGTAGGAGGCAGACTGTGATGTTCCCATGCCCCATGGAGACTTGCTGTTGTTGTCATCAGTAGGCGTTATGTACATGCTCACCATTGATGAGGGCAGGAATGTGGTTGATGTGCATATCCCCCTGTACAAATGTTGTGAACAGAGTGGCACTGTTCCTACCTAATCTGTCTGATGCAGGTTGCCTGTATCCATGGCATGTGTGTGTATGAGGTGTGCTTTACCCCCAGTACAGGTTGGTAATGTGGATATGTCTGATTTACAGTCATAGTCAGCCTTACAGGAAGTCACCTGTGAACCTACATGCTTGCCCAGATAGACATGGACTTGCTTCCAAATTGTGGTCTGCACCTACAGTATGTATCCCTGTACAGCCACTATACCAAACTATTTTGTGCTTTGTGTATTGCTGCTGTCCACCAAGGGGGATTACTCTATTGTTGGTGGAGGTACAGATACAGGTCAGGTACTGCTGATTACCTATGGCTACAGTGGATATAAAGTGTACACACCCCTGCTACAATGCCTGATATTTGTGCAATTGAAACATGACCCCACAAATGCTTATTTCAACACAATCCCTACCTGCAATGTGACCTATAGCCTGCTCATTTCAATTGAAAACATAACCTGTTCTGAAAAAACATATGGAAAATAATACTCGCTGCAGTAAGTCAGCCGAATGTGTGTGCACACCCTTAAAATGATATGTTGTGTAAACACCTGCTGAGATGATTACAGCATCCATTTGTCTTGGTTTGCACTCTAACATCATGACACATCTCCACTTGGCAATAGTTGCTCACCTTCCTTTAAACAGATTTGTTTCTTTTTCAATAGAATTGTACAGGTTATGAGTCACATGTGAGGTAAGAAATATTTTGAAATGATCTTTTGTGGTCTCATTGGCATATAGCACACAAACCTGGCATTCCAATAAGGGTGTGTAGATTTTGGATATCCAGTGTATATGGGTGTTGATATAGCTGTTAGTGGTAGGCATGGGCAGTGCCTCATAACACAGTTGCACACTTCTCTGATTACTACCTGATAATCATGCATACTGTAGTACCCATATCAGTGTCATGGCAATGCAACAATCAGGACAACATGTGTGACCCTGTACAGTCAAGAGGTCAGTGTATAGAGGATGCTGTTATATCCCCTTGTAAGACACTTTGTGGGAGAGAGTTATTAAATGTTTTTAATCTAGGCTGTTAGAACATGTGGGGGATATTACTAATGAGAAACATTAAAGTATATGGCTGTACATTTTCATATATTTCAACATAGGGACAGTGGTGAGTTAGAGCTTACTGTGTTGCACACAGTTCTGTTTGTCAGTGTGATAGTACATTTTGAAGTGAAGCATTGTTATGTAAAGGATCCATTTACATTGTAACATGTGATACGTTTCCCCCTTGGGGGTTAACTACAGAGTGTAATTGGAGGCTGTTGAACTAAATCTGTAATTAAGTTTTGATTGCTTCTTATCTTCAAGGCAAGTGTGTTTTCTACTGTTGTACAACTTGAAGGCTTTGGCCAAGACAGCAGAGTATCTTTTATTTTGCAGATTACTTTGGGTTACCACCTGTCCCTCTTTGTGAGGGACATACCCTCTTTGTGCAGTTGTGTCCTGCCAATGACAACTGACAAATGGCAAATGTTATGAGATGGTAGGACCAATAATGTATCATATGTTTTCTTTGATAGCTGCATAAATCAGTTATTTATTATTTCAAACACCTAATTGATGAGGGATCTCAGACTTTAGATGAGGCTGATAAGGGAGGTTTCCAGTCTTAGGACTTCACCTTATTCCACATCAATTTCATATATATATATATATATATATATATATATATATATATATATATATATATATATATATATATGTATATATATATATATATATATATATGTATATATATATATATATATATATATATATATATATGTGTGTGTGTGTGTGTGTGTGTACATATATATATATATATATATATATATATATATATATATATATATATATATATATATAGGTCTACTGCTTTTGGTTGAAATACATTTGGTCGAAAATGATTTCAGGCAGCCCACTTCACTGAAAGTACATTTGATTGAAAGCACATTTGGTCAAATTCCATTTGGTCAAAAATGGAATATAGCCCCTGCCCCACTGCAGTGCAACCCTGGAGTGAGAATATAAAGTTAGGGGGGGGGTGTGGGGGGCATTTGCAACTAGTTTTTACAGACATTATATGTTTCAATGTAATTTTAATGGATTCACAAGTATATAATAATGAATACACTGCAATTATGTTGGGGGGGGTGCCCCCCACACCCCCCTAAATTTATATTCTCAATCCAGGATTGATCTGCAGTGGGACAGGGGCTATATTCCATTTTCAACCAAATGGAATTTGACCAAAGGAGGTTTTAAGTGAAATGCATTTTTGGTGAAGTGGGCTGCCTGTAATAATTTTCGACCAAATGTAATTCAACCAAAAGCACACATTTCCCCTACTGTTGAATGACTGTGCTGCATGATATGTTTGAATAAACATCAGACATATCTACAGCTCAGATGGCTTAGTGGTTATTTGCTGTGGCTATGGTGTGCAGGGTCCTGGGCTGAAGACTTGCTAGGGCTGATTATTTTGTTGCTGGGCAGAACAAGGGCTGTCAGATACAGAGTGATTAAGGCACTTTTAAGCAGTTGTAAGCTGATTTGTGTGGATTTGCATGGCGGTAAGCAATGCTTACTTCTGGTTAACTATGCCTACACAGAGTTAGCCTTAAAAAGTGTGTAATCTGTGTAGGCATCGCTTAGCACCGTGCAAACACACTTACTCCCACTTATTCCCGCTTTCCCCCATGCTAATTTCTTTAAAAGAAAAGAAAAAAAGGGTGATGGGAAAGTGGTGAAAAAGGGGGCACGAAGAGGGTAAAACAATATGACAGGGATGTGCAGGATGGGTGTAGGGAAGGTCCTTAGCTGTCCATTTCATCTACAGCAACAGCTGTCCATATATACTGAATTTGGAGGTAAATTTGGACACTCAAACCCCTGAGAGAGAGGGGTGAGGACAACAATAATGTGTTGTGAAGCCAATTAGAGAAGATTACATGTGTCCAATGGACAGCTATGTATGTGGGCAAAATTTTTTGGGGGCAACAGATTGCCCTTTTTTTTAAGGTGAGAGTCGGATGTTTGGGAAGGATAGTAGGTATATTTGGGGATGTAAGTTGAGTAGGAAGACAGACAAGACAGGCTACAGGGACAGTATATGACACATATGGGGGTAAACACCTTGGACGTGGAGGGTTGTTTGGTAATTGGAAGCCCATGAGCCCCCAAACGGATACAGTGGGACTGAGGTCCCCACCCATGGGCAGTCACCACTGCACCTTCACAGTCCCAAAGGTGGCTGTGCTGGGGGCTGAGCAGGAGGGGCAGGCTGACTCTCTAAATGTGCCATGCTGCCCTCAAGCTGGTGTAGCAGATCTCCAAATTCTATATGGATCTCGCTATGCATAAGAGCCTGGACCTGGCTTTGGGTGACAGGATCCTTTCCGTACCCGTGCCCGGGGGGGGGTAAGCCCCATCCCCTGAGGCGGTTCCACCCAAAGGTGGTGCAGGACAAGTGGACAAGGAGGTCCCGGGCTGGGTTCCAGACATTTTGGGGCCCAGTGCATGGCCAGATGAGGAGGGACAGGGAAATCTGCTGGGATCAGCCTTCCCTGATGTGTTATGGTGTTGCAGTTTTAGAACATATGCTGGTTAGTAATGGTTAACACATTCCGGGATTAGTTATGACAGCAAGCATGAGTATTCCCAATAACCCAATATAACACATTTGGAACATTTGCATATCAAACAACATCTATATATGGAACCACAGTGGGCATTACACCAGAATGCAGGGCACATTGATAGCAACAGGCCACCCATGATGGTATTTGAACAGGGAACATTAATTGGAATACATTTCAATATTTTCAGAACAACAGGACACATGTCCCAACAGTAGGTTTGGTGGAAAACATACCCATTCATTTATGTGTTTAGATTATTGGTGAAGATAAGGTGGGGAAGAGAGAGAGATGTCAGTTAACAGATGTAGATTCTTACAGTGGTCACAGCTTTAATGATCATTGATCTACTCATTACTCTACAGGTATTATTACAACTATAACCTTAAGTTGGGCAGTGGTATGCTTGTACACAGTATAATTTCATCCTTCATATAGCTACTTTGAACTTTCTCTTACCTGGTAGACCTGTGGAGGGAATGTTTGTTAATACTACATGACTGTTTCTACCCATATTCCCATAGTCAGGGTTATATATGTGCACTGTTACTCTGTGTATGTGAGTGTGTGTGTGTGTGTGTGTGTGTGTGTGTGTGTGTGTGTGTGTGTGTGTGTGTGTGTGTGTGTGTGTGTGTGTGTGTGCACGTGCGCGCTACTGACACACTCTGCCTTGATTTATATCAGTCACCCTGGTTGTTGTTAGCAGGGACCAGTAGCTGTGACAGCATGACACTTTTAAATATTTCTTGGGGGAGACCACTTGGTGTATGTACTTATCTTGCTGTCATTTGCAGTCTTGGAGTTGGACCATGGGTATTGGACACAGTATAACTACAGCCTTTTTATAGCTACTTTATACCTTATTTTACCTGGTAGACACGTGGAGGGAATGTTTGTTAATACTACCTGATGGTTTCTATACATTTTCACAAAATCCTAGTTGAAATTATGCATACAGCTTACTACCACTCCCAGGATTTGAACTGTAGCTGTTTCTGCTAAAAATATGACAACTGTGTGTTTCATCATAGGGAGATATTGAGAAACCGCTCTCTCTTCCTTGAATGATTTATTTCTCATTCTTTCTTTGTTGTACAACCTGACCTAGTATTTACAACATTACATACCTGTTCACATAGCACAGTGTGAAAAACAATGGTTAACACAACATATCAGATCTTTGTGCATGACACATTTCATATCATTTAATCTTGTGTCTTACAAAGGCACTAGCTTTTTCAGATGAGGCTTGATTGTTTAATGCTTTCAGAGCTATAGTTGCTATGCATAACCTGTACACATTTCAAATCGTACCATACCAGAGTAAACACAGCCAGTCCAGGGTTTAGAATTTTATTCCCAGGCAATTACTTTTTATTATATGACCTATATGAGAATATTACTGTACTATTGTCTGCTTTATTCAGTTCAAACTATACCCAGTTTTATTAATGCCAGGTGCCATTCTGCTCCTTTATATTTATTCGGTTTGAATAGTACAAGCTAGATTGTTACTCACCAGTCTCGTGATGCAGCCTTTGCAACCTGCTGGCATGGGTTTCCTCATTCGCAACCTGCTCAGCTGGAGCAGTAATGAAAATAGTGAAACATTTATGCATACCTATCCATCACATACACAGGCTGGACTTTGATAAACAGTTATTGCTATGAATACTTACACACTGCTAGGACATCACCCTTCTGTCTTGCTTCTTGGACCCACTGTTCCAAGAGTTCCCTCTTCCTCCACTTCAAGTCAGCATAGTAGTGCTAGACCTGCTCACCAGTCCGAGGGATGCCAGTGGCATTGATAAGATCATGGGCGAGACTTTCCCAGGCTTCCACTTTGTATTGGGAGCCCTGGTACTGGTCCTGCAGCAGTCTCACATTATGTTTTTTTACAAAGAGTCCTACATGGCCTTGGACACCTGTATGCACCAGTGCTGCACCTGAAAGTGCATGCCCTCTCCAACACCTGCCATACTGCCTACAGTAGGGAACTACAACCAGTTATGAGCTGTATCCGCACCTGCGAGGTTTATATATGGCTGAGTTCCTGCCCTTTGCCATCATTGGACGGTTTTGAATATGCTGAGCTAAGCTAAGCCACAGGCAAACCTGCTTTAGCTAGGGTTGGCACTGCTTAAAGGGGCAGGTTCAGCACTGCTTACCAATGGGCAAATCCACTTAGCTGGGCTACTCA
This sequence comes from Protopterus annectens, assembly GCF_019279795.1. Lineage (NCBI taxonomy): Eukaryota > Metazoa > Chordata > Ceratodontiformes > Protopteridae > Protopterus > Protopterus annectens. Next base: position 1,289,389,104 of record NC_056735.1, read on the forward strand.
TTGCTTAGCATTCATATTTACACAATGCTTACACCTGGTCAGCATAGCTGTGCAATGCTTATGCTTTATTTTTTGGACTTCCACCTGTATTGGCTTGAATCATCATTCATTACATATTATAAATTTGTTTACCTTCCCTGACATCCCTCAATGTGCTTTCATTACATTTATTCTTGTGCGACTATATTGTATGGGGCACTCTATTTGTGAAATATAAGTTACGTCCTACATAAATATACAAATAAATTAAAATTGTAATTATTCCACATACAAAATGGAAAAGGCTTTGGTGTGGCTCGAACCATGAATGACTACATGCAAGGTATACACTCTAACCACTACACCATTGCATTACTGCTTATGTTGGATGTCTATTTCTATTTAACTTTTTGTGCTGTTTAAGCTGGGCTAAGCATAGCTAAGAAACTGGCACACCTGTGCAGCTACGCTTAAACTTTATTGCAGATATGAAAAAAAAAATGCATTTGTTGTGTTTTTACTACATACCCTTCAGAATATCTATGCTAATACTAAACCTGCTGTTCTATCAACTTTCTAAGTTTGTAATGGCAACGTTTCGGAGTTGCCCCTTATGGCTTTGTCCAGATTTTTTACTCTAACGGGTTGTGAGGTGTGAGTTATATACTTCATACCCTTCAGAAAATTCATGCTAATGTTAAACCTGTTATTTTATCAACTTTCTAAGTTTGTAATGGCAATTGTCCTTTATGGCTTTGTCCAGATTTCTTACTCTAACAGGTTGAGAGGTATAATGAGCTATCTTGCTCTATTTAAATTGCTGTATGGCAATTCTGGTGTGCAGGGGGTGTATGTATTGTGAGATCACTGCTTTCAAACATGCCCCCTATGCTCATACACATCCCTATGTATGTTTTACAGCACGGCAGTGCGCCTTCATACATATGCATGGTGCACTGCCGTGCTGCATAGGAATGGTCCCTTCCATGAGGGAATAAGTTATTCCTGCATGGATGCTTGCTGAATCCAGGGGCATGTCTTATTCACTTTTGGTAGCCTCTGTCTCTCATCCATATTAATATAGTTATCCATTTCTATCAAATCCAGCAGGTCTTCTTTTAAATTGTTTTTATTCCTGATTTAGAGTTTCTTCTTTGGGTTGAGTCTCCTGCTCTTTCTGTCTCTGTGTGGAAATAACTTGGCTTTGAAATGACTATTCCCCCAGATTCAATAAACTCTGTGTAGGAATAGTGGTATTCCTACACAGAATTAATGGTGTTCATGTCCACATCCGCTTCCCAGCAGAGCACCTTTCATATTAATGAAGGTGCACTACTGAGATGGATCTGCGGACATGAACACTGAATGAGTGCAGGGAATGTGTTGCAGTAGTACTCGCAGATCCGTAACGCACCCCCTGCACTGTTAAAGTGCCATTGGCACTTTTTAAATGTTTTCAGTGTCCGCAGACACTGAAAGCAAATGAATACAATGCATTGCAGGGGGTGTGTGACAGGAACTGTAACACAACCCCTGCATTGTCAAAGTGCCGTATGGCACTTTACAGTAAAATTGCACCCGCGGACACACGCATCATCCTCTGCCAGCAAGAAATCTGGATAAAGCCATGAAATAAATATGGGACAAAGGTCCCAAAATAGGGAAAATTACTAAAATGTTGCACAGACAGACTTAGAAAGTTGATAGAATGACAGGTGGTGCATTACCAAATATTACTTATTAATAGTAGTAATATAGCTAATTAAAGTTATTGTATTAATTTTTTTCCATTATAAGTGAAGTTTAAGCATAACTGAGTGGGTTTGCATGTTGCAGTGCTGTGCTCAGCATTGCTTAAACATCTTATAGGAGCTAAATACAAATGTATAACCGAAATCTTCAATGGTGATTTAGTGTAGTGGTTAGAGTACCAGCTTTGCGTGCAGTAATTCATGGTGCAAATACCAAGACAGGCCATTCATTTTTACATGGGAAATCATTGTTAAGATTATTTTTTTTAAATGATGTAGTAAATGATATTTGTTAACCAGGGTAGTGTAGCTGGTTCAAAACTGCAGTGTCAGTGGATAAATGATGTGAAATCCCCCATGTAAACACAAGTGTCCCATACAGTACAGTCACACCCCAAGATAATGTAATCAAAGTACATAGGGGGACATTATGTAAAGTAAAATATATACACTTAATGTAGCAATAATGAGTAATTAATGTTTAATACCTCATTTAAGTTTTTATTTGTTATGAAAAATCTTGTTTTCCCTTAGCTCAGGTCTGCTAAGCAGTGCTAAGCCACGCTAAGCAATGTTTAAACAGGAAACGTCTGAGCAATACTTAGAAGTGCTCAGCTCTGCTTAGCTGGTTTGTGTATTGCTTAACATTTGCCACTTTAAGCAGTGGTCAACTCAGCTTAGCGGGGTTGCGCATTGCTCAGCTTTGCCCACCATTTTCGAAAATGGTCTAATGGCGGCAAAGGGCAGGAAAATAGCCTTATTTAAGCTGCACAGGCAGGAATAAAGGCAGAACCTGTTAGATTTTGACCACCGCGGGAGCTATGTCTGGAGTAGGAGAGGAAGTACGCATTCGAACACAGCGCTGGGGCATCCTTGAGTCCAGAGTTATGGCTGGGCTCATGGTTAAGAACCATGATGACAGACTATTGCAGGGCGAGTACCAGGGTTCCCAATACAAATGTGAGGCCTGGGGCCATCTGGCATCCCCCAAACTGGTGAGTAGGTGCATCATCATTATGACGACATGAAGTGAAGAAAGGGGGCACTCTTTGCCCAATGGATCCAAGATGCTCGAGACCAACATGCCCCAGAAGTTTGTAAGTATTTTATATGTTGCTTTATCAAATTGTATGATAAATGTCTGTTAGACAGGTATGCATAATGGTGTGTTTTCCCCACCACAGCTGCAAAGGAGAGGGCTCGTAACATAGAGGGCCATGCTGGATGCCTCGCAAGGATGTGCTAACAGTGTGGTGAGTACAGATCTAACTTGCAGTATATAGTACAATAAATAGGAAAGTGTAATTGTCTACTGCCATTAGGTAGAGTGTGTTCTGAGTCTACTGAATAAATTGTGTTCTCAGACCAAGAGTGATAGAACTGAGTAATGTGTGTTCTCAGACCAAGAGTGATACAACTGAGTAATGTCAGGTACTGTCTAATACAGAGGAATGCAGCATGCAAGCTACTAGTGATGAAAGAAACCAAATACTGTACTAATACTGTGTAGGAATGAATATGGAAAGAAAGTACACTGGGATTGCTACTGTGAAAGTAATACATGAGATTCAATCCTCATCTACAGGATATGCAGTACAAATTAATTTAGAATTGGGAATTTAATAAACTGCTGTGTCATGTTGCCCATAATAAAATATAGTATTACAAACTGTTCTGTTTATTCTGGTCTGTTGTTCAGAAATGCAAGTGTACAGGTGCTTCACAGCAAATATGGCTATGACAGCATGATTCCACTGAGGTTCCTTTGATAATAACCTGTGATGGTAAACTGTAGATTGTGGAGCTATAAAACAAGATACATTGAATTTGATATATGTACTGCAGCAACACCTGAGCCTTGAATAGTAATGTGTAATGATTTATAGTGTGCTCCCTACAGCATTGTCTTGTGTTAACCTTTGCATTTCAGCTATATTTACTCCTGAATGTAGGTATGCTGATGCAGGCAAGTATGAGACTGTAATAGGTGGAGACTGCAAATATGTGATAAGAAATAGATGTGTTGGTTTATGTTTGCACACGCACGCACGCTTGCACACACACACACACACACACACACACACACACACACACACACACACACACACACACACACACACACGGTTTGAATCCAGGGACTGCCACTTAGATGTGCTTATACTTACATACCTCTCAACTGTCCAGATTTTTACAGAATATTCAGAATTTTGCTTGATATTTTTGGTTTGTTCATCATAAAATCTGTACTTTTCTGGCAACTTGTTGTGGATTAATGTCACTAAATAATGGCATGCATTTCAGTTGCAGACTTTATAGTTTTAAGAAAATGTATGTTAACACAAAACCTGTTATTCTATCAACTTTCTAAATTCATAAGAGCAATATTTAAAACCTGTCCCTATTTATGGGCCTTTGTACCCCCATTATCTTAGGCCTTGTCTAGATTTCTTGAGCTACGAGGTTGAGAGGTATGTTACACACAACTAATCCTGACTATTTCTGGAAACATTTAGGTAGTTTTAACAGTTATTTCCTTAACAGGGCTTTCAGGTAAAGAAATGTTTGTAATAGCTGTATGAAGGGTATGGTAAGAAACTGTATACAAATGTTTCAATGTTCAACACCATGCCTACAAATGACAGCAGGATTGCTATATATATCAGTGCCTGTTCCCGATACATGTCTCTCAACTGTCACGCTGTCATGGCTACTGATCACTGTTGCCAATAACCTTGCACACAGATATAAATCCAGTTGAAGTATGTCAGTAGCACACACACACAACATCAGTGCAGGGTACATCTTGTTATTCATATATGTCATGTTGACATGTAGGAGTCTCCTCTATTCATGTACCTACAGTTCTCACAGTTTGCCCCATACCATTCCAGGCTGACAGATTAACAGGTGTGTATGTGCTACAACAGCTATAGGAGACCAGTAGATGTAAAGTGAGTGCAGACCTGTAGATTATTGAGCAGTACTGTTATAAAAAGTATAGCCTATACACTTCTTAATAGACTGTTTTTGTCTCCCCATCCCTTATCTGCATCAGTAAATATTATTCATATACTATGGGTATGTTGTTCTCAAAATCTAATGTTGGGACTTGTGTCCTATTATTGTTCACATATTTCAATGGTTGCATACTAACATACATACATACATACCTTGTTGAAATTCTACTCTTGTTGGCCTGTTGCCGCACCTGTTACTGGCACGCTGGTCCAATAATGACTGTTGTTCCATTTATGTATTTGTTCTGTTTGCTATGAAATGTTTTATTTCTATTGTTCTGGGTTAATGGGAACACCCACGCATGCTGTTATAACTAATGTTGAAATGTGTTGTTCATGACTAACCGATACACTTTGTCCAACCTCAACAACATAGCAACTTTGGGTAGGCAGATCTCGGTGGATCCACCTGTCCTGCCTCATCTGGCTGTGGCACCAGGTCCCAGCATGTCTGGGACCCAACATGGAGCTGCCTTATCCATTGGTCCTGCACCACCCTCAGGTGGAATCACCTCATAAGATGGGGCTCGTCCACTCTCTAGATGCGGGTGCGGAGAGGTCCTGGTCACCCAACATCAGTTTCCACATTTGGTATACAGGATAATCCAGCATGACTTGGATGTACATCTGAGCCAGATTGAGGGCAGACCGGTGCACCTCAAGGGGTCTGCTGGCCCTGACATCCAGTCCCCAGCACAGCCACCTTTCAGGCCATGAAGGGGCAGTTTCAACTGCCCATGGGTGGGGACCTCAGTCCCACTGTTTCCATCTCGGGACACGTGGTACTCTGATTCTCAACCACCCTCCCCATCCAAGGTGTTTACCCCACTCATGTGTCATACACCACCCCTGTTGGCTGTCTTGTCTGTCTTTTCTCCCTGCAAAAGCAACCTCTACTACCCAACTTACCTCCCCAAATGTACCTACAACCTTTCCCCAACATCCTACTCTCACCTAAAAAAAGGGGGGAGCATCTGTCCCCCCCAAAAAACAAGTCCCATACATAGCTCATTATTTTGCCCCCAAGTACACTGATATCAATCAATTTAACCCTGAAGTACTCAAGCAATGCATGTCACCACACCCCCCTCCCTGTGTGGTGTGAGGCTCTAAATTTCAAATTGTCCACATCATTCACAGCTGTTGCTGCAGAAGTAATGGCGAGCTATGTTTTTTCCTACACCCATCCTGCACATCCTTAGCTGCCTTTCACATTGTTTTTCCCCCTGCTTCTTGCCCACATTTCACCACTTTCCTATCATCCTTTTTTTTTAAATTAGCACGGGTTTAAGCAGGAATAAGTGGTGTTAAATGTAGCCAAGCTGGACTAAGCACCTTGGCATCACACAAACTGGTGCAAACCCACTTAAAACTGCTTTAATCACTCTGTCTCAATCAGCCCCAATTCTGCCCAGCAACGAAATAACCAGTGCTGGGAGGTCCCACACCCAGGACCCTGTACACTACAGTCAGAGCAATATACCACTATGCCATATGAGGGGTAGGAATTTGAAAAGCTTTTTCAAACATATCATGCATTACAGTCATTTAACATTAGGGAAAAAATACACATTCCTGCCAAGTCTCAAATCCAGGACCCTGTGCATTTCAGTCACAGCCACTACCACTACTCCAAATGAGCTGTGAAAATCAGTAATGCTTCAGTAAATATGCATTATGGTCATCTAACATTAGGGAAAAACTCTGTGGAATTAGTAATGTTTTATATATATATATATATATATATATATATATATATATATATATATATACACACACACACACACACACATATCTATATATATATATATATCTATATCTATATATATATATATATATATATATATATATATATATATATATATATATAAATGTATGGGTCTACTTTGTTTCACCTAACTTCCAATTCACTGACTCCCATTTGACTGAGACCAAATGACTGAAATTTAATTTGACTGCCACTTCATTTCACTGACAGTTCATTTGACTGACAAGTATTATTAGCAAGAAAATGGAATATGCCCCTTCCCCACTGTAGTGACCCTGGAGTTAGAATATATAGTTAGTGGGGGGGGGGGGCACACAACAGGGGGGTGTGGGGGGGGCCCCCCACTACACCTTCTTTTACTAAGCAATATTATATCAAAACTTAACAATATCATATGAAATGAAGTGGGGGGCTGCGCCCCCACACCCCCCGATGTGGGGGGCTCTGCGCCCCACACACCCCCAACTATATATTCTAACTCCAGGGTCACACTACAGTGGGGAAGGGGCATATTCCATTTTCTTGCTAATAATACTTGTCAGTCAAATGAACTGTCAGTGAAATGAAGTGTCAGTCAAATGAAATTTCAGTGAAACGGGGTCAGTGAAATGAAAGTCAGTGAATTGGAAGTTAGGTGAAATGAAGTAGACCCATATATATATATATATATATATATATATATATATATATATACATATCATGCAGTGCAGTCATACCTCTCAACCTCTTAGTGCAAAATATATGGACAAATCCTGACAAAGGGGAGGGACAAAGGCCCAAAGATAGGGACATATTTTAAATATAGATTTTATAAGCTTAGAAAGTTACTACAGTAACATGGTTGGTTTTAACATATATTTTCTGAAGTATTTCAATTCTGAGACCCCAATGCTTCTCATTATTTAGTGACTTCAATCCTCACTTCACCCCACTGATTTGTCAGAAATCCACAACAGTTGTGAGGAACAGACCAAAAATATGAGCCAAACATCTGGACATTCTATGAAAATCTGGATAGTTGAGAGGTATGAGTGCAGTCATTTAACATTAGGGAAAAAGACACTGAGCTGCCCAGCATTTCACCTATCACCTTCTGAACTACAGTCAAAGGAACACAACACTGCATCAAATCAGCTCTGGAGAATTGCTGATGCATTTGCAAATATATCACGCACTACTGGGATGTAGCTGTATGGAAAAACAGACATGTGAGAAATTGTCTACCCAGAACCATTTCTACTATAGTCAAAGCAACATACCAGTAAGCCAACTGACCTCTACAGTATAACGACTGTTTTAACAAACATATCCTGATTGCCAGTCACACACTACTCCTATATCTATATATATATATATATATATATATATATATATATATATATATATATATATATCTATCTATATATCTATATATCTATCTATCTATATATATATATATATATATATATATATATATATATATACTGCCCCAAATCACAGTGTACTTGGAATCCTGAGGTTTTAAGGGACATGTCTCAGTTTGCCCCTACAAACATACACAGCTGATAGACCACCAGCAACTGTAGCAGCATGCACAGTCAGATAGAAAAGGATCTATGACACTCACATCTGCTCGTCTCCATACTCAGCCCATCAAACATGTACACACTACACTGTGACACAATCTTGAAAGTCTGTTAACAATGGCCGGGCTTTGGGCTCATATTTACGATCTTTTCCTCATGACACGTCTGGGATTCTGCTAAATCACTGTGATGATATCATGAATGAAGTAACTAAATAATGATATACCGTACCTCTCAACCTCTTTGGGCAAGAAACTGGACAAAGCCTGACATAATTGGGGGACAGAGGCCTAAAAATAGGGACATATTTTAAATATTGGTGTTATAAACTTAAAAAGTTGCTGAAGTGACAGGGATTATTTTAACAGCCATTTTCTGAAGGATATGAAGTCTGAAACACAAATGGATGTCATTATTTAGTGACTTCAATTTTCAGATTATCCTAGTGATTTGACAAAAAACAATTGTATGAGGAACAGACCAAAAATAAGAGCCAAACTTCTGGACATTCTGTGAAAATCTGGACAGTTTAGAGGTATGTAATATACATATCAGTTTCAGACTTCAAATCATGCAAAAAAATGCATGTCCAAACAAATCCTGTTAATCTAGCAAGTTTCTAATTGTATAACAGCAATACTTACAATCTGTCCCTAATTTTGTAACTTTGTCCCCCATTTTGTTGGGCTTTCTCCATATTTCTTGTGCTAAGAGGTTGACAGGTATGCACACATAGCATGCAAAACTGTGGACATAACACATCAATCCAAACAGTGGACAGTATTTCTACCTACTCTCTGTGATGCTGTAGCTCCTACATCTCCATAATGTCCTCCTCACAGCAAGGAAAAGGGGCAAGGCACACATGAAGGACTTAATTATAGCACTGGGTTTCCATGCCATTGGCTAATGGAAAGACAGCACAGCTGTTCTGGATACACTTAGTAAGTGGGAGATACCAATTGGTGTGCAGGCCATCATCTGCTCATGAGCATTACCTACAAAAGGCAAGCTGCTACCTATGTAAAATAGGTCTGAACCTTTTTCTGGAAAGACATACTGTAAATACGGAAAGTGACGCTTGTGGATTTCTCTGATAAAACAATACAGCACTATAACAGGTATGTCAAACAATTAAGCATGTAATGGAATGCGGATGGGGAGATACAATCATGGGGAATAGGAAGTTAAACAATAGGTCTCAACAAGACTTGCTGGACTGACGTTGCTGTCCAGCACCTAATGCCATCCCTGATGGCTCTGTCTGCAGTGACATAGCTCACAGCTCTGGCCCCTGAGTCACCTCAGCAAAGTTCAGCTCACATATGACTACTACTGGAGTGTCTCTTGTACAATACTGACTGTGACACTGCCAGGCCAGCTACCTGGGATGTTGTAAATATTCATATGTCACTTGTGAATATCACTATGATACATATGCTTGTCTTACAAATTTAAGGGCTCTGTGGTTATGTGCATAGTAAACAACTGGCTCTGAAGTATGTGTTGAACTGTATGTTATGTACTGAGTTCATACCTTTCAACTGTCCAGAGTTTTGCAGACTGGCCACATTTGCCTCATATGTGTAGTCATTTTCTCATACAGTTGTGTTTTGTCTGGCAAATCACTGACAAATCATTAAAGACTGAAGTCATAACAAAATAGCATACATTTGAATGTCAGATGTCATATCCTTCAGAGTATAACGGTGAATGCAAAACCTACTTTGCTATCAGCTGCCTGTGTGTTACAGCAATATTTATAAAGTGCCACTATTTTTGGGCCTTTGCCCCATTTATTTGTGCCTTTGCCCAGATGTCTTGCTCTAACAGGTTGAGAAGTATGACTGAGCTGCAAGAGTGTAAACACAGTGTGCCATACTGACAAAGAACAGAAATGTATATCAAGTATTACCTGTGTACATGTATGTTTTAATAGTAGAAGCTGGAAGCCTCAAACATATAGACATGAGTTGCAAAACATCAAATAGGCTGTACTTGTTTTACAAATGCATTATCTTAGTTTCAGTACATCAGACAGACATAAAAGTATACAGCTACATGTTGTTGTATTGCCTTGAAACATAAATAATTACTAGGTTGATTATGATTACTAAGTTGAAACTGGAAAAGTGTTTAACTGTGTTATGACTTCCAGAGCTACACACACACACACATCAGACAGATATGTACACCTGATGCTGAGAAGTATGTTATTTGCTGTTAGCCTGTGGAATGAAGGCAGGTAAGAAACACTGATGTAATATGAGATAATGCAATATTAATGTGGGTTATTACTTTCAGACCTGTCACACACAATAGGAACTAGGCAAATATGATATTGTTTACAGATATATATATATATATATATATATATATATATATATATATATATATATATATATATATATATATATATGATGTTCGTGTGGTCTGCATTGCTCTGAGTATCAGTCATCTGTGCATATAATTTAGATTTGAAGCTATGTATTTAAGCTTTGATGACTTGTATTTTGTATGTTATTGTAGTATTACATTTGTTTGGTTATATGTATTCTGTTCTGTTGTACTTTTAACAGTTCTTGGCCAGGGTCTGTTAAAGGTTACCCAAGAATTTCTTTGAAACTTGTGAATAGCAGCAGTTGAGTAGTGTGAGTAGCTGAGACACAGTTTTGCTCTCTTAATTACAAATATCTGTAGTTAGCTGAAGTGTTTCTGTGTTGTGCACTGCTCTGAGTATCAGTCATCTCTGCATTTAATGTTGATTTGCAGCTCTTTAGTTAAGCATTGGTCACATCTATTTTGTATCTTATTCCAGTATTGCATTTGTTTTGTTAAAAGTTTTCTTGTTCTGTTGGAGTTGTAAGGGTTCCCCATTGTTGTGTTCAAATATTTGCTGGCTTGTGACTTGGCTGTCCCTACTACAAATTTAATTTTGAACACACCTCCCAGGTGTATCTTATCAGCTTATCCTACTGAGTAGACACCTTCATTTCTCAACCAGAAAGTATCATGTTTCATCCCTTCCCACATAATCTATAAACAAAAAACATTTTACTGTATTTCTGTCTATTCCATCTGTATTACTTCAATTTGCTTTCACTGCCTGACTTAATTGCACTTATTCTGCTGCATTTATTACTACTTGTCAGTAGCCTGATGTAATTCTGTTATTCTAAGGCTGTGTGTTTAAGCACATGGGCTTCAGCCAGTTGTTTTACATGAAAAAGGTTTGTGGTCTGCATTATACTGGGAGGAGAGGCTAGATTATGTCCTTCTTAGTTAGAAATTGCTGGTTAAAGGCTCATTGTGACTGCTCATTTGAACTGTATTTTTGTGACATTGGTACCCCTTGCTTGCTGTAGCATACACTACATCCTGACCTGCTGAATATAGCTTTATTTGTATAACTTGAACACTAATCCAGGCCATCTTTTTTGGAGAGGGTTCCCCTGCACCCTAGTGGCAGGTGTGTGCAGTTGGAGGTTGTGTGACTGAAGAATGCTGGAACAGGGCTCTGTTCTGAACTTTACTATTGGTTAACTGGTTAATCTGTTTAAATTCATTTGCTCATGTTTGCTATTGTCATATTTAAGTGTGTATCTGTTCACCTGTGTTACACACTGACCTAAATTTTTAAAAATATCTTTAACATAGTCTGGTTACAGGCTTTGCTGCGTTCACATCTGTTTGTGTGATTCTTGTGTTTATTGCTATGCCATCTAGTGTTGTCCAGGGCCTGCCTGCACTTACTGGGAGTAAGTGAACTGGTTGGTACTGGTCTGCCATAGGATGTTGAGCTAAGAGCTCAGGGACAAGGGTTGATTGGTCACTCCCAGTGTTTCTATTTTACCTTCATTGTTGTGATATTTAAACCCAGCATGTGGATGGCTTTGTGCTTTTGTACTATTTTAACCCTTTGAGAGGTATCTTAGTTGCATTTATTTTCCTTACCAGCACTCCTGTGTGAGTGAGTCTCTCACCTGCAAGTACTGTCTTGATGTTATCCAGCGATACTCACACCTATAGGTGCTATCCTCAGATAGTACCCAGTCTACTATCCCCGACCTCTCTTTTACAGATGCTGATAACCATGGACGGACAATTTCCTGTGCTTTCTCATGCTATTCTGGTTGATATGGGCACCCTGACACAGTGTAGCCACTGCCTTATGTACACAGACAACTGTGTGCTGCTACCACCTAGGGACACAATATGTGAGAGATGCAGTCACATTAAGAAGCTAGAATCCTTGCTGTCTCAGTCACATGACAGTACATGATTGACAGTCCACAATGCTTTGCCAGAAATGGCCTTCATCTGTCTCCCCAGGGCTTTAGGCTTCTGGCAAAAGCACTTGCCTTCCCCATAGTGCCTTTTTTAAGCAAAGTCATGAGCAGAACATTACCAGCATGAAAGCTTATTATAAATGAACTGTAAAGGTAATGCTGCTAAATGCTAGGAGTCTTGACATGAAACTAAAGTCATTGCAAGCATTCCTTGTCTTGGAGGATGCAAACATTTGTGCAGTCACTGAAACCTGGTTTGAAGCTGTGGAGAGCACACTAACCTTGCCAGGTTACACATCCTACCATACTTTCAGACCCCAAATAGAGGGCTGCAAAGCCAAAGGAGGTGGAGTTTCAAACTTTATCATACACATGCACACCTCCAGGCTGGTCAAACAGTATGATGCATAGTAGATAACCCAAGTGCAGTTAACTGTTGAGAAAACACCTATTCAAATCATAGCTAGTTACAGACCTCCAAACATGACTCAGGGCACCCACTACACCTAGCTGGACTTACTTGAATCTGTCAAGATTCAACCCACTACCCTGATCCTGGGTGACTTTAACTACCCAACCATAGAGTGCATGACCTATTCTATCTACCTGAACAAGAATGCACAGAGATTCCTCGGCTTTGTCAATGTCAATGCATTGGATCAGCTGGTCAGCACCCCTATGACAAGTGGAAATATCCTGAACCTGGTCCTAATCAACATGAATAGCCACTGTAGCACTCCTACAGTGTCATCCTCCTTGGTAATATCTGACCATAAAGCCATCACTTTTGAGGTCACCATGCCCCCACCCCCTTGTCAGGGTCAAACAAAAACACTTTTCCAAAACTGACTATAATCTCCTCAGAGCAGTTATAAGTAGCTTCACAACAGCCACCCCTTTAGTTGGAACTAGCAGTAATGTCTAAGCCTACACCAAAAAACTATATGAGCACCTACATAGCTGTATGGACTCAGCAATACCTGACAAGACAAAATCATCTCCCTCAAGGTGGTGTAAACCTATGTAGTAGACAGCAGCAATACACAAAGTACATAATAGGTGGAACTATTTGCTATACAGGGCTAGGAAAGAGCAGGTGCCACACTGGAAGTAATCTCACCTTTGTTTGAACAAGCAAATAAGGTCACAGGTGAATTACTCTAAGTCCACTCTGAGTGCAGAATGGACATATCCACCAAAGCCAATCACAAGGCCTTCTTCACATATGTCTGCAATCTCAGAGGCAACACCCGAATCTGCTCTGTACTGGTGGTCAGTAAGACTGCATAAACATACACCATAGACATAGCCAACCTGCTGCAGACAGGTTAAATGAAAACATCACCCCCCCTGTCCCCCCATCAGTAAACAAGGACATGTACAGTACCTATCCCCCTCTTCTCATCATTAGGGAGCAGGTCTGTAATGCCCTCTCAAAGGCCACAAACTGAAGTCTCCATGGGACCTGCTAACATCCCTGGCTACATCCTACATGAACTCAGGCATGAGCTCTCACCTCTATTACACACTGTAATCAACCAAAGCCTGAGCACCAGTGTCATCCCATCTGCATGGAGGACAGCAACTGTCATCCCTCTACACAAAGGTGGAGCATCTACTGACCCAGCCAATCATATGCACATAAGCCTAACTAGCCTGATCTACAAGGTCATGGAAGGCATTATCAAGGACCTTATAAACAGGGACATCAGCAACCTCAAAATGCTTGAGCCCACACAGTTTGGTATTGTCAAAGGGAGATCAGGCCTGTTAAACCTGGTTGACTTCTTTGAAGTGGTCAACAAACACATGGACGAGGGGAAGATGGTGCACACTGCCTATCTTCACCTAGCCAAAGCCTCTGACAATAATCCCCAGTCGGCCATAATACATAAGCCTTCACAGCTAGACATCAACCTGTATGTTACCAGATGGGTAGCTAACTGGCTCAGTGATAGTACCCAGTCAGTCAAAGTAGTCAAAGCCACGTCTAGTAGTAGACCCTTAAAGAGCGGTGTACCCCAAGGATCAGTCTGGGGGCCTCTACTGTTTGAGATATACTTTTCTGAGGTGCAAGACAAAACTAGTGGTCTGTGGCTGACCAGGTTTACAGATGACTGCAAGCTGACCACTGATTCCCCTAGTGATATGAGCATCCTCCAAGAGTCCCTTACCAAATTAATGACTGGTGCCAGAAGCATTGCCTCAAACTGAATGCCAGGAAATGCATCATTATCTCTGTTGTGGTAGATGTCATCCACTCTAATTATGACACTAATAACAATGTAGTGAGCATGCAATCAGGCATGAGGTGACTTGTGCACCAAAGCTGATAGTGACCTGCCAGTTTCCTACCACGCTGGCACCATTGTACGGAAGGCTGTCTACATGGCCCACCTCACAAATAAGGGTATGTCATCCAGGAACCAGGAGGCCATAACAAACCTGTACTCCTACCTTAACAGACCCATTACTGAGTACAATGGCTCCTTTGGCATGTACCTTGCCAAGCACATGCAGCAGTTGCAGAGACCACAGAGGTTCCTGACCAGGAAAATCCAGGGTCTGCAACACCTGTCCTATACAGATAGGCTGAAAGCCCCGTCCCTCTACTCAGTTTCATACAGACTGATCATAGGTGACTTGTGTCTGGCATACAAGGCCATTTCCAAACTAGCCTTAATGGAGTTTCTGCATATCCATAAGACAAACCCTACTCACACAACCTGCATGCATTCCCTCACCTTGTCTGTGACATGAATACTACTTTTTGGCACGACAGACTTGTGTCCCAAGCAATACACTGTCTGTAAAATACAGTCCCTCCCCATGTCTAGCAGAGTACCTCTCTATCCATCTTTAAGAAGAAGCTGGATGACTGCATGGGAAACAGAAGATACCCCTGGGATCCCACCTGTGTCCCAGCTGGACAGGAGAAACAGGTGTTGGCTTTGAAGGAACATGGTCAAAATTCTGGGCTAGGCTTATGAGGGCATCTGGGCCAATAGCCTAGTATCATCCTATGAACCTATGCACCTAGTACTTTACATGTTTCCTGTATGTATTTCAAACTGTCCTGCAATGTTGTCTTAAATGAATCCCTGTGAATCTTAACTGTGTAGTTACTGCATTGATAGAGTATTCTCTTGTTCCTTTATTAGTTATTATCACATATCATTAAACCTTGTCATTGTGTCTGGTCTGTATAGCACTAAGTCAGCTCTGAGAGTACTTGCATAATGCACTTGGTGACACTGTATAGCTCACTCCCATAGCCTTGGTCTTGGTCACATTTACCATCTTGCTAATAAGCTCATCACACAGTAGGATTTTTTCAAAAAAGGAATACTCTGTAGGGGTGAAGTGCCTTCACACAAAAACGAATATCCAAAGAAAAAGAATGAAAGGCACACCACGACAATCGAAGCAAACCTTCAAAATCCAAAAAGTTTTATTCACCAGTAAGCGCTTTCACGTCTCATATGACGCTTCTTCAGACTTTAAAACCAAATACACTGTAAGTGCTTAAATAGTCTACTCATCTAAAAGGACCAATGGCATTAAACTGACACCAGTGGTGTGCCTTTCATTCTTTTTCTTTGGACACAGTAGGATTTGTCACCCTTTGTTGAGGGCCTTACAGTAGTTGTTAAAGAGATGGATTGTGGCAGTCAGAACTACCTTAAAGTCTAGGATGAAGGGCCCATAGGTAGCAAAGTTGTGCCAGACTTTACCAGGAGTGTGTGTGTGTGTGTGTGTGTGTGTGTGTGTGTGTGTGTGTGTGTGTGTGTGTGTGTGTGTGTGTGGGTGTGTGGGTGTGATTCAAAATTCAAATAGCAAATTGTGTGTGTCAGCTACTTGGCCAGGGACCCAAAGTAATGGTTGGACAGAGAGGCGGATGGATGTTTTGAATTGACCGCTCTGCTGAGATGTTAACTTCATAGGTGTACCAGTGCGGAGTGTAATTGGGGATGTGGAGAGAGAGGGATAAATGATCCCCACACTGACTGTGACCTCTTTGTGCTCTGAAGGGTAATTGTACTTCAATGTGCATGTACTTGTGATCCTGCCATTGTGTACATCCCTCACTGGTGGTAGTGGTGAGCATTTAGGCTCCCTGATGATTGGGCCAGTGCAGGGGCATCACACTGATGGCATATCACATCATGTACCATCATTGAGCCCCTCAGTCTGACAATGTCATACAGGATTATTTCACAGATTGTCCAGGTCTCCCTGACCATTCCTGACATACTCTGCCTAGGTGAGTGTGTACTTCACACCTGTATCTGATTGCCTCACTCATATGGCTAGCATACCTGGTGACTCCTGCAGCAAGACAGCAAGTTATAAGTAGTAGTAGTGGGTGGATGCTAACACTGGGTCAGCAGCAGTGCGTACATACTGAGCATACAATGTAAGGGAATGGATGCAGTACCAGATACCCAAGTAACATCACTGTGTCCCCAGGGGTCTGACATGCCACAGTCACATTCCCCAAACTATGTGGACAAATATCATGTATTGTTCAAATGGTGTGCAGAAATACACATTTGTCTGGTGGGGGTCTACATCTTTCAGGCACATGTACATATGCCGCAAACATCTGGGTGCTGAAGATGTAAGACACCTATGAGGAGGTCACCCTACAACACATATGCACTGACCTCAGTTATTGTGTAGCTCAAATGTTCCTGGAATGTCCACATGCACCTGTAGGAGCACTCACCTATTTGTGAGATGTAGGCTGGAAGACATGGTACTGTAACGCTGCCCATAGGGGACACACATCAGTCAATGGCACTGATGAGTATGAACACACAACAACACAGTCTGTCACAGCAGGCAGGCCACTTATGGTATTTCTGGTACCATACCAGGTTACTAGGCTGTGGGCCATGAGCAGCCATATCCCTAGGCCACATGTTAGCCCATGTGTATGCAAGGCAGCAGCTGATGTCCCCATTCAACAGGAACACAGGTGGTATCCCAAGGGTGTATGTGTTGTTAACCATCCAGTTCACCACATTATGCCTGCAAAGGTGTAGGTAGCTACTCTGCTTGATGTGGACAGGATGCCCATTCCACCACAGGGTGATTGTGTATGACACACATCCAAGCTGCCAACAAGGCCAGTCCAGGTCACTGACCAGATGGAGGTTGTTTGTGTATGTTAAGAATGGAGCATGACTTGCACTCATACAGCAGTCCCAGCAATGTGGAATGTGTGATTGCCTGGCATGCCAGAGTGAGGTAACTCCTGAACTCCTGAGGGGTATGTATGACATTGGGTAGAGGGTTGGCCTTATAGCCTATAGGTATATGGTAGATGTCTGATGGGCTGGTATGCCCTGGTAGGGAATTTCTGTGATGTCCCCAGCTGCATGTACTGTCTGATATGGATGGATAATTATGCACATTAATGGCCCTCATTGGGAGGAACATGAAACATCAGGATCAGGAGTGCAATGCATGTTGTAATGCCAGTATGGTGACACTACCCACACATACTGTACTGATCGATGGCAGGAGTATGATGTGGGTGTTAGTGGTGGATAGTGCTAGCAACATGAATGTGCAGGATCTGTACATAATGGTGGCCAATGTATGAGTTCTTGTGATGTGTTTCTCTGTTCATGTCTTTCAGGTGGAATGTATTGACACTGCCAGCCAGCGTTTTCTGAAGCTGAGACTGCAGCAATCCTGGATGCACTAAGACTGCATCACAGAGTCAAGTTGGGGTGGAGCAAATACCAACTGCAATGACGGACCACCCTGTGGACAGAACTAGTGGCAACTTTCAATGATCTTGGGCAGCATGGGCAAACATATGAACAGGTCCAGCACAACTCCACGGATCTTGTCCACAATGCCCAGCAAAGGGCTGCAGCTGTGGCCAGGGACCATGCAGTCACGGATGGGGGTTCTGCTACACAAGACCCACTGATGACCACAGAGGAGTTCCTCACCAACCTTGAGGCAGCCACCACACACCAGGAAACAATACAAAAACATGCCGGGGAGGTGGGTGGCACACAGTCAACAGGTAAGGCCCCAGTGGACATCACTTCAATACTTGGAGTATCTGGACGCATATGTCAGGTCAAACTGCATTTGTGGGTGGGGTTTTGTAATGCACACAAGTGCACATCTATTGTGAATGACAGCAAATTGTGTAGTATCAGTCCTTGTACTATACATTTTCAGAAATGCATCAATTATCCTGTACTAATGCCACATGTAAGTGTGCTGACAATACCTCTCCCCTACACCTACATAGGTCCCTCTGGTCTGGCTGGGGAACAGCTGCCTGAAGCCGGTGAGTATTGAAATGTATTGTTGTGGCTCACTGATACCATAGGCATGCTAAGGGCATGCATTTTACCATATATACAGCTGTTACTCTTAGAAATATAGAATAAGTAATAGACAATTTTAAAAGTTCTCCTTATTTATTATTTTTTTTTTATATCATTATTTTCTTCTCATGCATTTTCACCATATCATACATTTATTTTATAATTTATATTATTACCAGCTTTTAGGGTAGTTCATCATTGAGTACAACAAATAATGAGTACAACAACAATCAATGAAGAGCCATAAAATATAGACAGTATAAATTAAAATCACCCACATTAAACTTCAAGGCCTTAATACTGGTATTTTCCATTTTAATTTATACTTTTATTTTTTAATTTATATATAGTAGCACCAGTGGTTAAGGGTAAAGGGGTGAGGTTTGAACCTTCGTGGCGAAATTGTGGTGCAATGAATAAATTTGTATTTTTTTCTTAAATAAACACCCAAAAATAACAAGATATGAAAAACTGTTTTAGAACTTTCTACTTATGAGAAAGTGACCGTTGTTTTTAAAGAGAGAGAGAGAAGATTCAGGTTTGGTTTGATTACGTTAGCGACAAACCATACATGATATCATCAGGACATGGCCAAATACATTTATTAATGATTTTTTAAACGCTTTGCATGCTGCTGATTTCATTGTTTTTGTTTTTAACTTCTCAAATACTAGTTTAGTTTTGATGAGTGTGTATTTAATTTACTTTAAGCCAATAAATTAGAAATATTGCAATATGTGCATGTTCACTTGTGGTGGGGTTAACTGCAGTGCATCACAGTGGTCATCACAGGAGCCTATTAGCAGGAGCTGTAACATATTGGCACATAGGTTTCTGTAGGTGTTGCCACTGTGCTATACTGGGGTACATCAATGTTATGTACACAGGTGCAGTGTGTGTTAGGTGAAGGTCCATCACATACTACCACTCCTCATGTATCTCAGAAGTGTATATTAGTAGCAACATTAAGTGGAAATAGCTGCACTGCATGTTGTTGAGGGCCTATCCAGAGTGTCTGCTGTGGTCTGATTGTGTGTCGTGCATGTCATCATTTAGAAATTGTGTGGTCTGTATAATGCCTTTGTGCAGCCTCACCTGTGTGTGTGTGTGTGTGTGTGTGTGTGTGTGTGTGTGTGTGTGTGTGTGTGTGTGTGTGTGTGTGTGTGTGTGTGTGTGTGTGTGTGTGTGTGTGTGTGTGTGTGTGTGTATCAGCAAACATTATAGTGCAGGTATTAATTTACATATGTTGTCTTACCCTCACAGGTGAACATGGGGGTTGGGGTCTCTCCCCTTCATAACCTGATGTCAGTGTCTCAGCAAACTCTGATGATGATGGCGGTCATAGTGAGGCACAGGTGGGGTTGTTGGGAGCTGAATCTGTGCCATTGGTTGATATCCCACTTTCACCCACAATGTCCCCGCACACAGTCAGTATGCCCACACATACCCAGTCCCCAGCAGCCACAGATAGTAGACTGTTTTTAATTATAGGGGATTATCGGTTCATACTAAGCTAACTGCCCTTGCGAGACATTTTAAGCCTAGCCAATTATCCCTTGTGAGACTCAAACTCTGCAACTTGTGCTTGTAAGGCAAGCACCTTAACCATTAGACCACCCGGAGGGTAGTGGCATGGAACAGACTAGTGTGGTGACTATGGCAAGTGTGGGTGTAGACATTAGCCATAGCCAGAGACTAGGTGAGGTCCCACACAGACAGGTGTACAGGGGTGCTCAAAGGAGGACTGCAGGCCATCCAGCCCCTGTCAGGGGTGTCACAGCAGATGTCACCCGATGCATATTTTGGTCTGTCATGGAGGCACAGGCACATTCTGAATGATACACCAGACAGATGCTCAGGGACATGAATGCAGCACTTCCTGCCATGCATGACAACCTCCACAGCATTAGTGATGCTGTATGTCATTTTGCTGATGTCATGGATAGACAGTGAGGTGAGACATTGTCATTGCTCAACCGTGCAATGTCTGTGCTTGAGCATGTGGTGGGAGTAGGGCATCGGCCACATAGACATAGGTCAGCAACAAGATCAGCTGAGAGCCCACGTTGCCATGCACATTCACACTCCTGTAGTGGCAGTACCACCAGCACTATAGAGGGAGGTTGCTATCCACACCACAGTGGAGCAGGCCATGGGCACATGGTCCTGGCCAGTTCCATCAGGAACATGGATCCAGCAGACAACAGTCATCATTGGGGAGTAGTACTGCATTTGGCCTTGGGCTTGGTGGTACCAATGAGACCCTGAGAGAACCAGTTCCCATGTCCATGGCCAAAGATGGTCCTGCCATGTACGGTCCATGTCTGTTCAACATACCCCTGTGTAGGGCAACCACATGGCTTGACTGTATGCATACAAACCCTCACACATCTCTATTACAGATAGGTCACCACCATACATACACAGCTCCTCTGCATGGCCCAGTTGAACACCACCCCTCCAGACACACACGCACACACATGATGTCAACTCTATGGCCCAGCCTAGGCCTCTGCCAAACCCATACCACACCCTGTGCATGTGATGATACCTTTGCCACATACCTGTTATCCGTACTGTCGATGCAGGGACATGCTAATATGGGTTTGATGCACAGGTTGAATAGAGTACAGTGTAGTTAATGTAATGCTGTGTAAGGTGATATCTGCTGGCAATTGCCATGTGTACACATCAAAGTGTATGTACCTTTTTAGCCGTGATGCATTATTGATGTTCGTACTGCTGACTGACTTTAGTCTCACATACTGTACTCTGTTTGTGTTCCAGGTGTCTGTGTGTCTGCATGCTGTGGGCTTGCTGACATTACCAAAGATGAGAATGGCAGAGTGGAAACACAGTGACCTTTTCATGGCCAAGGTACAGCTGTATGTACATGTTTATCAATTATGTATGCATGCAACAGTGTGTGAGGGACAATGGGGGCAGACAGTTTGACCTTGCATACATACCCCTTGACACAGTCAGCTAGGCTTCATACATGTCACTTGGGTGTTCTGTAGTACCACAGGCTCATACATACAGAGGAGATTACTTGAGTACTGACACTAGGTCCCTCAGAAGCCTAGCCATTACTTTAACCCCAACAGATTGACCTATCAGCACCTGTTCCCCCTGCCATTTCTTTGCCATCACTCAACCTTGATGCATTTGATTAGGATATGCATGGTACTGTGTTTGACAGGTTTGATAAGTGTATTCCTGACACAGGTCAGCCTGTGTTAGCCAAACCTGACAATCACCAGCATGTGTGTCTGCTATCTCATATGCGAGTCTGGCCTCTCCTGCTGGTAGTGCACACAGAGTCACAGTCTTGTACATGCGGCAGTTGTTGAAGGGCTGAGCACAACACTGACATCTAGGCATGCCACAGACACTTGTGAACAGCATGACCACTAGCCAGTAAGTGAGTACAGATTAGAGGCTGTCTGCATGGAACAGGTGTTGTGAGCCATGGCTGACCTTTGTGGGTGTTAACATAGCCTTTACAGATGCTGCAGATGTCTGCATAGCTAACCAGCCATGCTGCTAATGTATTGTACTGACTGAGGACTATTCAGAGGTAATGTAAACCTTTGGATGGATGCAGTCCCTTCACCTATGTGGTGAACCACATACAAGCAATTCCTGACAACTGCCAATACTCGTTGCCTGAATTCAACTATGTTGCCATACAGGTTACGCAGGTCTGTCACAACACTGAGTGTTTATGGGACTGGTGCTGATGTGGGAAATACTGTGGACATGTCCTTGCCGCATGGCATGCTGAAACTGCTGTTTGATTCAGCTGGAGGCTAGGACCTTGACAGCATTCCATACACACTGAATGCCCCATTGCAGTGTGTTAACATCAGTATGTGGTTCAATGAGAGACTGAAAAATACTTACACTTAACACAGCCTTAGGCTGTACCTACATATGTGGGTGGTGAAAATTAGTATTCATGCCTATATCTATGTGGATTATTGGGGGCACCAGGTAGTCACAGGGCCTTCACATGTCTACATATTGCACACACATAGGCAGCACACAATGTTTGTGTGACATTATCACATGTGGAGTGTGGGACACAACTTATAGTAATGTGACAGTTGGCAGGACATAGCATGCCCACGGCAAGTGCAACACACAGGACTTCCTCTGGTTTGCTACTATGAAACCTTCTTTGTGTGACATTACCTTAGCTTACAGTATGTATTATAACAATAAGATGCTTCTGATGTGCAATAACTGCTCTATGCAATAAGTACAGAACTGCATGACGTCTTTCTTTTCCTACAGTTTTGGGACCTCTTGTCACTGTTTCAGTTGTTGTCACAGGTCACACCTTGCCAAACATAGACTGCAACCAGCAGGGTGGTAAAGACATACCTCTCATCTGTACAGATTTCCATGGAATGTCCAGATTCTTGCCTCATATTTTTGGTCCATTTTCTCATACACTTGTGTTTTTTCTGACACATCTTTGCCAAATCATTGAGGGTTGATATCAAAAAATAATGACAGACATTTGAGTTGCAGACTTCATACCCTTCAGAATATCTATGCTAATGAAAAATGTCTTATAAGTTTGTAGGAGCAATATTTAAAAAGAGTCCCTGCTATGTGGCCTTTGTCACCCCATTATTTATGGCTTTGTAAACATTTCTTGCTCTAAGTGCTTGGGAGGTATGGGCACAGATGGTGGCCATACCTCTGACCTCTGCATATGTATGCAGATTATCCAAATGTTTAACACACAATTTCTTTCCGTCTGTCATAAACTTGTAGTTTTCTGACCAACATTTTGGAAAATCATGACAAACTGACATTGCAGATTAATGACGGATATTGTCATGTGACAACACTTACCCTTTTTAAAGTGCATTCAAATGCATGACATGTTTTGCTATCTATTTTCCAAGTCTATCACAGCAATATGTGAAGGGTGTGCTCAGTGTTTGCTCTTTGCCCCAGCTTCCCATATGGTTTTAACCAGATGTCTTTCTGTGAGTGGTTGAGAGGTATGCTGGTGGCCGTAACACAGGTAGGCTGCTGCAAGGAGATGTACATACACACACACACACACACACACACACACACACACACACACACACACACATATTCATGCCCTAACCTCTACATGCCCAGTTTTATAAATGATAGTGCTAGATGCATAACACAAATTCCACAGAGGTAACATAGTGTTGCAGTGTCTGCCACTACTATTCAAGTGGGTGACAATTGCAGGGGCCGTTAGGATTGCCAATGGTGGGTTCAGAGGCTCTTAACTTGGTAGAGCCATCTGAAACACAGACACACTGCTGCATGGAGACATGCATTGAAACACAAATGCACACAGAGTTGACACTTCTCATATTAGATTATCTACCTATTTATGTACAATACAGAGTGATATGACTATTGCATGCACAACAGTCACTTTGTGTTAGAAACTGTATAACTGTGCTTGTAAGGTGGATGACATCTGTAGGGGCTGCAACTAGGTTGGAAATGGGGGAAGTTAACAAGGTGGAAGAGGCACACAAAATGGTATAACCATCACAAACACACAGCAAAGACAGCCACCGGGAAAATGCATACGGAAACACATACACAGTTGCCAATAGACAGATTATTAACCCTACATATCCACTTGTATGTACTATAGTGCTACACACACATTATATTCATCACAAAGATTATATGCCTGAGACATAACTTACTACCTCTTACAACAAGTAATCTTGGGAATGCCTTCATGGATGGTGAGATAAACCACCCAAAATAGCAACTGGTCTCATATATTGCTCTTACAAACCTGGACAAGTGATAACAGACTTTGTATCAGTATGATGTTTCAGACAGGTACAAAGTCTGATGCTGACATGTCTGCCACTAGGGCAACTGTGACATATCTGGCAATGATTTCTCATAAATGCCCATTGTTAGGGGACACAGACCACATATAGGTTGCAAACATTTGAATATTCCATATACATCTGTACAGATGACTGATATGGGCTGTATAGTTTAACATGGGGCATGTGAGGCAGATGCCAGTAACAGGCTGTTTAAAGTAATGGCATGGGGAGGGGGTCAACAGGCCTTAAAATGGTATAACCAACACACACAACAGCCACAGGAGATATGATTCATACACACAGTACTATAGCTGTCAGTTTTGAGATTAGAACTCCTACCTTCCTATCTAATTATTTGCACTGTAGTATTACAGTTGCTGCACTCACCAGATAGCTTATAGGGCAAAGAGTGTATACAGGTACTTCTAAGGTGAATGACATTGGTGGGCCTTGTAAAGTAGGGCAATGGAAATTGTACTGGGTGGAACACACCTCAAAATGGTATGACCCACACCCCCAGAGGATATGTTTCTCACCCAAACACACACACACACACACACACATTTGTTAGCATTGAGTTTAGAACCCCTACCTATTTAGTTACTTGTAGTATAGTGTTATGCAGCTATCGTACACGCCACAGAGCTTATAGGGTTTAAGAGTGTCCCAAGGTACTTCTAAGGTGACTGACATCAGCATCCCTTGTAAAGTAGGGCAATGGGAAGTGCACTGGGTGGGAAAGGCATCAAACTACTTTAACCTACACACATACACACACACACACACACACACACACACACACACACACACACACACACACACACACACACTTATATTTGCTGGAACTGAGATTAGAACTCCTGCCTATCTAATTATTTGTACTAGAGTGATTACAACCCCTGCATATCTAGTTATTTGTACTAGAATGTTACATAGTTATTGCAAGTGCCATGGAGCTTATAGGGCTGATAACTGTCCAAAGATACTTCCAAGGTGACTGACATAAGCAGGACTGTTAAAGTAGGGCAATGGGAAGTGTACTGGGTGGAAATGGCCTAAAAATCCTTAACCTACAAAAAACAGGCACTTACATGTGCCAGGACTGAGATTAGAACCCCTACCTATATGGTTATTTGTACTATAGTGTTACACAGTTATTGCACATGCCACAGAGTTTATAAGGGCTGACAAGTATCCAAAGGTATTTTGAAGGTAAATGACATCAGCAGATCTTGTAAAGTAGGGCAATGGGATGTGTACTGAGTGGGGAAGGCCTCAACATACCTTAACCTACAAACACACACACACAAAGGCAGGTGATGTAACATTACAACTCCTACCTCAGTACTATTACACAATGGAGCTCACCTTCATGCTGGCACATGGAATTGGTTACAACTGATATGCAAATGTCTGTATCAGGACATCACTTCAGGGTATCCCTGTCTATGGCTCACTGTCTGTGTGTCTCTCCCTGTCTCTCTCTCTCTCTCTCTCTCTCTCTATCACTGTCTCTCTTCTATATTTCTATGTGTATATATGCTTGAAATATTGTTATATGTTACCCATATATATGTCTGTGTATCATACACAACAGATGCAGATATATCACATTTGGGCCACCTACAGCTAGCTGAGGGTAATCCTGTTTGATGGGTGTGGGTAGAGACAGTTAAGGTTTACATAGCTGTCTGTATGCAAAGACATATATGTACAAAACAGTTATATACTCCAATGTGGGTTTAGACATGGGCAGTAATTCTCTAAGTGTAGGAGTATGCCCAATATGACCTTCTATAGTAAGAGTGGGACTCCATTCCAGAGATAGTTGTACTCCAGTCTGGGGTTTTGTGTGCTACAGCCATATCTCCTAACCTGTTAGTGCAAGAAATCCAGAGATAGCCTGCCAAAATGTGGGGACAATGGCCCAAACATAGGGAAATCCTGTAAATATTGCTCTTAACATAGGAAGTTGCTAGCAGACATTTTCTGACATATATGACGTCTGACACTGAAATGTATTATGTTATAGGTTCATAGGTTCATACTAGGCTATCTGCCCTAGGGCATTTATAAGCCTAGCCAGAGTGTGTGTGGCATTCACCACCCCTTAGGATGAGAATACTATACCCATTAGTTTGCTGTGCCTCTGTTCAGCAGTGATACAGAGATGATTCCCGGGGTAAACCTACGATCTCCCATCCCCTCGTCAAGATTTCTCTTGAACAGAGTCAGTGAGGGGCTCTGCCTCACATGGACTGGGATTCTGTTCCATAGTGTAGGGAGTCTCTGGGTGATGAATCTGTCCCTCCAGCATGTCCTATTTATATCCGTGTTGAGGTTTAAGTCTCTTGCTCGTGGCTCTGGTGGATTTGGATTTTTGAGGTGGAGCATGTCCATTAATTCCGGGTTGGACATGGCCTTGTATGTCAGGCACAGATCACCTCTAAGCAGATGGTATGCGACTGAATAGAGCTGGAGTTTCTTCAGTCGGGCATCGTATGACATATGTTTGAGCCTTTATCCTTTTGGTGAGGAACTTTTGGGGTCTTTCCAACTGCTGCAGGTGTCGGGTAAGGTACATTCTGAATGGGGCATTGTACTCAATCATTGGTCTAATAAGTGAAGAGTACAGGGGTACAATGACCTCTCCTGATCTGGATGTGAATCCCTTCATGATCAGGTGGGCAATGTAAAAGGTCTTCCTAACCACTTTGGCAATGTGAGTGTCAAAAGAGAGGTTACTGTCAACTTGGGTCCCCAGGTCCCTGATAACTTCTTCCGTGTTTAATGGATTACCACCTATGTGGTAATTAGGGGTTACCTTGTTTTTCCCAAAGGGTATGACTATACATTTTTTGGCATTTAGCTTAAGGCCATGGCTCTGGCACCAGTTATCCATTTCTATGAGACCTCTCTGGAGGATGTCTTATTACTTGCTGACAGCAATCCTCAGATCATGATTTACCTGAGAAATACAAGATGTATGATGCACAGACCAAAATTATGTGCCAAACTATATACATTCTTGCCCAAGCCAGCTGGTTGAGAGGTGTGGCTACAGCCGATTGGTTGATGAAGCTGTGTAAACAGTCCAGCACCTCAGTGATATTCTGGCTGGGGATCTCCTGCTTGTGTGGTATTCTTCTTAACTGAAAAGTCATATCCTGGTGTGGGTACAGAGTGCATTCTACTGAGTAGAGATGTCCATTATATGTGTGGTATATTCCACATAGCATTGTGATTTCCAGGTATGTCAGTGGCAGAGCAGTATAGATTAATATGGTAAACCACTGACAGACATTTGTTTATAGGTTGATAGGTTGTTATGAGGTTACTAGGCTATTAGCCCTGAAACCCTTATAACCCTCACAGATGAGAGTGTAGCCCATGCTAAGACATGTCAGCACTCAGAGCCCCTGTCCAACAGGGACACAGGTGGAATCACAGGACTGTATTTTCTGTTCCCCATGCACTTATACAGGGAGCACTTCACAAGGGGCATTGAGGCACTCAGCTTGATGTGAACAGGGAGTGTATTCCAAAGATGGGGGAGTCTACAAGCCCTATTGATATCACAGACCAGGTTGATGCTGTGCCTACAGGTTGATTGAGTGGGCCTTGACATCTAGATGTGCAACAGTCCCATCAAGGCAGGGTCTGGATTGCTTTGTATGCCAGACATAGGTCACCTCGGAGGAGTCTGTATGAAACTCAGTAGAGGGACAGTGCTGTTAGCCTATCTGTGTAGGGTAGGTGTTTGGGGTCCTGGATTCTCCCGGTGAGAAACCTCTTGTGGTCTCTCCAGCTGCTCCATGTGCCTTGTGAGGTACATGTTGAAGGGGGCCTTGTACAAAATAATTGGCCTTATAAGCTTAGAATACATGGATTTTATGACCTCTTTGTCCCTGGATGATATATTCTTACTGTTGAGTTGGCCCATCTATAAAGCTTTCTGTTCAACGGAAGCAACATGGTGCTCAGAATTCAGGTTGCTATCAACCTGGGTGGCCAAATGCCTCACTACTGATTGTGTATGTAAGATATTGCTGTTAATGTGAAAGGGATTATGATAAATCTTGAGACATTCAGCTTGAGGCCATGTTTCTGGCAGTAGTCATTTGTTTTGGTGGGACCCTGTTGTAGGAGTTCACATCATTTTGGGTATTGATAACTTTTCCCAGCTTGCAGTCATCTGCCAACTTGGTCAGCCATAGGCCAGTGTTTTTTGCCTGCACCTCAGGGAAGTATATCCTGTATACCAGAGACCCACAGACTGAACCCTGGGGTATGCCATTCATTACAGGTGTACTGCTTGAGTTGGCTATGCCTATTATGACTATGCGGGTTCTATCAATGAATCAGTTTTCTACCTATCTGGTAACATATGGATTGCTGCCTAGTTGACAGAGTTCATGTACTATAGCCAAGTGGGAAATAGTGTGTAAGGCTTTGGCCAAGTAAATGTGGCCAGAGTGCACCATCTTTCCCTCATCCATGCCTTTGTTGGCTGTCTCAGGGAAGTCATCCAGAGTTCACTGACATACCTCCCCTTGAGAAAAGCAGACTGTGTGGGGTCAAGTATTTGGAGTTTGCCAGTGTCCTTGTTAATGACGTCCATGATAATCCATTGCAAGGCCTTGCAGATCAGGCTAATTAGGCTGATGGATCTTTAATTTCCTGGATCGGTGAACACTCCACCTTGGTGTAAAGGGATGACAGTGGCTGTCCACCACTCGGCTGTGACAAAGGCAGTACTCAGGCTTTGGTTGTGTAGGGTGCGTAATGATGCTGCCTGGGATGTATTCAGGTCCCATGGAGGAAGTGTTCTTGGCTTTGAGAGGGCAGTGTTGCCCTGTTCCCTAGTGATAAGGGTTGGGTGGTCAGGTACTGGGGATATCCTGCTTTCCTGATTGGGGACCAGAGGGGAGACATTTCCACTGAATCTGTCAGCCATTAGATTGGATATATCTACAGCATTTGTGTATGTGGTGTCCTTGACCACCAGTTCTGCACAGAACTGGGAGCTTCCTTTGGAAATGCAGACATGTGAGGAAGACCTTATGATTGTCTGTCTTTGAGGGGAATTTGGACTCTGGGATGTCTTTAGATGATTTCACTGGTGCTCTTATTTGTTTGTTCAGACTAAGGGGTCATTACTTCCAGTTGTCCACCTGCTCCTTCTCGGTCCTGGACAGCAATGTTATCCTTTTGTTATACAGTTCCTTTATTGCAGATGTTTGAAGACAGGTTTACTCTCCCTTGCGGATGATGATGTTGCCCTGTCAGGTATTCCTGGTTCCATGCATCTCTCTCTCTCTCTTTATATATATATATATATATATATATATATATATATATATATATATATATATATATGCAGATATAGTACTTTTGTGTGGATTTAGATGCTTGTGCCTGTTCCCTCAATGATCAACTTGGGAGACATTTTCATTTTACCATGGCTAGAGGGGGGTCAGGAGAGATGGTGATATTGAACATGATTGCTTTTTTGTGGGATCCTGCCAGGGAGAATGATACCATAGGGGTTCTGCAGTGGTTAATCATGCTGGTTACTGCCAAGTCTGACATAGGTATCACATCTTGTGGGGGTATCAAGTATCTATCCTAAGGATTTAGCATTGATAAGATAGGGGAATATCTGTGCATTTCTGTTCTGGCATGGTTGTTTTATCAATCAATGGTTGGGTAATATAAGTCAGTCAGGATCAGGGTAATGAGTTGAATCTTGATAGATTTGTAGTGATCCAGATATGTGGGGTGGGTATCCTGAGTCAGATATGTTGGTCTGTAGCTACCTATAATTTGCATAGGGGTCTTGTCAATGGTTGACTGCACTTGAAATGTCTTGTGTGTGTGTGTCAGACTGTTTGACCAGCCTGGAAGTGTGTGTCTGTCTAATATATATTTATACTCCACCTCCTTTGGCTTTGCTGCCCACATTTTGGGGTCTGGCTGTGTGATAGGATGAGTGATCAGGTAAGGATGGGTTGCTCTCCGGAGCTGTGGCCTATGCTTCTGTGAGTGCACAAATGTCACCATCTTCCAGGGTTGCAAATTCTTGCAATGAGTGCATTTTCCTGTTTAGACTCTAAGCATTTAGCAGAATGGCCTTTAATTTGCATTTTGTTGAGTGTGTTATGTTGGTAGTATTGACCCCATGACTTTTCCTAAAAAGGCACTATGGGGGAGGCAAGGGCCTTTGCCAGAGGCCTGAAGGCCAAGTGAGACAGATGCAGGCCATCTCTGACAAGGTTGATCATATGCTCCCAGGCTGCCAGGCAGTGGATCCCCCTGAGATGACACCAGTAAGTAAGCCAATTGTTACTGACAATCATTTTCTGTTTGTAGTGAGCCATAACTCCAGGTGACAGTAGAATGCTGATTAAGGCTAGGGACATGCATGGGACACATCTTCAGCAAGCTGATTCATGTCTGTCTTTCTATAGTCCAGGGAAGTACATCTGACATCATTCACACCACCATGGAATAGGCCAGAGTGATAACAGCATCTGTTGAGGAGTGACTTGATTGCATGTGTGATTTGGCAGATTCTGGCACCTGACAAACTAGTAAGCATGAGTTTCTCCTTATCCAGCCCATTGAGAGGCAAATCTGTGTGTCTCACGATGGAGTCTCCTAGGAGTAATATGTTCGGTTTATGGTAAGGCCTTAGTGGTTGCGAGACACTGGTGTGTGGACTATGCATGTTCTGTGGTGTGTAGGTTTGTGGAGTTCTCATGTGTCTTTGCCTCTGAGGTGTCCTTTGTTTGTGTTTTTATTTTGTTGAGGACCTCCACTTACGTGGGTGTGTGTTGTGTAGTTGTGGGTGATGTTTACTGACTCCATACACTGCAGGGAACCTATGTTACTGCACAATTTGTTCTGGTGTGCACATTCTCCATTTGTCTGGCCAGTGGTTCCCCTTCCCCTTATGTGTGTCTCTTTGTCCTTTTGTAGTCCAGTCACAGGCTTTCCCTTTTTTTAATTTCTCCAAGTCTTTTGGGCTTCTAATACCATGACAGGAATGGACCACATTGCTAAGTCAAAGTACGATTAAAGTTCATGAAATTAGTATTGATTCACTCTTTGATGTCAGCCAAAAGTGTTCTTCGCAGCACCCACAATGTGCCCAGTAATGACTCCTTCTGCAATTTGTATGGGGTTACATCAATTGGTAATATATCTAAATACAATTGAAAATGTTTTTTTATAAGACCCATTGCTCCTGCTACAATTGGAACTGTCTGGGTATCTTTCTTCCACATGTCTCTCATTTCTGCCTGCAGATCCATGTATTTTATGACTTTGTGTCTCTCTGTATGCAAGACACTGTAGTCACTTGGTGTGGTGATTTCAATGATCAATGCTACTTTTGTCTTCTTTTCTTGGACCACTATATCTAGATTTCTAGCATCTATCTTCTGAACTGTTGGTAATGGGTGATCCCATGTGATATAAACTTCATCATTTTCTATGATTCTTTGTGGCTCATGTTTCCAGTGTTTGTCAGCCACTTCAATACTATAATATTTGCACAATATCCAGTGTAACAGTCTCACCACATTATTAGCCTTTCAGTATACAGTCCCTCTGCCATTAGTGCATCACAACAAGCAATAAGGTGTGTGACTGTTTCCAGTTCAGTTTTACAATACCTACCTTTGTCTGTTTCTACCACATGTTCAATGGACTTTGTAAACCAGTGTGTTTATGTAGCCCAATATCTTGGGCTGCCAATATTAGCCTTTCATTTCTTGGTTTGAATTTGCCTTTCCTTTAACCATTCCTGCATTCGTTCTTGATCAACATGAGGCATTTTCAGAAGTTTTCTATACTTGCATATATGTTTTTTCCACATTTCTTGCCATCTTATCTGGTCCTTCACCTTATATTCTTTCTTTTGTTTTCTGGCACATTCAGTTGCTGCCTGGTTTTTATCCACTTCCTGCTTGACGTCAATATGCTTCTGCTAAATTAAGCTTAGACATCATCTTGGATTTATTCTCCTCATGTTTCAAAACTTTCACTACATTCTACATTTGGGTCTTGTGAGGTCAGTAGATATGTGTGGAGTCCCATGATTGCAGATCTATATATTTAATAAATTTCAAGGTGGCCCATCCCTCCTTCGGAATGGGGAATATATAATCTTGGTACACACTGATTTTTATAAATCATTTAGTGAGCATGAACCATCCTTCTTGTTTTAATATCCCAACACTGTTTGGGGCCAGTCAATCACTGCAAAACTATAAGTTAGGACATGAAGAGCAAATTGATTTATAGCTTGGATCTTGTTCCTAGATATCAATTCTGTTCTCAGGATTAATTTAAGTCTTCTAAAGTACTCCTTACTGAGTTTTATTCACATTTGTTCATGTTTTATTGCTGATCCTTAATCAATTCGCAAGTATTTATACAGTCCCTCTTGCTCAAGTTCTTTTATGTCACATACTTGTCCCAAACCGATGTTTACCTGGTGCTGCAGTTTTCTTTTTTAAAAGGTTGCTTTTGCACATTTATCAAGACCAAATGACATTACAATATCATCTGAAAATGTTTTGACAACCTGCAGCTGTCCTTTCAGTTCCTCATCTGATGAACTATACAGTTTTAAATCATCGACAAAGAGAAGATAAGAAGTCATTAGACTTTGTTGTTTTCTAGGAGCCAAATTGTAGCCATGGCCTAAGCTAAGTAAACAGTTTAATGGATTAATGGCAAGGCAGAATAGCAATGGTGACAGAGAGTCACCCTGAAATATCCCCCTTTGAATTTGTATTCCTGGGATAATAACCTGTCCTTTATCATGCCTTAATTGCAAAGTGGTCTGCCATTGTTTCATGGTTACTGTAATGTAGTCAATCAGTGTAGGGTGTATCTTATACATTTTTAAGCACTCTTTTATCCAAATAATGTGGGATACTATCAAATGCTTTTTTTTTAGTCAATCCATGCCATACTTAGATTCTTCCCCTTCTTACAGTTCTCCACTATAACTTTAACAACAAATGATCCTTTGTTCCATATGCCTTTCTTTTATTGCCCTTTTGTTTTACTGCCATAATTGAGTTTTCTCCTAAATGACTATAAACTCTGGTGGTGTCAATTCCCATGTATAGTTTATACGTCGTTGGAAGACAAGTTATTGGTCTATAATTTATAGGGTAGCTTGCAGTTTCACTCATAAGTAAGAGCATTGTTTTTCCTGTTGTTAACCAGTGCGGTGTCTGTTTGGGGTGTGCATAAAAATAGTTCTTAGTCATGGCTAAATCCTCATGCAAAGAAGTTAATACTTTAAGCCAAAAGTTAGGTACTGCATCTGGAACTGAGGTTTTCCAGTTAGAGGGTTTTCTTAACTTTGTTTCAATCTCTCTGGCTGTTATTTCATCCCATTTCATATCCTGTACCTTTAAACTTCTTATTCTTTCTTTTACTTCTTCTATCCGTGTAGCATCTTTGTTATGTTCTACAAGATCTTCATAGATACTTCTCCAAAATGTATCTATTTCTTTTTCTTTTGGTGGTCTTTTGATACCTTTTACCTTATTTCCAAATTCTCTCTAAATTTTTTTGGATCATCAATAAATTTCTTATTTTGTACTTTTCCTTTATATTTATCTTTGTATCTTCTAAGTCTTTCTGCCTGTGCTGAAATATTTAGTTTGTTATTTACGATAGTGTATAATAGATCCCGGTCTGTTCTAATACTGCGCATTGCTTTTATCACATCTTTCTTAGTATTTATGTTGATTTGTTCCTTCTATAATCTTCTAACAGTGACATTCTTGTCTTAGCTGTTTTATAGTTTTCTCTATTCAATATTTCTATGATGGCATTTGCTTTTGCCCCTTCCTTTCCCCCACTACCCTGTGTTCCTGTGATAGAACTTTATCAGTTATTAATTTAGCAGCACAGTAATATATTCTGTTTACTTCTCTTGTATTGCATGGATCTCTATGAACAGTCCTAATTACTGCATTCATTTGTTTTATCAAACTTCTGACTTTTGGGGTTTTATTAACCTTCTGCAGTCTATTTCTTTCATTGATCTTGATATATCTATGTCTATTAAATCAAGCAACTCTTCTCTTAACAAATTTTCTTCCAAACTGAGGGCACATCCCTTATTTTCCCGTTTTCTGCGGGCATTCTATAGAAGATTCTATAGCATCTTCCTGTGGCACATTCTCTTCAATTTCATCCTGTGCCATCCGTTGCTCTGTCATATGGGAACTCATTGGCCTATCACTCCTCAACATTGACTGTATCAGTTTCCACAGTTTCCTGTTCCTTCCTTTGCTGTCTAGCTTCAAATGCACATTTATACTGGTTTCCTGTGGAAGGCTCCAAAATATCTTGATATGGCACCTGACCAATTGCTTCCTGTTCCACTGATTTCCCCTTAATTTGGATATTAGGTTCATAGGTAGGTACTTGGCTATCTACCCGAAGGCATTTATAAGCCTAGTCAGAATGTGTTGGCTTTTGCCACCACCTTAGATTAATTCCCTGTGCTTCTGTCCAGCAGAGCCATTGAAGTGATCCCTGGGGTAAACTTTCTGTTTCCCATCCACTCATCAAGGTTTCTCTTGAAGAGTGTTAGCTGGGAGCTCTGCCTAATGTGGATTGGAATCTTGTTCCAGAGCATGGTAAGTCTCTGGCACAGGAATCTACCCCTCCAGCATGTCCTATTTATTGTTGTGGTGAGGTTTAGATCCCTAGAGCGTGTGGCTCGAGGGATATGGTTTTCTTTAGGTGGAGCATGTCCAATTCTGGGTTGGACATGGCCTTGTATGTCAGGCATAGATAACCTCCTGAGTAGAAGGTATGCAACTGAGTACAGCTGGAGTTTCTTCAGTCGAGCTGCATAGGGCATCTGTTTGAGGCCAGTGATCCTCTTGGTGAGGTACTTCTGTGGTCTTTCCAGCTGTTGCAGGTGTCTTGTAAGGTACATCCCAAATGGGGCATTGTACTCTATGATGGGTCTGATGAGTGATGCGTAGAGGGGCACAATGACCTCTTTTGATCTGGATGCAAACCCTTCTGTGATTAGGTGGGCCACACAGAAGGATTTTCTAACCACTTTGGCAATGTGATTATCAAAGGAGAGATTACTGTCTACTTGGGTCCCCAGATCCCTTATTACGTCTTCTGTAGTTAGGGGGCTACCACCCATGTGGTAGTTTGTTGGTACTTTGTTTTTTCCAAAGGGGATGACTATGCACTTTTTGGCATTTAGCTTGAGGCCATGGTTTTGACACCAGGTATCTGTCTCAGTGAGACCATTTTGGAGGATGTCTGTGTCAGCCAGAGAGTCAATTATAGCCCCTAGTTTGCAGTCGTCTGTGAACTTGGTCAGCTATAGACCTCCTGTGCCTGCCCATACCTCTGAGAAGTATATGCCGAAGAGGAGGAGTCCTAGGACTGAGCCCTGGGGAACGCCACTTGTAACCGGTTTAGAGTCAGACCTAGCTCCCACAACTCTTGCCATGTGGGTTCTGTCCGTGAGCCAGTTGGCAACACATCTCGTGATATAGGGGTTTATGTTCAGGCTGGTGAGCTTGTCTATAATACTAGAATGGGGAATGGTGTTAAAGACCTTTGTGAGATCTAGGTAGGCTGTATGGACCACCTTTCCCTTGTCTATAGCCTTGGTAACTGCTTCAAAGAAGTCTACCAGGTTTAGGAGGCATGATCTGCCCTTAACAAGGCTGAACTGGATAGGGTCCAGTGTTTGGAGGTTCCCAATATCTATGTTAATGAGATCCATGATGATGCACTCCAATAGCCTTGCAGACCAAGCTAGTCAGGCTTATAGGGTGATAGTTCCCGGGGTCTGTTGTGGCTCCACCTTTGTGGAGTGGAATAACTGTTGCTGTGCAGCACTTTATGGGCATGTAGCCTGTGGAGAGGCTGAGTTTCAACAGTGTGTTTAGGTGAGGGGTTAGTTCATCTTTGAGCTTGTGTAGGATGCAGCCTGGGACACCGTCTGGTCCCATTGATGCTGTGTTTTTGGCTTTGGGGAGGGCTGTTTTAACCTGAGTGTCTGTGATTTCAGGGGCAATACATTCTTCTTGTATGGTTATGGGCCCTATTGAGGGTGAGAGGAGGGTGAAGTTTGCACTGAACCTGTCTACCAGGATGTTGGCGATATTGGTCGGTTTGGTGTATTTTGTGCCATTCTGCATTAACTCTGAGCAGATCTGAGAATTGCCACTTAAATTTTTGACATAGCTAAAGAATGCCTTGTGGTTATCTTTGGAGTCCTTGGCAATTTTTCTTTCGAAGCTAGCCTTAGATGATTTTATGAGAGATCGTAGTTTCTTGCTGATACTGATCAGGGTGGCCTCCCTTCTTGGGATTTTACTCTTTTCTGTGCTAGTTTCCTCCTTCTATTGTATAGCTTGTTTATGGCAGGGGTCCACCAGACTGGTTTCCTTTTCTTGGAGGAGTGAGTCTTGGTTTTGCTTGGGAGAGCACAATCCATGCATTCTTGTAGGTGCCTGTAGAGTGCATTAGTAAAGGATTTTGCAGCTTGGGCAGCATTATCCTTTAGCATGGGAGCTTTGAAACTTTCCACCTCGGTCTTAAGTACCGTGACGTTTGCTTTTGAAAAGTTTTTCATAGTGGTTTCTTTGATCATGGGTGGGGTGGAATGTGGCTATCCAGAGTGATTATTTTATGGTCAGATCAACCCAGCAAGGGGTTGACCTCCAGTGTGGAACACCAGTCGCCCATGTTGGTGATAACCTGGTCCAATAATATGTTGTCACTTCTGGTGGTGGTGTTGACCAGTTGATTCAGGGTGTTTGAGTTTATAAATTCTAGGAAATGTTGGTGAAGGGAGTTAGTACTTGAGTAGTTCTCCCAGTTAATGTTTGGGTAATTGAAATCACCCAGTATCAGGGTGTTTGGTGGGACCTTTATGTTTCCCTGTGTTTCCAGAAATCTGTAATAGGGGTCCTTGGACATGGGTGATCTGTAGGAAGCAACAATTTGATTTGCAGTTTTTCCCATTGTTAGTTGCACGTGGATGATCTCTGAAGCATTGTGTTGTGCCACTAACCTGGAGGTGTGGGTATCCTTGATGAATATGGATACACCCCCGCCTTTTGTATTTTGGTCCAGGTTTTGTGGCTGAAATGTATGGTAAGAGTTGTAGCCTGGTAGTGCTGGGGTGCTCTCTGGAGCCTTAAACCAGGTTTCTGTTACTGCATATATATCGATATTCTCCATACTGAGGAGTGCCTTGAATGTGTGCATTTTGAGATTTAGACTTCTGGCATTGAGTAGCATTACCCTCAGTTTTTTTGTTACATGTGCTATTTATGGTGGTGGGTTTGTCTTTTGAGCCTTGCCTAAAAAAGGCACTATGGGGGTGGCAAGAGCCTTGGTCAGTATTTGAAAGTCTAAGGGTGACAGGTGCAAGCCATCTCTAGCGAAGCAGCATGGCTTGTCCTGCATGTCATCCCAGGCTGACAGACACTGGATCCCCTTTGAATACTATCAGAAGCTTAGCCAATTGTTGAAATTGATAATTTTTCTTTATACTGTGGTATCATTCTTGGTGATGGCAGGATGCTACTCAAAGTCAGAGTCATACCGGCCTGGGCTATGTAATCAGAGAGCTCTTCCATGTCTCTTTTCATGTAGTTCAAGGAGGTACGGCTCAGGTCATTCACACCAACATGGACAATGACAGAGTCGTATTTTATTTGTTCTGGAGTGACCTGAGTGCTTATGTTATGTGGAGGATCCTGGCACCTTACAGGCAGCTAACAGTAACATTCTCCTTGTTCAGCCTAGTGAGCGGGACGTCAGTGTGCCTGACTATAGAGTCACCTATTACTAGTGTGTTAGGTATGTTATTTTTCCTTAAGGGCTGTGATTGCGCAGCACACTGGTTTTGTGAAGTATGTGTTTCATGGTTTGTGATGGGGGGTGGAGGTTGCTTGGGTGTCTGCTTTGGAGGTCTCTGTTACTTTTGCAGATTTTTACTTATAGCCTCCGAGTATGTTTTTATGTATTTGTGTGTTTTTTACCGGTGCTGGTTTCATAGGTCTATGTGAGACTGGTGGTGTGATGCAAGTAATTCCCTTCTCCTCTTGACTGTCTGTTCCACTCTTGGGTTGAGAGAGCATGGCCTCCAGTTTGGCTGCATAATTGCATCTCTCGCATGTATTAGTGTTTGGTGGTAGGATGAGAGGGTTGTCTGTGTACATGAGGCAGTTGTAACATTGCCTCAAAATGCCCAAATTCACCAATTGGACCAGAGAGTACACCTGAACCTGCCCTTTGGACATGCCTGGATAGGTACAGTGAACTGTTTTACTGATTGGCTTGTAAGGTCGAATAGAGTGCCTTGCCCTTCTCTACAGTATAGGGGGGTCTAGTGCTAAGGTTTATTAGTGCTTGCTATGAGTTTTGAGCGAGTGCTGGGCTGAGAAGTGAATTGTTTGAGTGCTTAAGTTGAAAGTTTGTCTAGTTCCAAGGGAAGAATTAAAGAGTAGAATTTGTGGAGCCGGGAATAGTTATACCCTAGCTAACCAGCGCTGCCCAGCATGCAAAACCTTGCAAATGTGAGTTTTATAGCAGGGAAATGAAAGAGATCTAAATTAGCCCAAAATGGCCAATAAACTACTAATTTCTGGGCAGAAACCACTCCTCCAGGGACAGATAGGCTGCTCAAAGCTCCCCTTTCTCACAGGTGAACAGAGAAGCTTCCTTTTATTCAAGTAAGATATGAGCAAACGCAGAAACTTGTAACACAGCCCTGAATTCAGCACTAACCTGAAAACTGGACTATACTAGCTTAGAAAGGCAGGGAAACAAGTATTTTTTTTTTTGTTTTTGTTTTTGTTTTCAGAAAATAAAGCAGATATAATAAAAAAAGACACTTTAAATGCACAGAAATGGCTATCACACTTGAGTGTGTAGCCTACAACAGTTAAACAGGTAATTTAAACACAAAAACGACTTTGTTAAAGTTCAGGCAGTAAAATAAGTACAATGTTTGTGTCTTTCGGCTTTCCCGGTTAGGGGTCGCCACAGCGGAACTCCGGTCCGCTAATGATTGGTAGTGGATTTTTATGTACCGAGTTACCAGCCCTGACGCACAACCTTCAAAGAAGGCACACCCCATTCACGTATGCCTCCACACAGAAGATGCTCTAGCTGAGAATCGAACGAGACAGCGCCTTGCTATGAGGCGATAATGCTACCGCAGTACCACCACCAGAGTAAAATAAGTACAATATGTAGCTGAAACAAGCTTTTTAAATCACAGAAACCCTAACAAATTGGCATTTTAGGTGAAATTAGCTAAGGCAGCAAGAAAATGCAGAAAAATGATACTTAATCTCTCCAAAGTCTCTCTTTTGTCTCTCTGCTCCTGTAGAACTCTGCAAGACACCAGGCAGGAGCTTTCTGAGCTGTCTACAAGCACAAAAACCTCACAAATGCAGGTTTTATAGCAAGGAAAGGAAAGAGATAGAAATTAGCTCAAAATGGCCAATAAACTACTAATTTCTGGGCAAAAACCACTTCTTCCAGGGACAGATAGGTTGCTCAAAGCTCCCCTCTCTCACAGGTGAACAGATAAGCTTCCTTCTATCCAAGTAAGGTATGGGCAAACACAGAAACTTGTAACACAGCCCTGAATTCAGCACTAACCTGAAAACTGGACTATACTAGCTTAGAAAGGTAGGAAAACAAGTTTTTTTTTTTTTTTTTTTTTTTTTTTTTCAGAAAATAAAGCAGATACAATAAACAAAAAGCACTTTACATACACAGAAATGGCTATCATTGCTCTATCCTGTTGTTGTGCTTTTGCATTCGATTTTCTATACTAATGTTCATATTTTTCTTTACATGTTTCCTGATCTTGCTTTTCCTTATTCTGGGAACTCACTCCACCATGCTGTGATGTAGTCTGTATTAGACTTTCTACATTAAATCCTTCACTTTGTAGGCACGCCATAACTTCAACTTCTATTTCTATATCTGGATGCTTTTCCCTGTATTTCTCTTTGAATATCTTTGAGACTGCCTTCTCTATATTAGTTAACTTAGCTTTTTCCTTTGCATAAATATTGCATCATATCAAATCTCTTTCTTTCCCATGTCCATATTTCTTTTTTATATTTTTCAAATATCTATAGGTTTTGTTGTTTATATTTTTTCACTTCCTCAGATGCTTCTTTTTCCAAACGGATCAAAGTTTCTTGATCTATATACTGTTTTTCAAAAATCTGTTGTATTAATGAACACAAATTTGTATTTGAAGCTTCTGACAGTTTTTCTTGCAGAAGTATTTTTCTTTCTTCTAATTTCTCTCAATTATTTTGTATATCTTGTGTCTGGAAATTCTGGGCTTTTTACATAACAGTAACAATACATAATTTCTTTCTTATCCTTAGTCTACTCTGTCGTCTTTACGGCTCTTCTTTGGCCAATTAATTTTTGTGATTTTTGTGGACTGCTACTTCCTTCTGCAACAGGGGGCCATCTTCGCCCTGGACCTGACCTAGCCCCATTGTAGGAATGTTTCCATATTTTGAGGATTCTACACTGTCATTTTTTCCAGTACTGACACCAGTCCGCTTACCAGGATATGCACTCTTTTTGTTTTTAACTTACTTTTGTCCATGATATATGCTATATAAGTCTATATATCAGCATGGCATTGGTGAGATTTTGTAACAAACAAGGTCCACCTCACGAAGGTACTCACCAAGA
Source organism: Protopterus annectens (assembly GCF_019279795.1). NCBI lineage: Eukaryota > Metazoa > Chordata > Ceratodontiformes > Protopteridae > Protopterus > Protopterus annectens. The sequence continues at coordinate 1,289,430,457 of NC_056735.1, forward strand.
CTTGAGGATGAATTCAGTTTCAGCACCACTACTCTCCTTTGCTTGCTGAAATTTCATCTCTTCATTAGGACATTGCCCACAGTGGCTGCTGTTATGTAGTTGTATTTCTGGTGTGAGTGGGGTAGATGCTGTAACATCACACACAGGGTTATGGACTTCACACCTCTGAGTGTACCTATTTAGCAGGTTGTCCATCATTGCACCACTACATCTGCTGTGGTCCTCAGACAGTTTGTGTTGCTATGTTATTATGAGGCTACATGTTGGCCCTAGTTGTCAATCTGTCACAGACTGACATCTGGATAGGCCCATATATGATAGTCAGACACAGGCCCGCACATGTGGACAGGGTGTTAAGACTGGTTTGGTATTTGCTTGCTTTTTCTTATGGGTAAGATGTCTGCTTCTCCACTATCTGCCATTGATGTTTTGATGTGAACCTTTCTTGTTTTACAAATAGTTGGGCAAGCAAGTACAATGTTAGGATAAGCAGAACAAATATACAAGGCATACTTGTGGTCCTTCTGTGACAGCCTGTCATTCTAAGGGTACAGATGGTGGCCAGTGACTTGTTTCAGTGCTGACATAGTAAGGTGGCAGCCATTTATAACCTGGCAGTACACTGACTTTCAGGTACCTGCTGCCCTGCTAGGCACTGTACCTCTCAACTTCTTAGAGCCAGAAATCGACAAAGCCATAAATAATTGGGGTACAAAGGCCCAAAAATAGGGACAAGTTTTAAATATTGCCCTTACAAACTTAGATAGTTGATACAATAGCAGGTTTTGCCTTAGCATGTGTTTTTTAATGGGTATGAAGTCATTAATTTCTGACATTAGTCTTTAATGCTTTGCCAGAAAACCACAATTTCATGAAAAACAGACCAAAATTACAATGCAAAAATCTGGACATTCTGCAAAAATCTGTACAGTTGAGAGGTATGCTAGGGACTGTGTAGGTTAATCTGGGCTGTGTACTGTCCATATGTGTGGCCCCTTGTCCCTGACTTGTCCATCTTTCCTGCAGTAACATATATTGACTTCTGGACAGTGTATACAACTCCTACTGTAGGTGTAGCTGATATGCAAAATAGTTAGCACAGAAAGTCTTGGAACATGGACCCTATCAACCACAGTACTGTACTTGTGCCACTAAGCCACACAGCAAAGAGTAAGTGCTGCCCACTTCCTAACAGTATTAACCACACATATACATAGCTCATTGAGCCCTGCATATTGTGGTCATGCAACAAGTTATCAAATTGATTGGGACAGCCCTGGGAATGTGTGCTCTGCTGCAATTACCCTATGAACATAAATGTTACTGCATTTCTATGGGAACATAGGTGTGTTGGGAGGCCATACCTGTCAACTGTAAGCATTTGCACAGACTGTGCAGATGTTGGCTTTACATTTTGGTTCCATTTAGCATAGTGTTGTGTCTATCTTAGAGAACACTGGCATATCACTACAGACCAAAGGTTACAATGTAATAGCAGACATTTGAGTTTCAGACTTCATACCCTTCAGAGACCTAACACAACTGCAAGACCTGCTGTGATATCACTGTGTAAGTCTGTAAGTGGAATATTTCATTATTGTCCCTGTTTGTAGGCCTTTGCCAGACATTTCTTTATGGTATTCTATGGCTGACTTGCTGGGGGAGGTTGAGGGGTGCGTATGAGCTCCCAACATTGACATCCATGCATGTGACCTATGACCCCCAGTTTGTTAGTCCCCTGTATATGTCGCAGTGGGTTTTGTCACCTAGGGGTCTACTGCATACTCTGGGGAAGCCAGTATTGGGTAGACATTTCCAGTTGTCCCACATAGCTGGCAGTTGTCTGCCACTATCCCGGTAGGCCATCCCATTCTTTTGCATACATGCAGTGATACCTTAGATATGCTACCAAAACATACTACTCCATTCATTTATTGTTAAGAAGAGTGACTTACCTTGTGCCTGTGGCAGTTGTAAGGATGGTGCATGAGGGCTGAATCTGTTGGATGCACACAGTACACAGCCTCTACATGGTAAGGTACAGGTAGTGTTGATGTGTGTGGCATCCATTCTACTGTGTGTGTGAGTTGGAGAGAGGTGCCAGTCCCTGGGTCCCTAGGGTGTCAGTGTATGTGCTATGCATTGCCTCTTTGCCAAGGCCAGGTCATACTGGGCATGCCTATATCTGCCTACAGGGGCAGGCTCAGTGGGTTCCTCCTCTGAGTCCCCCTGTGCCTGTGGGGACCTTGGCAATGGTGGGGGGCTGTGTGCCCTTTCCCCGTGATGTTCCTGCTGCACCTGTTTCTTCAGGATCATATTGTCTAGCATGGCACATACTATGAACATGTGTGCAGGTGTGGCTGGAGAGTACTGCAGGGCTCCACCAGATATGTCAAGGCAGTGGAACTATGACGTGAGTATCCCAAACACATGCTCTACAATGTTCCTAGTTTGTGTGTGTGCCTCATTATGGCATTCTTCAGTGAGTGTGTGTGCATTTCTGATGGGTATCATCATCCACTTTTCCAGTGCATAGCCAGCATCATGAGATGGCCATATAGGATGTCTCCCCACATAATCCCTGGTACATCTGTGAAGCATGCCAGATGTGGGAGTCGTGATAACTGCCAGGGCTGCCAGCACACACATTCATTATAATGCCCTGGGGATTGCACATGACCTGGCGGTTGATGGAGTGATAGCCCTTGTGGTTGATATACACGCTGATGTGGACATGAGTGCAGTCTATGGCACCCAGTACCTCTGGGTAGTGTGTTACATGGTGGAAGAGATGCATATTGCTGCTCCTCTCCTCAGGGGTATTGGGGAAATAAATGTGCAAACTGGTATGTCTTAGTATGACATCCAGGAACTGGTAAAGTACCTTGGATGCAGATGCCTGTGAGACCCCCATGATGTTCCCAGTAGGTCTTTGGAAAGTACCTGTAGCTAGTATTCTTAAGGCTAACACATACCTTGGTTTTGACTGGGATGTGTTCCCCTCTGTTGGCACTGTGTCTGAGGTGAGGCCATCAGAGCTTGGAGAGTTGCTGTAGTATGTCCCTGTCCACCCTGTAGCACTCTAGTATCTCTAGCTCATGTAGCCCCTGAAAGGTTACCCTGGGTCTGAACACTTTCGTCCTCCTCATTCTGGGCCAGTTGTCAGCATCATTCTCTTCACTGCCCTCAGTCTGCAGCACGTAGAGATGTAGCAAAGCAGCAGCAGCCCCTATCATTTTGTCAGTTAAAATTCCTTAGCGTGTATTCCAATGGTGCAGAGTTTGTGGGGAAAAAACAGACTGAAGGGTGTTTGCATAGTTTATACTGGTGGGCTGCAAATGCTGCCTGTGTGATTGGCTGACTATGTTACATTCCATCTGCCAGCTATATTGTTGCAGGGTTTGAATGGGCCACTGTGAGTGGCAGAGGCCTTATTACTTATTTGTAGTTGATTCCCTTTAATCTGCTAGTTCCTGTTTTTTTTTACATTTCTGCTACTTTTAAGACCTACAGAGTGCCACACAAACTGTTTCAGCTAGTGTAAACATTGCTGAGCAGAAAGGGTCCTCCCCTGGACATGAACACACTCATAATTTATTGAACCAGCTAAGCACAACTAAGCAGCCTCAGACACATCCCTTGCTTAGCTGTGGTTAGCTGAGTGCAAACAGAAGCCAGAGAGCTCCAATATGCTTACACCAAGCATGACAGACTCCCTTTTCATGTCTGCTGCTGCTTCTGCTTACACCACTGCATTATAGCTCCTACATAGTTAGTTACCCATGGATACGGTCTCCCATTTTGCTATTCAATAAATTTAGCTCATTTACATACCCCTACTGGCTTATGCCCTAGTTGTACCATTACACCAGAGCCTATGTCCTTAACCACTGTTACCTGTCATTGTTATGAGCCTGCATGCTACCCAGTATAATGGCAAAATTAATGTTTCACATTTAATTGCCTTTTACTGTTCTTTTTTTTCTGCACGATCGCGTTTGTGCATCACTGCACTCTGCTTAAAAGGCTGAAATCTGCTAAAAAAAACCTTTTGATTTTTCCAATTTTGCAACACTTTGGCATGCCAATGGCCATTGGCATGCCTAATGAACATAATACATGCTTTACTTTCAGTTGTCATGTCCCCGTTTTTATTTTTGCAGAAATGTATGCGGTTACTAACTGCATACATTTCTGCTGCGAACACGGCTCCAACATGGATACCTGTCTGCTTCCTGGATCACAAATTCCCCTGATTTGCATGGCTTTCACCAGCAAATGAGGTGATTTACATTATTCCATTATGTCTGTGCCAGAATATTCCATTATGTCTATTTCAGAATAGTGTTGGGAGGCTTGTGCACACCACAGCCTTGTTTACTGGATCGCACAGCCTCCGAACTCCATGTTCAAGCTGTGCCACTATGCCGACATGGTGTGTCGACTTTATTGAATTCCGGGGTATGACACTTTCTTTTGTAAGATATCTTTACTGCTTTCAACATTTAATTGAACTAATAGTGATTTTCTACTTCCTCTGTCCCTTCTTCAAGCTGTACTTGTTTTAATAACCCCCATTCTGAAGTGACCTTTGTGTCTGGGACTCCCATTAAAATTCTTCACTTATAACTGATCTATCACTTCATTTCCAATTTCCTCCATTTCTGTATCAAACTGCTTACTTGTCACTACATTATACTTCTGTGTTACTGTTCTATTTTTTGTAACATTTACCATATCTAAGTGCCTTTGCATATATTAATTTCCAAATATGTATGATTGAGCTGCAAGACTGTAAATACAGTGTGCCATACTTACATAGAACACAAATGTATTCCAGGTATCCCCGAGCATGTGTATGTATACGTATGTTCAGCTGAAAGGCACAGAAGTAATAACATGGGTCACAAGCAGATCGGAAAATACGATGTGGGTGTTGCACATGTGTGTAATATCACTGTCACTGCATACAACAAAATAAAATGTGTACTGCTACTGATAGTTACATTGCCATGACACTGATATGGGTACCACAGTAGGCATGCTTATCAGGTAGTAATCAGAGAAGTGTACAACTGTGTTATGCCCCCTGTCATGCCTACCACTAGTAGCTATATCAACACCCATATCCACTGGATATCAAAGTGTACACACCCCTGTTGAAATGCCAGGTCTGTGTGCTGTATGCCAATGAGACCACAGAAATTCATGTCAAAATGGTTCTTGCCTCAAATATGACCCATAACCTGTACAATTCTTTTGAAAAAGAAACAAAGCCATTTCATGGAAGGTGAGCAACCATGGCCAAGTGAAGATGTGATATGACGTTAGAGTACAAACCAAGAAAAATGGATGCTATAATCATCTCAGCAGGTGTTTACACAACATATCAGTGTAAGGGTGTGCACACACATTCAACTTGCTTACTGTACTGAGTATTAATGCTGATATGTTTTCACAGGACAGGTCGTTATGTTCCCTATTGAACTGAGCAGGCTATAGGTCACATCACAGGTGGGGATTATGTTGACATGTGCTTTTGTGGGGTCATGTTTCAATTGCACAACTACCATGCATTGTAACAGGGGTGTGTACACTTTATATCCACTGTAGCTATATGGAATCAGCAGTACCTGACTTGTACAACCAGCCTCCACCAACAATAGAGTAATCCCCCTTGGTGGACCGCAGCAAGACACAAAGCACATAATAGGTTGCTATAGTGGCTGTACAGGGACACATAGGTGCAGACCACAACTTGAAAGCAAGTGCACCTCTATCTGAGCAAGCATGTAGGCTCACAGGTGACTTCCTGTAAGGCTGACTATGACTAGAAATCAGACATATCCAAACCACCAAGGCCAGTTGCAACCATGTCTCCACATATGTACGCAGTCTCAGAGGCAGTAACACAAATCAACCTGTACTGAGGGTAAAGCACACCTCATACACACATGACATGGATACAGGCAACCTGCATCAGACAGGATAGGTGGGAACAGTGGCACCCTGTCCACAACATTTGTACAGAGGGATATGCACATCAACCACATTCCTGCCTGCATCAATGGTGAGCATGTACATAATGCTGACTGATGGCGACAGCAGCAAGTCTCCATGGGAACATTGCAGTCTGCCTCCTACATGAACTCAGGCATGTGCTCACAGCTCCATCACACAGTACAGTCAAACACAGACTTGACACCATCCACACACCATCCACATGGAATATGGCCACTGTCATCCCTCTACACAGCAAATGCAGGTTTTATAGCAAGGAAAGGAAAGAGATAGAAATTAGCTCAAAATGGCCAATAAACTACTAATTTCTGGGCTAAAACCACTTCTTCCAGGGACAGATAGGTTGCTCAAAGCTCCCCTCTCTCACAGGTGAACAGATAAGCTTCCTTCTATCCAAGTAAGGTATGGGCAAACACAGAAACTTGTAACACAGTCCTGAATTCAGCACTAACCTGAAAACCGGACTATACTAGCTTAGAAAGGTAGGAAAACAAGTTTTTTTTTTTTTTTTTTTTTCAGAAAATAAAGCAGATACAATAAACAAAAAGCACTTTACATACACAGAAATGGCTATCATTACTCTATCCTGTTGTGGTGCTTTTTGCATTCGATTTTCTATACTAAATCCTTCCCTTTGCAGCTGCTCCATAACCTCAATTTCTATTTCTTTGACTTCTCCATTACTAACCTCTTTTTCTACTTTTCCTCTTAATCTCCTTATTTTTGTATTGTAAAGTTTTTCATATCCAGATTCCTTTGCTTGTATTTCTCTTCAAATATCTTTGGTGCTGCTCTTTTTATATTGGTTACTTTTGCTTTCTCCTTTGCATAAATAATACACTATATTAAATCTCTTTTCCTTTCCCATGTTCATATTTTTTCTTTACATGTTTCCTGATCTTGCTTTTCCTTATTCTGGGAACTCACTCCACCATGCTGTGATGTAGTCTGTATTAGACTTTCTACATTAAATCCTTCACTTTGCAGGCACGCCATAACTTCAACTTCTATTTCTTTAACTTCTGCTTTACTAATCTTCTTTTCCACATTACATCTTTGTGCTATTAATCTTTTATTGTGAAATGTTCTATATCTGGATGCTTTTCCCTGTATTTCTCTTTGAATATCTTTGAGACTGCCTTCTCTATATTAGTTAACTTAGCTTTTTCCTTTGCATAAATATTGCATCATATCAAATCTCTTTCTTTCCCATGTCCATATTTCTTTTTTATATTTTTCAAATATCTATTGGTTTTGTTGTTTATATTTTTTCACTTCCTCAGATGCTTCTTTTTCCAAACGGATCAAAGTTTCTTGATCTATATACTGTTTTTCAAAAATCTGTTGTATTAATGAACACAAATTTGTATTTGAAGCTTCTGACAGTTTTTCTTGCAGAAGTATTTTTCTTTCTTCTAATTTCTCTCAATTATTTTGTATATCTTGCGTCTGGAAATTCTGGGCTTTTTACATAACAGTAACAATACATAATTTCTTTCTTATCCTTAGTCTACTCTGTCGTCTTTATGGCTCTTCTTTGGCCAATCAATTTTTGTGATTTTTGTGGACTGCTACTTCCTTCTGCAACAGGGGGCCATCTTCGCCCTGGACCTGACCTAGCCCCATTGTAGGAATGTTTCCATATTTTGAGGATTCTACACTGTCATTTTTTCCAGTACTGACACCAGTCCGCTTACCAGGATATGCACCTTTTTTGTTTTTAACTTACTTTTGTCCATGATATATGCTATATAAGTCTATATATCAGCATGGCATTGGTGAGATTTTGTTGATGCCACTTGAGTGATCCCCAGGGTGACAGTAAAATTCAACATACACTCATCTGGTTTTCTCTTTAAGAGGGCCAGTGAGGTGCTCCAATTGACATGTATGCAGCATATATTGCATAACATGGCCAGTGACTGGGTTAGGGACGTGCATGTAAACATGTTCTGTTGAGGTATAGTCTGGTTGAGGTATCCATGGCATGTGGTGCATAGAGAGTGGGGTTTCCTAGCTGTGGCATTCATAAGACAGCTGGGCAAACATGTAAGTATCAGTCAATCAGAGATTGCCTGTAAGAAGCCAAGATGAATACCTGGCAGCTGCACATCTGTACAGAGGACATACAGAAAGTTGCTAGCCAACAGGTTATGCATTAGGATGAATGTTTTGACAGATGGACATCTGAAATTGATAGGTATGCCATTACTACATGCTCTACAATGTTCCTAGTTTGTGTGTGTGCCACATTATGGCATTCTTCAGTGAGTGTGTGTGCATTTCTGATGGGTATCATCATCCACTTTTCCAGTGCATAGCCAGCATCATGAGATGGCCATATAGGATGTCTCCCCACCTAATCCCTGGTACATCTGTGAAGCATGCCAGATGTGGGAGTCGTGATAACTGCCAGGGCTGCCAGCACACACATTCATTATAATGCCCTGGGCATTGCACATGACCTGGCGGTTGATGGAGTGATAGCCCTTGTGGTTGATATACACGCTGATGTGGACATGAGTGCAGTCTATGGCACCCAGTACCTCTGGGTAGTGTGTTACATGATGGAAGAGATGCATATTGCTGCTCCTCTCCTCAGGGGTATTGGGGAAATAAATGTGCAAACTAGTATGTCTTAGTATGACATCCAGGAACTGGTAAAGTACCTTGGATGCAGATGCCTGTGAGACCCCCATGATGTTCCCAGTAGGTCTTTGGAAAGTATCTGTAGCTAGTATTCTTAAGGCTAACACATACCTTGGTTTTGACTGGGATGTGTTCCCCTCTGTTGGCACTGTGTCTGAGGTGAGGCCATCAGAGCTTGGAGAGTTGCTGTAGTATGTCCCTGTCCACCCTGTAGCACTCTAGTATCTCTAGCTCATGTAGCCCCTGAAAGGTTACCCTGGGTCTGAACACTTTCGTCCTCCTCATTCTGGGCCAGTTGTCAGCATCATTCTCTTCACTGCCCTCAGTCTGCAGCACGTAGAGATGTAGCAAAGCAGCAGCAGCCCCTATCATTTTGTCAGTTAAAATTCCTAAGCATGTACTCCAATGGTGCAGAGTTTGTGGGAAAAAACAGACTGAAGGGTGTTTGCATAGTTTATACTGGTGGGCTGCAAATGCTGCCTGTTTGATTGGCTGACTATGATACATTCCATCTGCCAGCTATATTGTTGCAGGGTTTGAATGGGCCACTGTGAGTGGCAGAGGCCTTATTACTTATTTGTAGTTGATTCCCTTTAATCTGCTAGTTCCTGTTTTTTTTTTTACATTTCTGCTACTTTTAAGCCCCACAGAGTGCCACACAAACTGTTTCAGCTAGTGTAAACATTGCTGAGCAGAAAGGGTCCTCCCCTGGACATGAACACACTCATAATTTATTGAACCAGCTAAGCACAACTAAGCAGCCTCAGACACATCCCTTGCTTAGCTGTGGTTAGCTGAGTGCAAACAGAAGCCAGAGAGCTCCAATATGCTTACACCAAGCATGACAGACTCCCTTTTCATGTCTGCTGCTGCTTCTGCTTACACCACTGCATTATAGCTCCTACATAGTTAGTTACCCATGGATACGGTCTCCCATTTTGCTATTCAATAAATTTAGCTCATTTACATACCCCTACTGGCTTATGCCCTAGTTGTACCATTACACCAGAGCCTATGTCCTTAACCACTGTTACCTGTCATTGTTATGAGCCTGCATGCTACCCAGTATAATGGCAAAATTAATGTTTCACATTTAATTGCCTTTTACTGCTCTTTTTTTTTCTGCACGATCGCGTTTGTGCATCACTGCACTCTGCTTAAAAGGCTGAAATCTGCTAAAAAAACCTTTTGATTTTTTCCAATTTTGCAACACTTTGACATGCCAATGGCCATTGGCATGCCTAATGAACATAATACATGCTTTACTTTCAGTTGTCATGTCCCCGTTTTTATTTTTGCAGAAATGTATGCGGTTACTAACTGCATACATTTCTGCTGCGAACACGGCTCCAACATGGATGCCTGTCTGCTTCCTGGATCACAAATTCCCCTGATTTGCATGGCTTTCACCAGCAAATGAGGTGATTTGCATTATTCCATTATGTCTATGCCAGAATAGTGTTGGGAGGCTTGTGCACACCACAGCCTTGTTTACTGGATCGCACAGCCTCCGAACTCCATGTTCAAGCTGTGCCACTATGCCGACATGGTGTGTCAACTTTATTGAATCCCGGGGTATGACACCTTCTTTTGTAAGACATCTTTACTGCTTTCAACATTTAATTGAACTAATAGTGATTTTCTACTTCCTCTGTCCCTTCTTCAAGCTGTACTTGTTTTAATAACCCCCATTCTGAAGTGACCTTTGTGTCTGGGACTCCCATTAAAATTCTTCACTTATAACTGATCTATCACTTCATTTCCAATTTCCTCCATTTCTGTATCAAACTGCTTACTTGTCACTACATTATACTTCTGCGTTACTGTTCTATTTTTTTGTAACATTTACCATATCTAAGTGCCTTTGCATATATTAATTTCCAAATATGTATGATTGAGCTGCAAGACTGTAAATACAGTGTGCCATACTTACACAGAACACAAATGCATTCCAGGTATGTGTTAGACAAACACATAGGGGTTGTGAGCAACAGAGCATAACTGCCACACATATACACATTCAGCAATGATCTGCACACTTGTGAGGTATGGTGCACAGTACATACCAGTGTGCTATACAGGTGCACAGCAATAATGTGTACATGATTGCAGTGTGTTCCAGGGGAAGGGGCATCACCTACTAACAAAACTCATGCATTGCAGAGATGTATAATGTTGGTAACAAGGATTGAGTATGGCTATAGTGCATGCTGTTGAGTGCCATATGTCATGCATGTTGACTGTTGGGTAATGAGAGGTCTGTGTTATATCTTTGTGCCACCTCACCTGTAAGTGTGTGTGTGTGTGTAGAAGTAAACCATAATGTTCAGGTCTTAATTTACATTTCTTGTCTGCCCCTCACAGGTGGCAAGGTGGGGCAGGATCCCTCCTGCAAGCAAACTGATGTTAGTGCCCATACAGACTCTGACAATGATGATAAGCATAGTGAGGCACAAGCAACATTGTCAGGGGCTGACTCTGTGCCATTGGTTGGCATCCCACTTTTATCCATCCCATTCCCACACACAGTCACAATGCCCATATGTACCCCATCACCAGTGGCCATAGATGAGGGACAGTTGATGGGTGGTGGCATGGGACAGGAAAGTGTGGTGACTATAGCAAGTGTGTCTGTACACAGCAGCCATAGCCAGATGACCATCAAGATCCCACACATGCAGATGTGCTGGGTGTTAATGGACAATACATAGTATAACATACTGTCATATACATATTGACAAACACATACAGTCATAGACACATTTGACAGACCTGGGTTTAGCAGTGCTGACTACCTTGTCAGTGAGTCCATACTGTTACAGAGTTTTTGCACACAGCACATACATCATTGAGCTGTATAGTGTCATCAGTTACCTGTAATGGTTGATGGTGACACTGGTTCTCATAGAGTGGACCTTGGGACATGTACTGGGGGTACCATGGTGTAAAGACGGTATACCCAGCACCACCACCCCACATTGGATATTGTACTCACTGAAACCCATGATAATGCTCTGACATACCCACAATCACACAGTGACTAGAACTGCAATACAAACCCTTGTCTATCAAATTATTGCTACTACAGGGATATGCATTTATTGCACATGCCACAAGCATAGTAAGATGAGGGTTTTGTCATGGCTTTCCTAATGTCAGCAACATATAATTCCTTATAATGTATGGTAAGGTTTAGTGTGTTTGGAGAATGTAGCCTCAGAATGCTGTCTCCTACAAATATGCACACTCACACATGATCTCTCTCTCTCTCACACACACACACACACACACACACACACACACACACACACACACACACACACACACACACACACACACACACACACACACACACTCACATTTGCAAGGACTCAGAAGGTAACCCATGCCTATCTACCCGTTTGTAGAACAGTGTTATGTTGGTACCGCAAGCTCCAGGTAACCCATAGGGTGAAGAGTGTCATAAGGTACATTTAATGTGAATTACAGCAGCAGCCCTTTCTAAGTATAGCAATGGGGTTTAGTGGGTGAGAAGGACCTTCAGAGTATTTTCAAGTATAAGTTTACAAACACACAGACACTATTATACCTAGTAATGCACACAGACACATTTGTCAGTACCGAGGTGTATAGGTGCACATGTTCCTAGGTATGTACCAAGCTAATGTCCATGGAGAGATGAGAGGAGTAGGGCATGTGAGTACAATGGTATCATGACACCTGATATTTGTCAGCAGCCCATCTATCAGTTGATGCCACTTGAGTGATCCCCAGGGTGACAGTGAAATTCAACATACACTCATCTGGTTTTCTCTTTAAGAGGACAAGTGAGGTGCTCCAATTGACATGTATGCAGCATATATTGCATAACATGGCCAGTGACTGGGTTAGGGACGTGCATGTAAACATGTTCTGTTGAGGTATAGTCTGGTTGAGGTATCCATGGCATGTGGTGCATAGAGAGTGGGGTTTCCTAGCTGTGGCATTCATAAGACAGCTGGGCAAACATGTAAGTATCAGTCAATCAGAGATTGCCTGTAAGAAGCCAAGATGAATACCTGGCAGCTGCACATCTGTACAGAGGACAGACAGAAAGTTGCTAGCCAACAGGTTATGTATTAGGATGAATGTTTTGACAGATGGACATCTGAAATTGATAGGTATGCCATTACTACATGACAGCAGTCCTCACTTACATGTCCTAAAACATAGTGGTCTACAGTTAATATCAACATATCATATCAATATCCAATAGGAGTTGCATAAAAACATACAGGTCAAACATCAAGAACACGACAGGAAGTACTCAGAGTCCAGCTTTGCATACAGGGGTGTATATTTCCAGTACTACAATCTCCAATCTACTCTTACTTGGAAAAGCACTGTTAAAAGTAGTAACGTAATGATACAATACATGCAAGTGTGACTGCATATAACCTGGGATACTACCCAAGTATGAAACACATATAAAGAGAAAAAGATTGTGGTACTACCCATGTATACTCGGGTGTCCCTTACAGTATACTCACTCCCCCTGCTACTGCAATGACAGCACATAGAAGCATGCTATGTTCATGGAATTAAATACACTTATTAAAGATGTCATTACTCTGCTATTTTATCAGATTGGAATGTGATCACTGGTTCCCAGGGCTG